>NC_136071.1:533190885-533700885 GCF_964261635.1 Lissotriton helveticus
GCCATCATTGTGTGGAGTTCAGTTCATCTCACTAGTTTTGTATTTGTCATGAGGGGTTGTTCCTAATGTTTCTATTTTAGCGAGGTCAAAAAGAGATCCCATTAGTGGCCTACTGATTTTGCTCGATTCCTTTTCTTTTTTTTTACACGATTTTTCGTTATCTGCAAAGACTAAACAGAGTATTGCGACTCTGTGTTTGTTTGTAAATAGAGAATGAACCAAAGAGAACTAATTCTAAAACAGTAAATACTTGGATAACAATCAATCAAATGGAGAGAGAAGCAGGCACGACGGATTACAACGGGGGCAAAGGCCTGCGTTAACTACCTTTCACTATCTGCAAAGAGAAAGTACTCCTAATAGAAATGAGGGGGGGGGGCACCATTCAAAGCAGATCAGTGTGCATAAACACGAAAATGTTTTCACTTACCACGTACTTGACATTCGACAGCTTATGATATTTGCTATTAAAAAACCATTGAAATTCACTGAAAAAACCATAGGTTATAGACCATATATAGTTAGGAATTAGCATTTACAAAACCTTGAAAATTCACTGAAAAAACCATAGGTTATACACCATATATAGTTAGGAATTAGCATTTAAAAAACCTTATTTTACTCACACAAAACCATTGAAATTCCATATATAGTTAGTTGCACTAACTATATATCGCGCACCCGCAATCCACTGCTGATCATGTCACATATTACATCATTCATGACATGGTCAGTGACATCACTGATGACATCACTGATGACATCTCAAATGACATCACTGATGAGATCACTGATGACATCTCATTTGACATCAATGACCACATCACTGATGATATCATTCATGTGACAATACAATGCATCTCCTCACGTTTTAATATAACCTCTGTTTCACCCAGTGTTAAATACAGAGTATAATTTTTGAAACCATTGACACACCAATACTAGTTACTACATACGTACTCACTGATTCCTACGTCTACACACACATTCACTCATTCACCCATACAATCATTCATACATACAATCACTCATCTTTACAACACTATCATATGCACTCATACACCTATACAGACACGTACACTCTGCCACTCATCCATGGAGTTACTCACACACCTAGTCAGTCCTGTAAAGAATCAATCACACTTCCATTTTCTTGTCTATACAGTTAAACATAGAGCACCTTACATTTTCAAACATATACTAACACATACTTACTTTCTTATACAATCATTGATACAAGTACACATTGATCTGCACAGAGTCACACACCTCCCAGCCAGCCACACACACACTCAGTCTCCTATACAAATACTTGGACAATCAATCAATAACCCATATAGTTAATCATATAGCTACTGATCAACACATGCAGCAGTTTACAGAACAACAGACATAATGATGCACAAATTAAGACAGTTTACTCACTAACCCATGCACTCAGTGAGACACATTTAATCACTCACTCATACATTCAGTCATGCACCTACTAAATCCTTCGTCCAGACACTTATACATCTACTCATTCTTCAATATGTAAAACATATTTAAACTTTACAGAAACACACAGTCACTGGATGATGTCATCAGTGATCTCATCAGTGATGTCATTTGAGATGTCATCAGTGATGTCATCAGTGATGTCACTGACCATGTCATGAATGATGTAATATGTGACATGATCAGCAGTGGATTGCGGGTGCGCGATATATAGTTAGTGCAACTAACTATATATGGAATTTCAATGGTTTTGTGTGAGTAAAATAAGGTTTTTTAAATGCTAATTCCTAACTATATATGGTGTATAACCTATGGTTTTTTCAGTGAATATATATATATATATATTACCTACTGGCGATAGCCAGTAGGTATCTATAGTTAGGATTGTTTTCCATAGGGAAATCGCAACATTCTATTGGGAATAACTTTAGCGCCGGTTGAGGAATCTTTTTGAATTTTTCCTTAACTTTGCCTCGCGGCGCTCCGGTCCTTCCCTGAAAGTTTGGGGGGGATTCGTCAAGCGGGGGCCGAGATAAAAGGGGGGTCCCAAAACGTGTTTTCCCCATGTTAATTTCCATAGGGCGGTCGAACTCACTTTTAGCTCGAACGGCTGAATGGATTTCCACCAAACTTGGCAAAATTGTAGGGACTGGTAGCCCGATGTGCCTTTGCTATGTCTCAAGATATGCGCTCCAGTGGATTTTGAGTAATTTAGGTTCAAAAAAATATATATATCTATAGCAGCTTACCCGTGAGCTTACCCGTGCGCTTACAGTACGCGCACGTACGCGTACCGTACGCGTACCTCTAGTGCGCGAGCTGCATTCTGATTGGCTGCCAATGTCTGTCAACACTCCAAAACAGAAACTGTTGGCAGCCATCTTGTGCCTTGGTAGACTGAGGCACAGGAAAGCAGAAAAACAAACGTGTAGAACTCAAAAAGGGGGCAGGGTAGAAGCACCCTGACCCCCTAGACCTGCTCAGGGGGTCCCACAAGGACCCCCAAGGCAAAAAAAATAAAAAAATAAAATTTTAAAGTCGCGGGGTACGCGTACCGTACGCGTACCCCGACTTTAAAAAAAAAAAAAAATTACGTTTAAATATATTAATATCCTAGTGGGACCACCTGAGCAGGCCTAGGGGGTCAGGGTGATTCTACTCTGGCCCCTTTGCGAGTTTCACACCTTTGTTTCACTGCTTTCTTGTGCCTTGGTTCTAACAAGGCACAAGATGGCTGCTAACACTTCCTGGTTTTGAGTGTTGACAGACAGTGGCAGCCAATCAGCATGCCTTCCCGAGAAAGCTGCATGGTCATTGGCTGTCAACACTTCTAACCAGGAGGTGTTGGCATCTATCTTGTGCTAGTGTTGACAGACAGTGACAGCCAATCAGCATGCCTTCCCGAGAAAGCTGCATGCTCATTGGCTGTCAACACTTCTAACCAGGAAGTGTTGGCATCCATCGTGGGTCTTAGTAGACTGAGGCACAAGAAAGCAGAAAAACAAACGTGTAGAACACAAAAAGGGGGCAGGGTAGAAACACCATGACCCCTTAGGGCTGCTCAGGTGGTCCCACTAGGATATTAATATATTTAAACGTTATCCGCTAATAGAATTAGCATTTAAAAAACCTTTGAAATTCACTGAAAAAAACATAGGTTTCAGGCCTTATATAGTTAGGAATTAGCATTTAAAAAACCTTTGAAATTTACTGAAAAAACCATAGGTTTCAGGCCTTATATAGTTAGGAATTAGTATTTAAAAAACCTTGCGAATTCACTGAAAAAACCATAGGTTTCAGGCCTTATATAGTTAGGAATTAGCATTTAAAAAACCTTTGAAATTCACTGAAAAAAACATAGGTTTCAGGCCTTATATAGTTAGGAATTAGTATTTAAAAAAACGGTTGAATATATAAAAACGTTATCCGCTAATAGAATTAGCATTTAAAAAACCTTGCAAATTCACTGAAAAAACCTACTAAAGGAACATTTTGTCAAACCACAGATACCAGCATGCAGATGTTGCATACGGGCAGGACTGATGCAATCACTTAAAGATCACCTGCTGAGCTGCCTTCTTCATGAATCATTGCTGTGAACAAGGGTGGAGGGATGCACAAAACGCGTCGGTAATCATTGACAAAGACTTGCTGTATTTTTCACGCTGCTGTACAGTGCTACCTGGGAGAATAAAGAAAGTTGCACGAGAGCGTAGGGCCTCCAAGTGTTGGGTGTCTTTCATTTGGAATATATATACATATTACCTACTGGCGGTCGCCAGTAGGTATATATAGTTAGGATTTTTTCTCTATGGGATTTTTGAAAATTCTATGTCTAATAACTTTGGCGTTTGTGGACGGAATTGGCTGAAATTTTCAGGAAAATGGAACATTGTGTTTCTGAGCAGCCCCTAAAAATTTTGGGGGGGGGTTTGTCAAGGGGGGGCTGAGAAAAAAGGGGGGTCCCAAAACGCGTTTTTCCCATGTTAATTTCCATAGGGCGGTTGGCCTCACTTTTAGCCCTAACGGCTGAATGGATTTGCACGAAACTTGGCAAAATTGTAGGGACTGTTAGCCAGATGTGCCTTTGCTAGGTCTCAATATATGTGCTCCAGTGGATTTTGAGAAATTAACGTTCCAAAAAATATATATATCTGTAAGCGCGCTCCGGGCAGCGCCCCGGTTCGCGTACCTGACACGTAACGGAACTTCGCGAAGCGAAGCTGATTGGCTCTCCGGTGTCTGTCAACATTCTAAACAGTCCGGAGCGGCCGCCATCTTGTCTCTCGGTAGGATCGAGAGACAAGAGGAGGCCAAAACAAAGGGGGAAATGACCATAAGGGGGCATAGTAGATCCTCCCTGACCCCCTAGGTTTGATGTGGAGGCTTTAAAAGGGCCCCGCGGGGCAAAAAAAAAAAAAGTTTTTGGTTTTTTTGCGTGGGGAGCGCCCGGTACGCGCACCGGGAAGCGGTCTGGGGAGCGTACTATAAGGAAAAAGAATGATAGACTATGATATTTTGAAATATTGTATGTTTATTGATTGTTCTTTTTGTTGTTTTTTTTTAGTTTTTTTTTTTTAAGTAGCAGTATTTATGATTATTAAATGTAAATTTATTTTTGGGATTGTGCACAGTATACTATAAGTCTGACTTTACATTATAATCAATTTGGTAGTAGTTTATGAATTACATATAAAAATGATTAAAGACTCAAACAATTTTTTAATATTAAATATAATTTTATTTTTCTGATTCTTTTTCAAAATTTAATAGAACGTCTAACATTTGACTGTCCGATATGTCTTCTTTTTGACTGAACATAACTTCCCACATTTGACCACCCTCACATTAAGGGTTGAATAAGGATTGATTACATCGCCTATCACTCCTTAATACCCCTTAAATCCTTTTTTAACAAGGCAGTGAGCCAGACTATTAAAATTGTTTAATGGACTCTACTGACTTTTTTTAGACTACACTCACGCTCACTATTGCACTTTTTTAGGCCCCTCACACTCACACACCCGTTGGCTTGGAATAAAAGAACTCCGCCAAAGTGCAGCCCCCTGTGCTGCCCGACGGGCATTGCACCGCCAGCCTGCCGTAGGAGCAGGATACCAATGATGACGCTGGACGGTCATCGGATGGGATGACAGTAGTCGTCCAACCGGTAACCTGTGTGAGGTATCCTTTAATTCCGAAAAGGGTTCACATCATGCACTTCCCTTGTCATACCTAGTGAGAGAAAGGTTAGCTTGAGCCAATCAGTTGGCTCTCTCTGGGGAACTCTGTACAACCACTTTGCTTACTACTTCTCAGGACGAGTACATTGGACCCCATTAAAAATCGTCCACTTTTATTCCCCCTCTTTGATACCAACATGAGTTAAGGTGTCTGTAGTCCAAAACTAGACGATATGAATCGTCTGGCTTGGAGACAGGAAACAAAGGATTGTTCATTTGTGAGGTGCATGTTTCAATCACCCCTTGGTATTCAAGTTGATCTAAGATCTCCCTGACTTGTTTTTTAGCTTCTTGCTTAATTGGGTACTGTCTTTGTGCAGTTGGTTGACATTTTAACTGGATTTTGTGAGGAGGAGAGTCCTCATCCCATCCAACATGATTTTTATATAATGCAGGAGCTTGGGCTACTGCCCATTTTCTTGCATATGTATATTTTCCATGAATTGGAATATGATTTGAGAAGGCAGGCATAATCATTTCTTTGCCATGAGGGCACTCCCTGACAAACTCTGGTGGCCAGTCTTTTTCAGCTAAAAGGATGTCATAGCCTTTGGAAAGGTTATCCCAAAACCGACCCCTTACTTTCCTAGCCTTATCTCCCTCTATACGTAATGTTATTTTGTATATTTTATGAGGTTTGCTAACCCTGATATCTGCAGTTTCCACCTGAATGTATTCATTCGTGTCCACTGTCTCCAGATGATTCATTAGGTGCTTGCGAGCTATGGTCACTTCTGCTGCGCTGTCTAGCATTGTCTGGGCCCACTCTCCGTTTTTCAGTTGTGTTCTCAGTATCCTCGGCATGTTTAAATATTTTAATACTGGCTACCTTCTTTTTTTGGAAATTGTAATGTTTTACTTTGATGAGCAGGTTCCTTGTCTTTGGACTTGGCGTGCTCTTCCCTGTGTTCTGACCGTCCTCTTCTTTCCGATTTCTGCGAGGAAGTCTGAAAAGATCGAGAGGGACGTGTATCAATATCTTGATATCTATCAGGTTTCTTCAAATTATCCCTATTTCTAAGGTTGTATCTTTTCTCAGAGGGCTCCCTCTGGGGAGACTTGTGTCCTTGGTCCGGAGATCTTTCTCTCCGTCGAGGAGACCTTCCTCTGGACTGGAATCTTTTTTCTTTGGGAGTGGATTGTTTATTTCCATCCCAGCTCTTTTTTGGAGTGTTTAGGTTATTTTTAATAAATATCTTTTCAGGATTTTCCGTTAGTTGGGGTTTTACTGGTTTCTCACCCAAACTATCTCTTCCTAGTTCCTCATAGGATTTTTCAATGATTCTGGCAAGTTCAAATGGTTGTTCTGCTATATCTGTTTCTTTCAATTTCTGGCGGATCGCCACAGATGCTGCTTCTCCTTTTATGTTGGCTAATAATATAGCCGAGACCTGCTTGAAGTCTTTCAGTAATTTCATACCTAGAGTTAAAGCAGGTTCTGGACCGTATTCATTTTGAATATGTCTTAGCACATCGGGCATTACCGCCATGGACGGAACACCATGTGTTTTTGTGTAAATTGAAGCAAAGACTGTGCCCCAAGTGTCACAGTCCTCCACATGTGGTGCAATCCCCATCGGAAGACAGATAGTCAGAATTCTGTGTTTCTCAGTAGGGGTAGTATTCGGAAATACTGCCTCTATTTGAGTTATTTTTTGTGCTAACCAGAATGGAATTTGTTCCCGTTTTGCGGGTACTTTACCCAGACATGATTGTATGTTCTGTGGTGTAATTTTGTTTGTGTTCCCCTGATGAGGGGTCAGCTGTGGAATGTTAATAGCTGGTTGGACTGTTGAAGTCCGCATTACATATTGGACTAATTGTCTATGTATTTTAATTAGTATTTTTAGCTGGGCTAAAAGTTCCCGGTCTGACATTTTTTCTATGTCTGGATGTGGTGTGTAGCTGGCTAGAACCGGCCACGTTGCTCCTGGTCTACCTAGTGGACCGAGCCTGGTGATGTGATATGTTTTAGGACGCCTTTAAACCAGAGCAGGTGCTCTTGGTAATTTAATGGGATTTCCACCTCCTCGAAAGGGGTGTATTTATCCGGAGGTTCCTCTATTTTGTAATAGTGGAAGTCGTGTGTGACAGCGTTTGCTGCTGGAAAGTTTATCCATGAATAGAATACCTCTGTCTGCCGATATTCATTGGCCTCTACCACGAATATGACTGTACCACCTCGTGATGTCAGTCCGTTTTCTATAAGTTTAATAAGTTTAATAGTTATAGTTCTTCTTATGTTGAACGGAATGAGTATAGCATTCGGGTCATTCTGTTGGAGAGTTGTGTCTTCCAACAACAGTTGAGACGCTGTAGCATCTCTTTCTTCATCTCCGTCAGGCATTTTACTGACAGAAAGTCTTTTTTAGTATGCAGATCAAGTTTCAAGGAAACAAAGATTAGGTGCACAATATTTTGGAACACTGTATCCTTCAACGTTGACTAAACCTAAAACTATACATAGGAATCTCTTCCTACTAAGTTCCGGCGGATTTTAACCTCTTACCCACTCCAGACGTCTTTTGGAGTATTTACGGGAAAAAGGGTCTGTGTGAAAAAGCACGACTGAGTTACTCTAACGTCTTGCGTTAGATTTATCGCCTTACCGAACGTTGGGCGCCATGTAGTGTAGTTCCTATATTCCCAATAGGCTCTGCGCATTGGAATAATATATTCAGCAGTATAGACGTAGGACTGAGGTCTTCTAGGTCTCTACTGACTATATTAGACTTAAGGTTTGCCAGCTAGCTCAGAGGTCACTAGAAACTTTCTCGAATAAACGAGGAGGAGTTTAACCTCCCTGGATAGACAAGAAGGGATTAGCTTCTGACAACCATATAACATGACAACTTTGCTCCCTCAGAATAAGAGTTATCTCTAGAGTCGTCTGAAAACAATAGACAGCTATTTCCACTTATGAGTGGGCTGATGGGTATCTTTTTCCTCTCCTTGTGCATCTTCTCTTGTTTTTGTTTTCTTGGTTGTTTCCAGATTAACTGTGTATTCTGGGCATGTAAAGAGGACACTATTAGGTCCCAATAGAGAGATTTGCTATTTTCTTTTCTCTCCCTCTGTATTTCTGAGACCTTCTGTACCTTCCGTGTGTTTTAGTGTCTAGTTGGGGGACTAGGTACCAGTAGGTCTATAATAATTTTTTCCCCTCGGACCCCCCCTTAACCGTTTATCTCTCTGAGCTATTTCACTCAGTCAATCGTGCGTACTTAGTTTCACCAGAGTGCAGAGAAAAGAGAGACGGGCGTTTTCCATAAAAGGTGTAATTTATTGAGCAGTCTTCTTTCTCATGCAAGAGAAATGAATTGCCACAATTGCAATACTCATAGTAAAGTAAAGTGCGTACAGTAAAAGGAGGATTATAAAATAATACTGTAAAAACATTGATATGGTTTCTTAGCCATATGATACTTTAAAATAGATAAAATATATACATACATATATACATTGACTAACGTACTCAACTGGTGCTTCTAAATGCGCCTACCCCGGTGTACCTGACCTAAGCCTAATACGTGGGAAGGAGTAAGTAAGTAGCAGTTTAAGTTACGTTTGTTTTGCCAAGAATCTGACTCAAGAATTCTCTTTAAGGGTTTAGTCAGTTCCGTTCCTGGGTAATAGAAAGCAGGAGGTCTTGTATCTGTCTCTCAGGACTCGATATCCCAGTAACCCGCGAAGGTATCTGGAAACACCGGAGCTGGATTTCTCGGCAGGAGAAAAGACAGCGTCTCTCTCAGTGCGTCAAAAGGGAGCTGGACTCTCGGGCAAGTAGATAGCTGCTCTGCTCCAAAACCACCACCGTGTGTTTGCTTAGGGCAACGTTGGTATATTTATACCTGAAAGGTGCCAGGTTTGACGTAAGGTTGGACATAAGACGTCCATAAAGATGTCACTAAGAACTGGCCGTTCTTACAGTGCTTCACAGGAGTTCTAGGACGAAATCAAAACAAAAGCAATGGGGATTTCCCAGGTTGCTGGAGGTTTGGTTTGTTTAGAGAACTCGTTGTGCTTTCTAGGGGTCCGGGGAAGTAGCCTTGCTTAATGTGACTGCATGGGCTACGACTAAATATGGATATGATTCCTATGCCTTTATAGGGATATTATTTATTATATCCGAACAAGGGCCTAAAATAGAAATATCGATTTAGGTTCCTAGATAAAAACACAATAGTGTCAGGTTGTAAATTGCAGATATAAGAATTGTTGTAGTTGTTGCAAAAATGGGGAGATCTAGACAAATGGAAAGTTAGATGGACAAAGAAAAAGGAAGAGGCACAGGCAAATAAAATGTCTTCTGAATACTTACTAAAAGAAGCAGAAAAAGTTGAAAGGTTGTGTCCGATGAGAGAAGTGCCAGGAGGAGGTTATGTACATGTCCCATGGTCCCTAAAGGATATTTAATAATTTACTAATGTTTTTCCAAAGCTGAGAGAAAAACCTGTAGAATGGTACCGACAAGTCGAAAGGTTTGTGAAGGTGTCGAAAGTATTGTTAAAAGATTTAGATGGTTTATTTGACATTGTTGTTCCAGCTGATTTCTGGTCTGAGTGCAAAATCACTGTAGATTGGCCTAGTGAGGAATACCCTAGAGACCAGAAGACAGGAGCTCCTTCTGAGGACGTAATGAAGAAATATAATCAGGTGATAACTTATTTAAAAGGGAAAATCCCTCCTAAAGAAACTGATTGGACTAAAATAGACAGAACAACCCAAAATAAAGATAAATCTGTGCATGCATATTATGAACGCCTCGTGCAGGTATTTAAACAGTACAGTGGTTTAGAAAACATTGATAATAATGACATGACACATTTTATTTATCGTTTTATGTCTGGACTAAAACCTGAAATTTCCCAAATGATTAGAGAGCATAAATTGTGTTGGCAAGCAAAGCCTGTCGACGAAATTATCAAGTATGCAAAATACTGTGAGGATGAAATTGACAATAAACAAAAGAAATTAGAAGAAAAAGTAATGTGGGTTCAAGTTAAAATGGCAGAGCAACAGGAACTCCAGTTAAGTCAGCAAGCAAATAATCAGAAAAGAGGGGAAGGCCAAAGAGAAAGAAGTGAAGGCAAACCCAGATGGAAAATGAGTAAAGAAGCGGTGAAGAAAAACTTTCCTTCTCATGGGTGCGGAAAATTAGGGCATTGGAGAAATGAGTGTAAATGAATAGAGAATAATAATGTCCAAACTCCAAATTTAAATCCACAGAAGCAGAATGAGGTGTCAACGAGACAGCCGCAAGAGGTATAACAGAATCAATTGCCTCAAGCCCCTATGCCAGATTTTGTGAGTCAACCAAAATACAGTGTGGACACCGAATTTCGGGAGGGAAGTGGTTAGAAAAATACAGTAACACCACAGTTTCTTTTGCAGAATAAATTTTTTTAATTTGAAGATTGACGGTGCCTGAGAGGGGGGAAGAGGATTGCCTACTTGGCGCATTCTTGCCGGCAGATCAGTCAGGTCCTCACATTGAAGGGAAAGTGGAGGGAAATGATGTTACCTTTCTGTTGGACACTGGTGCTACCCGTTCTACTGTGAGAACAGCAGACATCACAAACCTACCCCTTTCGGGAGAAGCGATCCAAGTAGTGGGCATTTCTAATAAACAAATTAGGACCCCGTCACAAAACCTATTGAAGTTTGTATTGGCAACTTCCGAGAAATGCACAGATTTGTAGTGTGCAATTCCAGCCCTGTAACCTTGCTAGGAAGAGATCTACTGTGCAAAATGAACTGCACAATCTTTTGTACACCAAATGGTGTTGAAATTCAGACTCCAGATGAAGACAGAGTGTATAACATTTTGCTGGCTAGACAGGAAACAGAAGTTAAAAAGATGTCTCTAGAAGATTTACCCGGAGAACTAAAGTCCTTTGCAAACCCTGATGTGTGGGATTTTACTGGGAAAGAAGTAGGCCTAATGGCAGATGTCGATCCCATAAAAGTGACAGTGAAAGAAGGTGCAGTTTACCCAAACTTTCGACAGTACAAAATGAGTCCAGAAATAAAAGCAGGAGTTGCACTAGAGATAGGGCGTTTGGTTGAACAAGGTATTCTGGAAGAAATAAAGAGCAGTCCTTGTAATTCACCTATAATTGGCATAAGGAATTCAAACAGGAAGTAAAGGGTGGTCCAAGACCTCCACAAAATCAATAACTTTGTCATCCCATGTTGCCCAGTAGTACCAAATACAGCTGTGATTCTGTATCAAATACCCAGGGGATGGTTCACTGTAATTGATTTATGCCATGCTTTCTTTTCCATCCCGCTGCATCCAGATAGCAAATTTTTATTCTCGTTCAAATTTGACGACCATGTTTATGTTTGGAATCAGGTCCCTCAGGGGTACAAGGAAAGTCCATCCATCTTAAATCAGATTCTGAAAAAGTGCCTTGAATCACTGGTGCAGCCCGGAAAATCTGTCCTGGTGCAGTATATAGATGAGCTATTGCTGGCATCGAGAACAAGAAATGACTGTGTGATCAACTCTATTGCATTGCTGAAACATTTAGCAAAAGGTGGACATAAGGTATCTCCAGAGAAATTGCAACACTGTACCACCTCAGTAAAGTATCTGGGACACCAGATAGAAAGAGGGGTCAGGAGATTGACATCTGAATGCATCAAAATAATTCAGAACATGACATTACCCCAAACTCAGAAAGAAATCAGAATGTTTCTCAGAGTTGAAGGTTACTGCAGGTAGTGGATTGTCGGATTTGCTGTACTTGCACAACCACTGATTCAAATGACAAAGAAACGAGCAAGAGACCCAGTTGAGTGGGATGATGAAAGCATGACAGCTTTCTTAAAATTGCGTAACTGCCTGTGTGAAGCTCCAGCATTAGGGATGCCAGATTATTTAAAAGAGTTTGCACTATTTTGTGACACAAGAGACAATTGTGCACTTTCAGTCCTAACCCAGACCCATGGTTTAATGCGACGACCTGAGGCATATTTTTCTACAACATTGGATCCAGTGGCATCTGCACTGCCAGGTTGCCTGAAAGCAGTAGCTGCAACCTGCATGAGTCTTGAGCAAAGTGAATCCATTGTTATGGGACATCCTGTAACCGTGTATGTTCCACATTCAATCGTGATTCTGTTAACCAGAACACGTACTCAGCACCTAACACCTAGTCGGATGACTAAGTATGAAAGAATTATCCTTGGCTCAGAGAATGTGACAATAGTGAGATGCACTATTTTAAACCCAGCAACCTTGTTGCCCAATTCTCACTTTGAGGAAGACAGAGAGGAAGTCGAACATGATTGTATCGACTTAACTGAATTCAGTACTAAACCTCGAGCAGACATACAGGAAGAACCTATAAAAGATCCAGACCATGAGTTATTTGTAGATGGCTCGTGTATGCGCCATGAGGAAGGAGGATTAAGCGCTGCTTTTGCTGTATGCACTTTATCAAACATAGTCAAAGCATCCTATTCACCAGGAGTCAAGTCTGCACAAGTAGCCAAATTGATTGCTTTAATAAAAGCATGCAAAATTGGGAAAAATTGGAGAGTAACCATTTACACTGATAGCCGGTATGGTTACGGGGTTGTGCACGACTTAGGCCAGCTCTGGATGCAAAGGGAGTTCATGACTTCTTCAAAAATGGACAATATGTGAAGGAATTACTTGAAGCAATTCAATTACCTAAAGAATTGGCGGTGGTCAAATGTGCTGCTCACCAATCTGGAACTGACAGAGTGACAGCCGGTAATCGATATGCAGACCAGGTGGTTCAACATTGTGCCAAGTATAAAATGGCAATAAACAAGAAAATTGAAGCATGTGGAAACAGCTGCCAACTTATGCTTTTGTGTGGTGTGAATACGTGGGAGGAAGTGAGAGATTTACAAGGTGAAGCAGAGCTCAAAGAAAAGGAAGACTGGCAGAAAATAGGGTGTCAAGTGAGACCTGAAGATGGCATAATCATCTACCTAGATGGGAGACCAGTGTTTCCTGACTGTATGCTTGACTGTGTCTTTGACCATGTGCAGTGCTTAGCGGCCTTTCAATTTGGTTTGTGCTATATAAATAACGCATACACATATACGTATCAAATGCACTAATCTGGAAACAAATTGATAACATTTGATTGAATTTAAGAGATTTGGAGAGACCTAGGCCAAACCTTTCCATCCAGTGTGACTATTATAATGTATTTCCATTTAATTGAAAGTTCAAATATGTGCTTATTTTATTAGTATCAGGACATATGTTTTGGTTTTACTGATATCCACGCCAATAAAGTTGGATCTTGAAAAGTCGCTCAACAGTAGGCAATTGATGACACCTCCTACGATGTTGTTTTCTGTGTTTTCACAATGAATGGAAATTGAGAGGGGCTCACACATTCCCTTTCTACCCGGGGCCCCAGAAATCTAGGACCGGCCTGCTCCTGTCTTGCAGAAGTCGATGGTGTCAAGAGGGGCTCGCAGCCAGCAAAGGGACCAAAGTTGCTCGAAGCATTTGCACCTACATATTTAAGGACGCGCAAACAGCATCTCCATTTTCTCTAAGTCCTCTGTGTAATTACTGTGGAGCCCTTTGGCCAGCAACAAAATGTAATGCTTGTATGTTACACACGCCACATTGTCTTCACTATCCATACACATTTTATGTGAATATATATATATATTTATATATATATATATATATATATATATATATATATATATATATATATATATATATATATATATATATATTACCTACTGGCGATAGCCAGTAGGTATCTATAGTTAGGATTGTTTTCCATAGGGAAATCGCAACATTCTATTGGGAATAACTTTAGCGCCGGTTGAGGAATCTTTTTGAATTTTTCCTTAACTTTGCCTCGCGGCGCTCCGGTCCTTCCCTGAAAGATTGGGGGGGATTCGTCAAGCGGGGGCCGAGATAAAAGGGGGGTCCCAAAACGTGTTTTCCCCATGTTAATTTCCATAGGGCGGTCGAACTCACTTTTAGCTCGAAGGGCCCTTTATTTACAAGAGGCGGATGCACAACTTAACGATATTTCCTGTTACCGGAGAAGTAACATTCAGATTATCAAAAATACATGGACCGAGCAACGTCAAAAACTACAAGTGTGGAGAAGTGCAGGGTTACTTACACATGAGGAATTTCAATACCTAAAGAAGGATTATCCGGTTATTCCCTCATGGTATTTACTTCCCAAGATTCATAAAGACCCTTTAATACCACCAGGCCGTCCGATCATTTCGGCCATTGACAGTTCTCTTGAAAACGTGTCGAAGTACATCGACTTTTTTTTGCAAGGTCATGTAAAAAATCTTCCATCATATGTCAAGGACTCTTTTGATTTTCTTGCGAAAATTGAACAGTTCATTTGGGAGGATAACATGATACTTGTAACTTTGGATGTTTCATCCCTCTACACCTCAATCAGACATGAGGATGGACTCAGGGCCTTAGACCACTACTTAAACAAAGACTTACCCCTCCCGACAGCACATAATAGAATGCTGGTCGACATGACCAAAATGTGCTTAGAACAAAACTTCTTTATTTTCAATGGCGTAGTTTATCATCAAGTCAGAGGTGTGGCGATGGGGGCCTGTTTCTCTCCCAGCTACGCGTGTCTTCACGTTGGGCTGTGGGAGGAACAGGTCCTAGTCGGCCAACACCATGATTATTTTCTGCACAATATTGTTTTGTACTTACGCTACATTGATGATGTGTTCTTGATTTGGAGGGGAGGTGAGTCAGAGGCCAGGAGTTTTGTGGATTTGATTAATTTAAACACTGTTAATCTGATTTTCACAGTTAACTTTAGTTCTGAGTCCATTTGTTTCTTGGATGTGGAGGTTTTTGTGGAGGGCAATGGCCTCAATACCAGGTTGTACAGGAAGCCGAGTGCTGGGAATACCATCTTACACTACAATAGTCAACACCCAGCACATCTAATTCGGAGCATTCCCTTTGGGGAAATGCTCCGAATTAGGAGAATCTTCAGCACTGATGCCGAATGCGCGGCTGCGCAAGAGGCTTGCAGATTACGCTTCCTGGCTAGAGGCTATTCTATTGAAATCCTCACTAAGGCTATTTCACGTTCTAATTCGGTGAGCAGGCAGGAAGCTCTCATGACCAAAAAGAAAGATGTGCAACTGAATAGCGAGGCAACTAAGGACTTCCAGAAAAGTTCTCCTAGAGCCATCTTAACATACAATAGGCAACATGGGGCACTTCGAAAGATATTTACCAAGAATTGGAATTTGGTCCGCAGTGACCCGGTGATTGGTCACATGGTGGATACCAAACCGATTCTTACTTTTAGAAGATCACCCTCAATGTCAAAGGCCTTAGTTAACAACACCTTAGAACCGAAGAGTTCTACAACTTGGTCAGCATTGAGAAAAGGTTTCAAGACTTGCCCCCAGTGTAAAGCCTGTCGGTTTGGCTCCAATAGGACACACTTCAAAAGTCCTTTCTGTGAAAGTCCTATTGCCATCTCAAAATGGCTGACATGCAAAACAGAGTATGTCGTTTATGTGTTGGAGTGTCCTTGTGGGCTTCAATATGTGGGCAGCACTAAGCTGCCCGCCCACAAGAGGATACTGCAACACATACGAGCAATCTCTGGACATGACCAGAATTATCCGGTTGCCAGGCATTTTCAGAACAAACACCTTGGTGTCCCTGATTCATTAACATTCTTCCTCATTGACTGTGTTGAGGCTTCGAGGAGAGGAGGTGACCGTGAGGCCAAACTCCGTCTCCTTGAGACCCGCTACATATTGGAATTGAATACTAAAAATCCAAATGGCCTTAATGACAGGGAAGACCTTTACACTTGCCTTTAAAATCTTTAAAATATTTCAACTTTCCATGGTTATGACTGTAAATTGCCTGTCCGGATATTTTAATGATTATGGATTTATTTCCCTTACAAACTGAAAACCTGTTTCCTGTTGTATATATGATGAATTCTCTTTTTTATCCTTAGCATATTTGCTTTTGATTTTAATCTTGGAATCACCAATTGATAAGCACTATGCACTTTCAAATTTTGCACTTAAAACTTTGCACTAGACTTGCCTATGACCATTTAAGTGACTTGCCCACTGTGGCTTTATTTTGTAAAAATAAGAAAAAAAGAATACAACTGTATTGTGTCATCCATTTGCTGCTATTTGAAACGTTCTATTATTTGCACTATTTGTAAATATTAGATACTTTTTACAACAATGTGGGTTCAATACACTTCTGAATATACATAGATGAATTTATTTATCATGGATATTTTTCTGATAGTGTTTGTTGGCTTATGGATCTATTTTTGTAATTACTACATATTTTTACAGTCTTACGGTTATTTCTCCAGAAAGATGTCATTGGTTGTAAATATGTATATTACTTAATCTTGACTCTTGATGGCCCACTTGGGCTCAATGCACTTTCCCACTAGATTTACATATGTGTACAGCAGTTTGATTTTGAAGTATTTTCTTCATTTCTATGACACAATTCTATGCATTGTCACTTTAAAAGGTCGAGTTCGATGCTCGCTGCTTTGTCATGTGATCAAGCCTCCTTGGGAGGCGAAACGCGTCATGGCGGCAGCGCTGGCTTCCAAAGAATAAATCACTGTTCACCAGCATTTTATGGGTCGGCTCTTTGTTGCTACTACTTGGACTTCTTTGGTTCGGTGTGACAAGCTACGCCATATATATATATATATATATATATTACCTACTGGCGATAGCCAGTAGGTATCTATAGTTAGGATTGTTTTCCATAGGGAAATCGCAACATTCTATTGGGAATAACTTTAGCGCCGGTTGAGGAATCTTTTTGAATTTTTCCTTAACTTTGCCTCGCGGCGCTCCGGTCCTTCCCTGAAAGTTTGGGGGGGATTCGTCAAGCGGGGGCCGAGCTAAAAGGGGGGTCCCAAAACGTGTTTTCCCCATGTTAATTTCCATAGGGCGGTCGAACTCACTTTTAGCTCGAACGGCTGAATGGATTTCCACCAAACTTGGCAAAATTGTAGGGACTGGTAGCCCGATGTGCCTTTGCTATGTCTCAAGATATGCGCTCCAGTGGATTTTGAGTAATTTAGGTTCAAAAAAATATATATATCTATAGCAGCTTACCCGTGAGCTTACCCGTGCGCTTACAGTACGCGCACGTACGCGTACCGTACGCGTACCTCTAGTGCGCGAGCTGCATTCTGATTGGCTGCCAATGTCTGTCAACACTCCAAAACAGAAACTGTTGGCAGCCATCTTGTGCCTTGGTAGACTGAGGCACAGGAAAGCAGAAAAACAAACGTGTAGAACTCAAAAAGGGGGCAGGGTAGAAGCACCCTGACCCCCTAGACCTGCTCAGGGGGTCCCACAAGGACCCCCAAGGCAAAAAAAAAAAAAAAAAAAAATTTTAAAGTCGCGGGGTACGCGTACCGTACGCGTACCCCGACTTTAAAAAAAAAAGAAAATTACGTTTAAATATATTAATATCCTAGTGGGACCACCTGAGCAGGCCTAGGGGGTCAGGGTGATTCTACTCTGGCCCCTTTGCGAGTTTCACACCTTTGTTTCACTGCTTTCTTGTGCCTTGGTTCTAACAAGGCACAAGATGGCTGCTAACACTTCCTGGTTTTGAGTGTTGACAGACAGTGGCAGCCAATCAGCATGCCTTCCCGAGAAAGCTGCATGGTCATTGGCTGTCAACACTTCTAACCAGGAGGTGTTGGCATCTATCTTGTGCTAGTGTTGACAGACAGTGACAGCCAATCAGCATGCCTTCCCGAGAAAGCTGCATGCTCATTGGCTGTCAACACTTCTAACCAGGAAGTGTTGGCATCCATCGTGGGTCTTAGTAGACTGAGGCACAAGAAAGCAGAAAAACAAACGTGTAGAACACAAAAAGGGGGCAGGGTAGAAACACCATGACCCCTTAGGGCTGCTCAGGTGGTCCCACTAGGATATTAATATATTTAAACGTTATCCGCTAATAGAATTAGCATTTAAAAAACCTTTGAAATTCACTGAAAAAAACATAGGTTTCAGGCCTTATATAGTTAGGAATTAGCATTTAAAAAACCTTTGAAATTTACTGAAAAAACCATAGGTTTCAGGCCTTATATAGTTAGGAATTAGTATTTAAAAAACCTTGCGAATTCACTGAAAAAACCATAGGTTTCAGGCCTTATATAGTTAGGAATTAGCATTTAAAAAACCTTTGAAATTCACTGAAAAAAACATAGGTTTCAGGCCTTATATAGTTAGGAATTAGTATTTAAAAAAAACGGTTGAATATATAAAAACGTTATCCGCTAATAGAATTAGCATTTAAAAAACCTTGCAAATTCACTGAAAAAACCTACTAAAGGAACATTTTGTCAAACCACAGATACCAGCATGCAGATGTTGCATACGGGCAGGACTGATGCAATCACTTAAAGATCACCTGCTGAGCTGCCTTCTTCATGAATCATTGCTGTGAACAAGGGTGGAGGGATGCACAAAACGCGTCGGTAATCATTGACAAAGACTTGCTGTATTTTTCACGCTGCTGTACAGTGCTACCTGGGAGAATAAAGAAAGTTGCACGAGAGCGTAGGGCCTCCAAGTGTTGGGTGTCTTTCATTTGGAATATATATACATATTACCTACTGGCGGTCGCCAGTAGGTATATATAGTTAGGATTTTTTCTCTATGGGATTTTTGAAAATTCTATGTCTAATAACTTTGGCGTTTGTGGACGGAATTGGCTGAAATTTTCAGGAAAATGGAACATTGTGTTTCTGAGCAGCCCCTAAAAATTTTGGGGGGGGGTTTGTCAAGGGGGGGCTGAGAAAAAAGGGGGGTCCCAAAACGCGTTTTTCCCATGTTAATTTCCATAGGGCGGTTGGCCTCACTTTTAGCCCTAACGGCTGAATGGATTTGCACGAAACTTGGCAAAATTGTAGGGACTGTTAGCCAGATGTGCCTTTGCTAGGTCTCAATATATGTGCTCCAGTGGATTTTGAGAAATTAACGTTCAAAAAAATATATATATCTGTAAGCGCGCTCCGGGCAGCGCCCCGGTTCGCGTACCTGACACGTAACGGAACTTCGCGAAGCGAAGCTGATTGGCTCTCCGGTGTCTGTCAACATTCTAAACAGTCCGGAGCGGCCGCCATCTTGTCTCTCGGTAGGATCGAGAGACAAGAGGAGGCCAAAACAAAGGGGGAAATGACCATAAGGGGGCATAGTAGATCCTCCCTGACCCCCTAGGTTTGATGTGGAGGCTTTAAAAGGGCCCCGCGGGGCAAAAAAAAAAAAAGTTTTTGTTTTTTTTGCGTGGGGAGCGCCCGGTACGCGCCCCGGGAAGCGGTCTGGGGAGCGTACTATAAGGAAAAAGAATGATAGACTATGATATTTTGAAATATTGTATGTTTATTGATTGTTCTTTTTGTTGTTTTTTTTAGTTTTTTTTTTTAAGTAGCAGTATTTATGATTATTAAATTTAAATTTATTTTTGGGATTGTGCACAGTATACTATAAGTCTGACTTTACATTATAATCAATTTGGTAGTAGTTTATGAATTACATATAAAAATGATTAAAGACTCAAACAATTTTTTAATATTAAATATAATTTTATTTTTCTGATTCTTTTTCAAAATTTAATAGAACGTCTAACATTTGACTGTCCGATATGTCTTCTTTTTGACTGAACATAACTTCCCACATTTGACCACCCTCACATTAAGGGTTGAATAAGGATTGATTACATCGCCTATCACTCCTTAATACCCCTTAAATCCTTTTTTAACAAGGCAGTGAGCCAGACTATTAAAATTGTTTAATGGACTCTACTGACTTTTTTTAGACTACACTCACGCTCACTATTGCACTTTTTTAGGCCCCTCACACTCACACACCCGTTGGCTTGGAATAAAAGAACTCCGCCAAAGTGCAGCCCCCTGTGCTGCCCGACGGGCATTGCACCGCCAGCCTGCCGTAGGAGCAGGATACCAATGATGACGCTGGACGGTCATCGGATGGGATGACAGTAGTCGTCCAACCGGTAACCTGTGTGAGGTATCCTTTAATTCCGAAAAGGGTTCACATCATGCACTTCCCTTGTCATACCTAGTGAGAGAAAGGTTAGCTTGAGCCAATCAGTTGGCTCTCTCTGGGGAACTCTGTACAACCACTTTGCTTACTACTTCTCAGGACGAGTACATTGGACCCCATTAAAAATCATCCACTTTTATTCCCCCTCTTTGATACCAACATGAGTTAAGGTGTCTGTAGTCCAAAACTAGACGATATGAATCGTCTGGCTTGGAGACAGGAAACAAAGGATTGTTCATTTGTGAGGTGCATGTTTCAATCACCCCTTGGTATTCAAGTTGATCTAAGATCTCCCTGACTTGTTTTTTAGCTTCTTGCTTAATTGGGTACTGTCTTTGTGCAGTTGGTTGACATTTTAACTGGATTTTGTGAGGAGGAGAGTCCTCATCCCATCCAACATGATTTTTATATAATGCAGGAGCTTGGGCTACTGCCCATTTTCTTGCATATGTATATTTTCCATGAATTGGAATATGATTTGAGAAGGCAGGCATAATCATTTCTTTGCCATGAGGGCACTCCCTGACAAACTCTGGTGGCCAGTCTTTTTCAGCTAAAAGGATGTCATAGCCTTTGGAAAGGTTATCCCAAAACCGACCCCTTACTTTCCTAGCCTTATCTCCCTCTATACGTAATGTTATTTTGTATATTTTATGAGGTTTGCTAACCCTGATATCTGCAGTTTCCACCTGAATGTATTCATTCGTGTCCACTGTCTCCAGATGATTCATTAGGTGCTTGCGAGCTATGGTCACTTCTGCTGCGCTGTCTAGCATTGTCTGGGCCCACTCTCCGTTTTTCAGTTGTGTTCTCAGTATCCTCGGCATGTTTAAATATTTTAATACTGGCTACCTTCTTTTTTTGGAAATTGTAATGTTTTACTTTGATGAGCAGGTTCCTTGTCTTTGGACTTGGCGTGCTCTTCCCTGTGTTCTGACCGTCCTCTCCTTTCCGATTTCTGCGAGGAAGTCTGAAAAGATCGAGAGGGACGTGTATCAATATCTTGATATCTATCAGGTTTCTTCAAATTATCCCTATTTCTAAGGTTGTATCTTTTCTCAGAGGGCTCCCTCTGGGGAGACTTGTGTCCTTGGTCTGGAGATCTTTCTCTCCGTCGAGGAGACCTTCCTCTGGACTGGAATCTTTTTTCTTTGGGAGTGGATTGTTTATTTCCATCCCAGCTCTTTTTTGGAGTGTTTAGGTTATTTTTAATAAATATCTTTTCAGGATTTTCCGTTAGTTGGGGTTTTACTGGTTTCTCACCCAAACTATCTCTTCCTAGTTCCTCATAGGATTTTTCAATGATTCTGGCAAGTTCAAATGGTTGTTCTGCTATATCTGTTTCTTTCAATTTCTGGCGGATCGCCACAGATGCTGCTTCTCCTTTTATGTTGGCTAATAATATAGCCGAGACCTGCTTGAAGTCTTTCAGTAATTTCATACCTAGAGTTAAAGCAGGTTCTGGACCGTATTCATTTTGAATATGTCTTAGCACATCGGGCATTACCGCCATGGACGGAACACCATGTGTTTTTGTGTAAATTGAAGCAAAGACTGTGCCCCAAGTGTCACAGTCCTCCACATGTGGTGCAATCCCCATCGGAAGACAGATAGTCAGAATTCTGTGTTTCTCAGTAGGGGTAGTATTCGGAAATACTGCCTCTATTTGAGTTATTTTTTGTGCTAACCAGAATGGAATTTGTTCCCGTTTTGCGGGTACTTTACCCAGACATGATTGTATGTTCTGTGGTGTAATTTTGTTTGTGTTCCCCTGATGAGGGGTCAGCTGTGGAATGTTAATAGCTGGTTGGACTGTTGAAGTCCGCATTACATATTGGACTAATTGTCTATGTATTTTAATTAGTATTTTTAGCTGGGCTAAAAGTTCCCGGTCTGACATTTTTTCTATGTCTGGATGTGGTGTGTAGCTGGCTAGAACCGGCCACGTTGCTCCTGGTCTACCTAGTGGACCGAGCCTGGTGATGTGATATGTTTTAGGACGCCTTTAAACCAGAGCAGGTGCTCTTGGTAATTTAATGGGATTTCCACCTCCTCGAAAGGGGTGTATTCATCCGGAGGTTCCTCTATTTTGTAATAGTGGAAGTCGTGTGTGACAGCGTTTGCTGCTGGAAAGTTTATCCATGAATAGAATACCTCTGTCTGCCGATATTCATTGGCCTCTACCACGAATATGACTGTACCACCTCGTGATGTCAGTCCGTTTTCTATAAGTTTAATAAGTTTAATAGTTATAGTTCTTCTTATGTTGAACGGAATGAGTATAGCATTCGGGTCATTCTGTTGGAGAGTTGTGTCTTCCAACAACAGTTGAGACGCTGTAGCATCTCTTTCTTCATCTCCGTCAGGCATTTTACTGACAGAAAGTCTTTTTTAGTATGCAGATCAAGTTTCAAGGAAACAAAGATTAGGTGCACAATATTTTGGAACACTGTATCCTTCAACGTTGACTAAACCTAAAACTATACATAGGAATCTCTTCCTACTAAGTTCCGGCGGATTTTAACCTCTTACCCACTCCAGACGTCTTTTGGAGTATTTACGGGAAAAAGGGTCTGTGTGAAAAAGCACGACTGAGTTACTCTAACGTCTTGCGTTAGATTTATCGCCTTACCGAACGTTGGGCGCCATGTAGTGTAGTTCCTATATTCCCAATAGGCTCTGCGCATTGGAATAATATATTCAGCAGTGTAGACGTAGGACTGAGGTCTTCTAGGTCTCTACTGACTATATTAGACTTAAGGTTTGCCAGCTAGCTCAGAGGTCACTAGAAACTTTCTCGAATAAACGAGGAGGAGTTTAACCTCCCTGGATAGACAAGAAGGGATTAGCTTCTGACAACCATATAACATGACAACTTGGCTCCCTCAGAATAAGAGTTATCTCTAGAGTCGTCTGAAAACAATAGACAGCTATTTCCACTTATGAGTGGGCTGATGGGTATCTTTTTCCTCTCCTTGTGCATCTTCTCTTGTTTTTGTTTTCTTGGTTGTTTCCAGATTAACTGTGTATTCTGGGCATGTAAAGAGGACACTATTAGGTCCCAATAGAGAGATTTGCTATTTTCTTTTCTCTCCCTCTGTATTTCTGAGACCTTCTGTACCTTCCGTGTGTTTTAGTGTCTAGTTGGGGGACTAGGTACCAGTAGGTCTATAATAATTTTTTCCCCTCGGACCCCCCCTTAACCGTTTATCTCTCTGAGCTATTTCACTCAGTCAATCGTGCGTACTTAGTTTCACCAGAGTGCAGAGAAAAGAGAGACGGGCGTTTTCCATAAAAGGTGTAATTTATTGAGCAGTCTTCTTTCTCATGCAAGAGAAATGAATTGCCACAATTGCAATACTCATAGTAAAGTAAAGTGCGTACAGTAAAAGGAGGATTATAAAATAATACTGTAAAAACATTGATATGGTTTCTTAGCCATATGATACTTTAAAATAGATAAAATATATACATACATATATACATTGACTAACGTACTCAACTGGTGCTTCTAAATGCGCCTACCCCGGTGTACCTGACCTAAGCCTAATACGTGGGAAGGAGTAAGTAAGTAGCAGTTTAAGTTACGTTTGTTTTGCCAAGAATCTGACTCAAGAATTCTCTTTAAGGGTTTAGTCAGTTCCGTTCCTGGGTAATAGAAAGCAGGAGGTCTTGTATCTGTCTCTCAGGACTCGATATCCCAGTAACCCGCGAAGGTATCTGGAAACACCGGAGCTGGATTTCTCGGCAGGAGAAAAGACAGCGTCTCTCTCAGTGCGTCAAAAGGGAGCTGGACTCTCGGGCAAGTAGATAGCTGCTCTGCTCCAAAACCACCACCGTGTGTTTGCTTAGGGCAACGTTGGTATATTTATACCTGAAAGGTGCCAGGTTTGACGTAAGGTTGGACATAAGACGTCCATAAAGATGTCACTAAGAACTGGCCGTTCTTACAGTGCTTCACAGGAGTTCTAGGACGAAATCAAAACAAAAGCAATGGGGATTTCCCAGGTTGCTGGAGGTTTGGTTTGTTTAGAGAACTCGTTGTGCTTTCTAGGAGTCCGGGGAAGTAGCCTTGCTTAATGTGACTGCATGGGCTACGACTAAATATGGATATGATTCCTATGCCTTTATAGGGATATTATTTATTATATCCGAACAAGGGCCTAAAATAGAAATATCGATTTAGGTTCCTAGATAAAAACACAATAGTGTCAGGTTGTAAATTGCAGATATAAGAATTGTTGTAGTTGTTGCAAAAATGGGGAGATCTAGACAAATGGAAAGTTAGATGGACAAAGAAAAAGGAAGAGGCACAGGCAAATAAAATGTCTTCTGAATACTTACTAAAAGAAGCAGAAAAAGTTGAAAGGTTGTGTCCGATGAGAGAAGTGCCAGGAGGAGGTTATGTACATGTCCCATGGTCCCTAAAGGATATTTAATAATTTACTAATGTTTTTCCAAAGCTGAAGGAAAAACCTGTAGAATGGTACCGACAAGTCGAAAGGTTTGTGAAGGTGTCGAAAGTATTGTTAAAAGATTTAGATGGTTTATTTGACATTGTTGTTCCAGCTGATTTCTGGTCTGAGTGCAAAATCACTGTAGATTGGCCTAGTGAGGAATACCCTAGAGACCAGAAGACAGGAGCTCCTTCTGAGGACGTAATGAAGAAATATAATCAGGTGATAACTTATTTAAAAGGGAAAATCCCTCCTAAAGAAACTGATTGGACTAAAATAGACAGAACAACCCAAAATAAAGATAAATCTGTGCATGCATATTATGAACGCCTCGTGCAGGTATTTAAACAGTACAGTGGTTTAGAAAACATTGATAATAATGACATGACACATTTTATTTATCGTTTTATGTCTGGACTAAAACCTGAAATTTCCCAAATGATTAGAGAGCATAAATTGTGTTGGCAAGCAAAGCCTGTCGACGAAATTATCAAGTATGCAAAATACTGTGAGGATGAAATTGACAATAAACAAAAGAAATTAGAAGAAAAAGTAATGTGGGTTCAAGTTAAAATGGCAGAGCAACAGGAACTCCAGTTAAGTCAGCAAGCAAATAATCAGAAAAGAGGGGAAGGCCAAAGAGAAAGAAGTGAAGGCAAACCCAGATGGAAAATGAGTAAAGAAGCGGTGAAGAAAAACTTTCCTTCTCATGGGTGCGGAAAATTAGGGCATTGGAGAAATGAGTGTAAATGAATAGAGAATAATAATGTCCAAACTCCAAATTTAAATCCACAGAAGCAGAATGAGGTGTCAACGAGACAGCCGCAAGAGGTATAACAGAATCAATTGCCTCAAGCCCCTATGCCAGATTTTGTGAGTCAACCAAAATACAGTGTGGACACCGAATTTCGGGAGGGAAGTGGTTAGAAAAATACAGTAACACCACAGTTTCTTTTGCAGAATAAATTTTTTTAATTTGAAGATTGACGGTGCCTGAGAGGGGGGAAGAGGATTGCCTACTTGGCGCATTCTTGCCGGCAGATCAGTCAGGTCCTCACATTGAAGGGAAAGTGGAGGGAAATGATGTTACCTTTCTGTTGGACACTGGTGCTACCCGTTCTACTGTGAGAACAGCAGATATCACAAACCTACCCCTTTCGGGAGAAGCGATCCAAGTAGTGGGCATTTCTAATAAACAAATTAGGACCCCGTCACAAAACCTATTGAAGTTTGTATTGGCAACTTCCGAGAAATGCACAGATTTGTAGTGTGCAATTCCAGCCCTGTAACCTTGCTAGGAAGAGATCTACTGTGCAAAATGAACTGCACAATCTTTTGTACACCAAATGGTGTTGAAATTCAGACTCCAGATGAAGACAGAGTGTATAACATTTTGCTGGCTAGACAGGAAACAGAAGTTAAAAAGATGTCTCTAGAAGATTTATCCGGAGAACTAAAGTCCTTTGCAAACCCTGATGTGTGGGATTTTACTGGGAAAGAAGTAGGCCTAATGGCAGATGTCGATCCCATAAAAGTGACAGTGAAAGAAGGTGCAGTTTACCCAAACTTTCGACAGTACAAAATGAGTCCAGAAATAAAAGCAGGAGTTGCACTAGAGATAGGGCGTTTGGTTGAACAAGGTATTCTGGAAGAAATAAAGAGCAGTCCTTGTAATTCACCTATAATTGGCATAAGGAATTCAAACAGGAAGTAAAGGGTGGTCCAAGACCTCCACAAAATCAATAACTTTGTCATCCCATGTTGCTCAGTAGTACCAAATACAGCTGTGATTCTGTATCAAATACCCAGGGGATGGTTCACTGTAATTGATTTATGCCATGCTTTCTTTTCCATCCCGCTGCATCCAGATAGCAAATTTTTATTCTCGTTCAAATTTGACGACCATGTTTATGTTTGGAATCAGGTCCCTCAGGGGTACAAGGAAAGTCCATCCATCTTAAATCAGATTCTGAAAAAGTGCCTTGAATCACTGGTGCAGCCCGGAAAATCTGTCCTGGTGCAGTATATAGATGAGCTATTGCTGGCATCGAGAACAAGAAATGACTGTGTGATCAACTCTATTGCATTGCTGAAACATTTAGCAAAAGGTGGACATAAGGTATCTCCAGAGAAATTGCAACACTGTACCACCTCAGTAAAGTATCTGGGACACCAGATAGAAAGAGGGGTCAGGAGATTGACATCTGAATGCATCAAAATAATTCAGAACATGACATTACCCCAAACTCAGAAAGAAATCAGAATGTTTCTCAGAGTTGAAGGTTACTGCAGGTAGTGGATTGTCGGATTTGCTGTACTTGCACAACCACTGATTCAAATGACAAAGAAACGAGCAAGAGACCCAGTTGAGTGGGATGATGAAAGCATGACAGCTTTCTTAAAATTGCGTAACTGCCTGTGTGAAGCTCCAGCATTAGGGATGCCAGATTATTTAAAAGAGTTTGCACTATTTTGTGACACAAGAGACAATTGTGCACTTTCAGTCCTAACCCAGACCCATGGTTTAATGCGACGACCTGAGGCATATTTTTCTACAACATTGGATCCAGTGGCATCTGCACTGCCAGGTTGCCTGAAAGCAGTAGCTGCAACCTGCATGAGTCTTGAGCAAAGTGAATCCATTGTTATGGGACATCCTGTAACCGTGTATGTTCCACATTCAATCGTGATTCTGTTAACCAGAACACGTACTCAGCACCTAACACCTAGTCGGATGACTAAGTATGAAAGAATTATCCTTGGCTCAGAGAATGTGACAATAGTGAGATGCACTATTTTAAACCCAGCAACCTTGTTGCCCAATTCTCACTTTGAGGAAGACAGAGAGGAAGTCGAACATGATTGTATCGACTTAACTGAATTCAGTACTAAACCTCGAGCAGACATACAGGAAGAACCTATAAAAGATCCAGACCATGAGTTATTTGTAGATGGCTCGTGTATGCGCCATGAGGAAGGAGGATTAAGCGCCGCTTTTGCTGTATGCACTTTATCAAACATAGTCAAAGCATCCTATTCACCAGGAGTCAAGTCTGCACAAGTAGCCAAATTGATTGCTTTAATAAAAGCATGCAAAATTGGGAAAAATTGGAGAGTAACCATTTACACTGATAGCCGGTATGGTTACGGGGTTGTGCACGACTTAGGCCAGCTCTGGATGCAAAGGGAGTTCATGACTTCTTCAAAAATGGACAATATGTGAAGGAATTACTTGAAGCAATTCAATTACCTAAAGAATTGGCGGTGGTCAAATGTGCTGCTCACCAATCTGGAACTGACAGAGTGACAGCCGGTAATCGATATGCAGACCAGGTGGTTCAACATTGTGCCAAGTATAAAATGGCAATAAACAAGAAAATTGAAGCATGTGGAAACAGCTGCCAACTTATGCTTTTGTGTGGTGTGAATACGTGGGAGGAAGTGAGAGATTTACAAGGTGAAGCAGAGCTCAAAGAAAAGGAAGACTGGCAGAAAATAGGGTGTCAAGTGAGACCTGAAGATGGCATAATCATCTACCTAGATGGGAGACCAGTGTTTCCTGACTGTATGCTTGACTGTGTCTTTGACCATGTGCAGTGCTTAGCGGCCTTTCAACTTGGTTTGTGCTATATAAATAACGCATACACATATACGTATCAAATGCACTAATCTGGAAACAAATTGATAACATTTGATTGAATTTAAGAGATTTGGAGAGACCTAGGCCAAACCTTTCCATCCAGTGTGACTATTATAATGTATTTCCATTTAATTGAAAGTTCAAATATGTGCTTATTTTATTAGTATCAGGACATATGTTTTGGTTTTACTGATATCCACGCCAATAAAGTTGGATCTTGAAAAGTCGCTCAACAGTAGGCAATTGATGACACCTCCTACGATGTTGTTTTCTGTGTTTTCACAATGAATGGAAATTGAGAGGGGCTCACACATTCCCTTTCTACCCGGGGCCCCAGAAATCTAGGACCGGCCTGCTCCTGTCTTGCAGAAGTCGACGGTGTCAAGAGGGGCTCGCAGCCAGCAAAGTTGCTCAAAGCATTTGCACCTACATATTTAAGGACGCGCAAACAGCATCTCCATTTTCTCTAAGTCCTCTGTGTAATTACTGTGGAGCCCTTTGGCCAGCAACAAAATGTAATGCTTGTATGTTACACACGCCACATTGTCTTCACTATCCATACACATTTTATGTGAATATATATATATATTTATATATATATATATATATATATATATATATATATATATATATATATATATATATATATATATATTACCTACTGGCGATAGCCAGTAGGTATCTATAGTTAGGATTGTTTTCCATAGGGAAATCGCAACATTCTATTGGGAATAACTTTAGCGCCGGTTGAGGAATCTTTTTGAATTTTTCCTTAACTTTGCCTCGCGGCGCTCCGGTCCTTCCCTGAAAGTTTGGGGGGGATTCGTCAAGCGGGGGCCGAGATAAAAGGGGGGTCCCAAAACGTGTTTTCCCCATGTTAATTTCCATAGGGCGGTCGAACTCACTTTTAGCTCGAAGGGCCCTTTATTTACAAGAGGCGGATGCACAACTTAACGATATTTCCTGTTACCGGAGAAGTAACATTCAGATTATCAAAAATACATGGACCGAGCAACGTCAAAAACTACAAGTGTGGAGAAGTGCAGGGTTACTTACACATGAGGAATTTCAATACCTAAAGAAGGATTATCCGGTTATTCCCTCATGGTATTTACTTCCCAAGATTCATAAAGACCCTTTAATACCACCAGGCCGTCCGATCATTTCGGCCATTGACAGTTCTCTTGAAAACGTGTCGAAGTACATCGACTTTTTTTTGCAAGGTAATGTAAAAAATCTTCCATCATATGTCAAGGACTCTTTTGATTTTCTTGCGAAAATTGAACAGTTCATTTGGGAGGATAACATGATACTTGTAACTTTGGATGTTTCATCCCTCTACACCTCAATCAGACATGAGGATGGACTCAGGGCCTTAGACCACTACTTAAACAAAGACTTACCCCTCCCGACAGCACATAATAGAATGCTGGTCGACATGACCAAAATGTGCTTAGAACAAAACTTCTTTATTTTCAATGGCGTAGTTTATCATCAAGTCAGAGGTGTGGCGATGGGGGCCTGTTTCTCTCCCAGCTACGCGTGTCTTCACGTTGGGCTGTGGGAGGAACAGGTCCTAGTCGGCCAACACCATGATTATTTTCTGCACAATATTGTTTTGTACTTACGCTACATTGATGATGTGTTCTTGATTTGGAGGGGAGGTGAGTCAGAGGCCAGGAGTTTTGTGGATTTGATTAATTTAAACACTGTTAATCTGATTTTCACAGCTAACTTTAGTTCTGAGTCCATTTGTTTCTTGGATGTGGAGGTTTTTGTGGAGGGCAATGGCCTCAATACCAGGTTGTACAGGAAGCCGAGTGCTGGGAATACCATCTTACACTACAATAGTCAACACCCAGCACATCTAATTCGGAGCATTCCCTTTGGGGAAATGCTCCGAATTAGGAGAATCTGCAGCACTGATGCCGAATGCGCGGCTACGCAAGAGGCTTGCAGATTACGCTTCCTGGCTAGAGGCTATTCTATTGAAATCCTCACTAAGGCTATTTCACGTTCTAATTCGGTGAGCAGGCAGGAAGCTCTCATGACCAAAAAGAAAGATGTGCAACTGAATAGCGAGGCAACTAAGGACTTCCAGAAAAGTTCTCCTAGAGCCATCTTAACATACAATAGGCAACATGGGGCACTTCGAAAGATATTTACCAAGAATTGGAATTTGGTCCGCAGTGACCCGGTGATTGGTCACATGGTGGATACCAAACCGATTCTTACTTTTAGAAGATCACCCTCAATGTCAAAGGCCTTAGTTAACAACACCTTAGAACCGAAGAGTTCTACAACTTGGTCAGCATTGAGAAAAGGTTTCAAGACTTGCCCCCAGTGTAAAGCCTGTCGGTTTGGCTCCAATAGGACACACTTCAAAAGTCCTTTCTGTGAAAGTCCTATTGCCATCTCAAAATGGCTGACATGCAAAACAGAGTATGTCGTTTATGTGTTGGAGTGTCCTTGTGGGCTTCAATATGTGGGCAGCACTAAGCTGCCCGCCCACAAGAGGATACTGCAACACATACGAGCAATCTCTGGACATGACCAGAATTATCCGGTTGCCAGGCATTTTCAGAACAAACACCTTGGTGTCCCTGATTCATTAACATTCTTCCTCATTGACTGTGTTGAGGCTTCGAGGAGAGGAGGTGACCGTGAGGCCAAACTCCGTCTCCTTGAGACCCGCTACATATTGGAATTGAATACTAAAAATCCAAATGGCCTTAATGACAGGGAAGACCTTTACACTTGCCTTTAAAATCTTTAAAATATTTCAACTTTCCATGGTTATGACTGTAAATTGCCTGTCCGGATATTTTAATGATTATGGATTTATTTCCCTTACAAACTGAAAACCTGTTTCCTGTTGTATATATGATGAATTCTCTTTTTTATCCTTAGCATATTTGCTTTTGATTTTAATCTTGGAATCACCAATTGATAAGCACTATGCACTTTCAAATTTTGCACTTAAAACTTTGCACTAGACTTGCCTATGACCATTTAAGTGACTTGCCCACTGTGGCTTTATTTTGTAAAAATAAGAAAAAAAGAATACAACTGTATTGTGTCATCCATTTGCTGCTATTTGAAACGTTCTATTATTTGCACTATTTGTAAATATTAGATACTTTTTACAACAATGTGGGTTCAATACACTTCTGAATATACATAGATGAATTTATTTATCATGGATATTTTTCTGATAGTGTTTGTTGGCTTATGGATCTATTTTTGTAATTACTACATATTTTTACAGTCTTACGGTTATTTCTCCAGAAAGATGTCATTGGTTGTAAATATGTATATTACTTAATCTTGACTCTTGATGGCCCACTTGGGCTCAATGCACTTTCCCACTAGATTTACATATGTGTACAGCAGTTTGATTTTGAAGTATTTTCTTCATTTCTATGACACAATTCAATGCATTGTCACTTTAAAAGGTCGAGTTCGATGCTCGCTGCTTTGTCATGTGATCAAGCCTCCTTGGGAGGCGAAACGCGTCATGGCGGCAGCGCTGGCTTCCAAAGAATAAATCACTGTTCACCAGCATTTTATGGGTCGGCTCTTTGTTGCTACTACTTGGACTTCTTTGGTTCGGTGTGACAAGCTACGCCATATATATTACCTACTGGCGGTCGCCAGTAGGTATATATAGTTAGGATTTTTTCTCTATGGGTTTTTTGAAAATTCTATGTCTAATAACTTTGGCGTTTGTGGACGGAATTGGCTGAAATTTTCAGGAAAATGGCACATTTTGTTTCCGAGCAGCCCTTGAAAATTTGGGGGGGGTTCGTCAAGGGGGGGCCGAGAAAAAAGGGGGGTCCCAAAACGTGTTTTTAACATTGAGTTTTCCATAGGGCGGTTGGCCTCACTTTTAGCCCGAACGGCTGAATGGATTTGCACGAAACTTGGCAAAATTGTAGGGACTGGTAGCCCGATTTGCCTTTTGTAGGTCTCAATATATGTGCTCCAGTGGATTTTGAGAAATTAACGTTTAAAAAAAGATATATATCTGTAACAGCGGACCGGGCAGCGCACTGGTTCGCGGACTTTTCGCGCAACGGAGCTTTGTGAAGCGAAGCTGATTGGTTCTCCGGCGTCTGTCAACATTCCAAACAGTCCGTAGCGGCCGCCATCTTGTCTCTCGGTAGGATCGAGAGACAAGAGGAGGCCGAAGCGAAGGGGCAAATGACCATAAGGGGGCATAGTACATTGTCGCTCACCCCCTAGGTTTGATGTGGAGGTTTTAAAAGGGCCCCGCGGGGCAAAAAAAAATAAAAATAATAATAATCGAACAGGTGAATGGATTTGCACGAAACTTGGCAAAATTGTAGGGACTGGTAGCCCGATGTGCCTTTGCTAGATCTCAATATATGTGCTCCAGTGGATTTTGAGAAATTAATGTTCAAAAAAAGGTATATATCTGTAACAGCGCACCGCTTCGCGTACTTTTCGCGTTACGGAGCTTTGCGAAGCGAAGCTGATTGGCTCTCCGGTGTCTGTAAACATTCCAAACAGTCCGTAGCGGCCGCCATCTTGTCTCTCGGTAGGATCGAACAGCTGAATGGATTTGCACGAAACTTGGCAAAATTGTAGGGACTGGTAGCCCGATGTGCCTTTGCTAGGTCTCAATATATGTGCTTCAGTGCATTTTGAGAAATTAACGTTCAGAAACAAGATATATATCTGTAACAGCGCTCCGCTTCGCGGAGATAAAATTATATGTGTATTACCTAGCTGTTGCTAACACCAGTTAGCGACGGCTAGTAGAAGATAGCGACCATCTTGGGCCCCACTTTGCATGTGAGTGATATTTATCACTAATGACATGCAAAGTGGGCATGCCAAGATGTTAGCGACTGGAAACAGTCGCTAACATCGCTATCTCCTATTATCAACTTTTGGAAATATTCGAGATAAGGGCGAATATCTCTAAAAGCTACCACCTGCCCTGAGCAGTTCTTAGCCATGTTATCCAATGGGAGGTGGATAACATGGCTAAGAGCATTAGCTCGGTAATGCATGAATATCGCTGAGTTTTCAGCGATATTAATGCATTGCGGTCGTTTTTTATCGTATTTCCGATAAACCTTGATAATAGCAAGGTTTATCTGCGATAATTTCTGACGGTAAAAAAATCGTTGCTAAGCATCGTTAGGGATAAATATCGCTTAACTTTGGTAATATGCACCAACGTCTGTTAACGTTCGATTCGAAGGAAATCAGGAAGTGTTGAAAAACATTGTCTGCGCCATCTTGTCTTTTTTCAAATGCCACACTTTTGTCGTGCACGGCAGCCATTTTAGATGCCTTGACCAGACCCACTCTGTGCACGCTGTCGATCCTTAGCATGGCTCCCCACCCTCGCAAACATCTCCCCCAGGCAGTGGTCACCCCCGCTCTCTGTCTTATGCATGGGTAATAAACCTCCCCCATCTGCGCTGCTGTTCCCTGAGAATCACACCCTGTGCCCGCCCGACACCTCCCTTTCGCCCTATTCACTACCGCACCCTCTGACACTCCTTTTCCTCTGTGTCCGATTGTCCAGGCTGGTCCTAGGGTATCAGCTAGCCCTGCAGATGTAGTTTATGGCCACAGCTGTAAAGAATCACCCCTCTTCAAAGGAGTTATAGTAGATCAAGGCCCACACTCGATGAGATTCGTCACAGCAGAAGCGTTGCTATTATCTGAAAACCATCCTGTATTGTGATTGGGGAGGGGACCGAGCCTGAAGCGGAATATTCCAGGGATGACTGTTTGTACATCAAAGTTTTTACAATTATGTGCCACATTAAAAATATATAGCACTCCGACAAAGTAGTAAGATTATAAAACTTTAATAATTTATAAATATATACAAGAAAACAAAAATAGTAATAACATATAAACATTTTTAGGGAAAAACAACGAAGTAGCGGTCGGCTGTGCGAATAGTCCCAACGCAGCACAACGTCCAGATTTCCGGCGTGGGGCGTCGCGGGGGGTGGGTCATCAGTAGCAAACTGTTGTGCGAATAGTTCCAAGGCAGCAGAACGCGTTGAAATCTAGATGACACGAAAGTGATGTCTAGTAAGTTGCCACCCAGCAAATAACGGCATGGGGCGTCGCGGGGGGTGGGTCATCAGTAGCAAACTGTTGCGCGAATAGTTCCAAGGCAGCAGAACGATGGCACCAAGGTGATGTCCAGTAAGTTGCCGCACTGGTTTTGGTATCCTACAATGCTGCTCCGAATAACGGCGTGGAGCGCCCCGGGGGAGGCGGCGTGAACGGGCCTCTCCAGGTGGAGTGTCATCTGTTGTAGTGGGGCGCCCCTTTACCGTTTCAGTTGCCATTCCGTCCGTTTTTGGTCCACTGTGTCAAAAGCCGCAATTCAGCTGAGTTGCGCCCACTCTTGCGGTGCAGCGATAGGCGGCTGTCACAGGACTCTCAAAATGGCGGCAGGCTGTTTCCTTTTTGGGCCTGGTCCACTGAAATGGCCCTGGGACACCTTGGAAATCGGACGCTTGTCTGCTAGGTCTTGGACCTCATTCTCGAAAGCGTCCCCTCCGCCTTGAGAATTCATCAAAAGTTTTGGGGGCTCCGACTCCTGCAGGCTTCTGGTGGGGAGCGGCTGCCATGATTGCTCGCGGAATGACCACGACTGAGCTACGAGATGGTGGTGCTTTCATGCTGACGCCAGCTTCAGTCTGAAACATCCAGAAACAAGGTGGGGCTTTCATCGTTTGGGGAAAAAAAAAAGTGTTCATCCTATGAAAAGTGTTGTTTTTAGGTCACATGATCAAGCCTTCCATCATTAGGAAACCAAAAGTAAAATGAACCAATGAAAAGTTTTATAAACAAGTCACATGACCTGTTATGCGGCATAGGGTGTAAAATTAGGAGAAAATACGTTGGCACGTGAGGCGGCGTCAGTAGCGGACCGATGTGCAAATAGGCCGAAGGCAACACAACGCGCCAAGATCTGGATGGCACCGAGGTGGTGTCCAGCAAGTTGCAGCACTGGTGTGGCCATCCTACAATGCTGAAAGTCGGCGTGGGGCGCCCCGTTGGCCTGTGAGTTTGCGTCAGTAGCGGACCGATGTGCGAATAGGCCGAAGGCAGCACAACGCGCCAAGATCCGGATGGCACCGAGGTGGTGTCTAGTAAGTTGTCGCACTGGTGTGGCCATCCAACAATGCTGAAAGTCGGCGTGGGGTGCCCCGTTGGCCTGTGAGTTTGCGTCAGTAGCGGACCGATGTGCGAATAGGCCGAAGGCAGCACAACGCGCCAAGATCCGGATGGCACCGAGGTGGTGTCTAGTAAGTTGCCGCACTGGTGTGGCCATCCTACAATGCTGAAAGTCGGCGTGGGGCGCCCCGTTGGCCTGTGAGATGGTGTCAGTAGCGGACTGATGTGTGAATGGGGCCAAAGGAAGCGCAACAATATTTTCTACTATATTTTCGGAGTAGAAGACACCACAAGGCGCTGAGATGCCAAGATCCGGATGGCACCGAGGTGATGTGTAAGTTGCGGACGGATGTGCGAATGGGGCCAAAGGCAGCTCAACAATATTTTCTGAAGAGAATACACCACAAGGCGCTGAGATGCCAAGATCCGGATGGCACCGAGGTGATGTCTAAGTTGCGGACCGATGTGCGAATGGGGCCAAAGGTAGCGTAACAAGATTTTCTGTATGGAAGATACCACTAGGCGTTGAGATGCCAAGATTCGGATGGCACCGAGGTGATGTCTAGGAAGTTGTGCCACTGGTGTGGCCATCGTACAATGGTAAAAGTCGGCGTGGGGCGCCCTATTGGCCTGTGAGATGGTGTCAGTAGCGGACTGATGTGCGAATGGGGCCAAAGGCAGCGCAACAATATTTTCTGACTGACACCACAAGGCGCTGAGATGCCAAGATCCGGATGGCATCGAGGTGATGTCTAAGTTGCGGACTGATGTGCGAATGGGGCCAAAGGCAGCGTAACAATATTTTCTGTATGGAAGATACCACTAGGCGTTGAGATGCCAAGATTCGGATGGCACCGAGGTGATGTCTAGCAAGTTGGTGTGGTCATCCTACAATGCTGAAACTCGGCGTGGGTCACCCCATTAGCCTGTGAGATGGCGTCAGTAGCGGACCGATGTGCGAATAGGCCGAAGGCAGCACAACGCGCCAAGATCCGGATGTCACCGTGGTGGTTTCATAGTTGAGAGGCACTTCATCTGCAGTGGGGCGCCGAGATCCGGATGGCACCGAGGTGATGTCTAGCAAGTTGCTGTACTTGTGTGGTCATCCTACAATGCTGAAACTCGGCGTGGGTCGCCCCATTAGCCTGTGAGATAGCTGTTCTTTGGATTTGGGCCTGGTCCACTAAAATGGCCCTGGGACACCTAAGAACTCGAACGCTCGATTTTTTTTTCCTTTCCTGTACATGCAAAAAAAGGTAAATGCCCGGTATGTTACACGCTTCATCTGCCACGATGAACTCTCCAGAGGAACCGAAAAAATATATAGTTGTGGTAACTATACCATGCATCGTCATATGGAGAGGTGGCACCAATTAATTATAGTGCTGCATAAAAGAGAGATTTGGAGGAGAACCCCTGACCTGCTAGTACATTCATCAAAGAAGTGGCACTGAGAGCTTCAGAGGCAAGGGAAACGGTCCCAAATATTTAGAAGAACTTTGGAAAGATTAAAATGACATGTTTAGATTGTGGTAAATTAATTTCATGTGGGCAGATGAGTGTTACTCTAATAAATACAGCATATGAACATCATCATAGTCGATGGTTGGTAGAGACATTTTGACTATATCCTGGACCTGTCCGTCCTCGCCCAAAATGGCGCCGAAATAAATGGGACTCGTAACTCCTTGTTGTGTACTGGTTGCAGAACCTTGAAATCACGAGATACGTATGCAGTTTTGAAGCACATGGCGGGCGGGGACGAGAATTGATTGAATATTTCGACATCCCTATTGATATTAAGTTCTGATGTGTTATTGATTACTGTACTGTTGAAAATTCGAATTAACGTCACCCATGGTACTTGCCCGCAAATGTATATCTAGATAATTTTATTGTAACTGGCCCTGTCGTATTTTAATTATAAAATGTACGTCCACCGATTCCGTAACTGTTAGACACCTTAGTTTTTGCAACCTAATGGCCCGCCCGTTACGTTCCTCTACAGTGTAAATGTCTATTCATCATATACGATTACAGTTTGCTCCGTGGCAGGCCCACGTGGTTATAGGCTCGTATTTGTATAATGAAATTTTCACAATAAAGGTTTTTAAAAGAAAACATGGTAGTAGTGTATACATTGGTAAAGTTTTTAATAATAGTCACTGTTTTAGAATCATTAAAAGGCAAGTGAAATAAAGCAGACCAATTACATGAAGGGTAAAAGGTATAATACGAAGGAACGCAGTAAAGATAAATGGTCAAGGGCTGTTGTGTTTTCTATTCCTGCAACATAAAGTGATCAATAAGAATCTCATATTCAGGCGTATCGGCGACTAAGACAGCAGGTCGACCCTCTTTTGCTCAACGGCTCCGTCATAGAACGAAGAAACGCTCTTTTCCTCGAAAAAAGAATATATTTTACTTGCAGGACAGTTGTAAAATTTCCGGGAAAGTACATTAGCCTGGAACATTATAACATATATTTAAGAGAAAATAATGTTCGGAAGTAATTAAAAGCGTAATTTTTAGGTGATATGACCAAGGCTTTCATCATTAGAATAAGAAAAGTAAAATGAACCAATGAAAAGTTTTATTAACAAGTCACATGACTTGTTATGCTTACGTTACGCGCTGCGCGCCCCGGATGACTTCCGGATGCGCTAACGCGGCGCGTCATATGACGCATTACGCGACAACGCAGGTCCAGAATATAGTCAAAATGTCTCCACCAACCAGCGGTCGAAACACAACCCCTTTCAGCAGGCTAAATAGTTCTGTTAAATGACAACAGAAAGGACAGGCAACAAGAACCATCAGTCAAAGAGGGGAGGGCTAGTTCTTCTCTACCGGGTTACATTGGGGCGCTACCGGAACTGATCGAATTGGTAGTCTACAGTGTTTCTGGATGTTTCAGACCGAAGCTGGGGTTAGCATGAGAGCAGCACCATTTCGTAGCTCCGTTGTGGCCATTCCGCAACCAATCATGGCAGCCGCTCTTTATCGTTATTTTGGGCGGGGTGGGTGGCGGAGCCGAGCTGTTTTGCAGCCATCATTGTGTGGAGTTCAGTTCATCTCACTAGTTTTGTATTTGTCATGAGGGGTTGTTCCTAATGTTTCTATTTTAGCGAGGTCAAAAAGAGATCCCATTAGTGGCCTACTGATTTTGCTCGATTCCTTTTCTTTTTTTTTACACGATTTTTCGTTATCTGCAAAGACTAAACAGAGTATTGCGACTCTGTGTTTGTTTGTAAATAGAGAATGAACCAAAGAGAACTAATTCTAAAACAGTAAATACTTGGATAACAATCAATCAAATGGAGAGAGAAGCAGGCACGACGGATTACAACGGGGGCAAAGGCCTGCGTTAACTACCTTTCACTATCTGCAAAGAGAAAGTACTCCTAATAGAAATGAGGGGGGGGGGCACCATTCAAAGCAGATCAGTGTGCATAAACACGAAAATGTTTTCACTTACCACGTACTTGACATTCGACAGCTTATGATATTTGCTATTAAAAAACCATTGAAATTCACTGAAAAAACCATAGGTTATAGACCATATATAGTTAGGAATTAGCATTTACAAAACCTTGAAAATTCACTGAAAAAACCATAGGTTATACACCATATATAGTTAGGAATTAGCATTTAAAAAACCTTATTTTACTCACACAAAACCATTGAAATTCCATATATAGTTAGTTGCACTAACTATATATCGCGCACCCGCAATCCACTGCTGATCATGTCACATATTACATCATTCATGACATGGTCAGTGACATCACTGATGACATCACTGATGACATCTCAAATGACATCACTGATGAGATCACTGATGACATCTCATTTGACATCAATGACCACATCACTGATGATATCATTCATGTGACAATACAATGCATCTCCTCACGTTTTAATATAACCTCTGTTTCACCCAGTGTTAAATACAGAGTATAATTTTTGAAACCATTGACACACCAATACTAGTTACTACATACGTACTCACTGATTCCTACGTCTACACACACATTCACTCATTCACCCATACAATCATTCATACATACAATCACTCATCTTTACAACACTATCATATGCACTCATACACCTATACAGACACGTACACTCTGCCACTCATCCATGGAGTTACTCACACACCTAGTCAGTCCTGTAAAGAATCAATCACACTTCCATTTTCTTGTCTATACAGTTAAACATAGAGCACCTTACATTTTCAAACATATACTAACACATACTTACTTTCTTATACAATCATTGATACAAGTACACATTGATCTGCACAGAGTCACACACCTCCCAGCCAGCCACACACACACTCAGTCTCCTATACAAATATTGGACAATCAATCAATAACCCATATAGTTAATCATATAGCTACTGATCAACACATGCAGCAGTTTACAGAACAACAGACATAATGATGCACAAATTAAGACAGTTTACTCACTAACCCATGCACTCAGTGAGACACATTTAATCACTCACTCATACATTCAGTCATGCACCTACTAAATCCTTCGTCCAGACACTTATACATCTACTCATTCTTCAATATGTAAAACATATTTAAACTTTACAGAAACACACAGTCACTGGATGATGTCATCAGTGATCTCATCAGTGATGTCATTTGAGATGTCATCAGTGATGTCATCAGTGATGTCACTGACCATGTCATGAATGATGTAATATGTGACATGATCAGCAGTGGATTGCGGGTGCGCGATATATAGTTAGTGCAACTAACTATATATGGAATTTCAATGGTTTTGTGTGAGTAAAATAAGGTTTTTTAAATGCTAATTCCTAACTATATATGGTGTATAACCTATGGTTTTTTCAGTGAATATATATATATATATATTACCTACTGGCGATAGCCAGTAGGTATCTATAGTTAGGATTGTTTTCCATAGGGAAATCGCAACATTCTATTGGGAATAACTTTAGCGCCGGTTGAGGAATCTTTTTGAATTTTTCCTTAACTTTGCCTCGCGGCGCTCCGGTCCTTCCCTGAAAGTTTGGGGGGGATTCGTCAAGCGGGGGCCGAGATAAAAGGGGGGTCCCAAAACGTGTTTTCCCCATGTTAATTTCCATAGGGCGGTCGAACTCACTTTTAGCTCGAACGGCTGAATGGATTTCCACCAAACTTGGCAAAATTGTAGGGACTGGTAGCCCGATGTGCCTTTGCTATGTCTCAAGATATGCGCTCCAGTGGATTTTGAGTAATTTAGGTTCAAAAAAATATATATATCTATAGCAGCTTACCCGTGAGCTTACCCGTGCGCTTACAGTACGCGCACGTACGCGTACCGTACGCGTACCTCTAGTGCGCGAGCTGCATTCTGATTGGCTGCCAATGTCTGTCAACACTCCAAAACAGAAACTGTTGGCAGCCATCTTGTGCCTTGGTAGACTGAGGCACAGGAAAGCAGAAAAACAAACGTGTAGAACTCAAAAAGGGGGCAGGGTAGAAGCACCCTGACCCCCTAGACCTGCTCAGGGGGTCCCACAAGGACCCCCAAGGCAAAAAAAATAAAAAAATAAAATTTTAAAGTCGCGGGGTACGCGTACCGTACGCGTACCCCGACTTTAAAAAAAAAAAATAATTACGTTTAAATATATTAATATCCTAGTGGGACCACCTGAGCAGGCCTAGGGGGTCAGGGTGATTCTACTCTGGCCCCTTTGCGAGTTTCACACCTTTGTTTCACTGCTTTCTTGTGCCTTGGTTCTAACAAGGCACAAGATGGCTGCTAACACTTCCTGGTTTTGAGTGTTGACAGACAGTGGCAGCCAATCAGCATGCCTTCCCGAGAAAGCTGCATGGTCATTGGCTGTCAACACTTCTAACCAGGAGGTGTTGGCATCTATCTTGTGCTAGTGTTGACAGACAGTGACAGCCAATCAGCATGCCTTCCCGAGAAAGCTGCATGCTCATTGGCTGTCAACACTTCTAACCAGGAAGTGTTGGCATCCATCGTGGGTCTTAGTAGACTGAGGCACAAGAAAGCAGAAAAACAAACGTGTAGAACACAAAAAGGGGGCAGGGTAGAAACACCATGACCCCTTAGGGCTGCTCAGGTGGTCCCACTAGGATATTAATATATTTAAACGTTATCCGCTAATAGAATTAGCATTTAAAAAACCTTTGAAATTCACTGAAAAAAACATAGGTTTCAGGCCTTATATAGTTAGGAATTAGCATTTAAAAAACCTTTGAAATTTACTGAAAAAACCATAGGTTTCAGGCCTTATATAGTTAGGAATTAGTATTTAAAAAACCTTGCGAATTCACTGAAAAAACCATAGGTTTCAGGCCTTATATAGTTAGGAATTAGCATTTAAAAAACCTTTGAAATTCACTGAAAAAAACATAGGTTTCAGGCCTTATATAGTTAGGAATTAGTATTTAAAAAAACGGTTGAATATATAAAAACGTTATCCGCTAATAGAATTAGCATTTAAAAAACCTTGCAAATTCACTGAAAAAACCTACTAAAGGAACATTTTGTCAAACCACAGATACCAGCATGCAGATGTTGCATACGGGCAGGACTGATGCAATCACTTAAAGATCACCTGCTGAGCTGCCTTCTTCATGAATCATTGCTGTGAACAAGGGTGGAGGGATGCACAAAACGCGTCGGTAATCATTGACAAAGACTTGCTGTATTTTTCACGCTGCTGTACAGTGCTACCTGGGAGAATAAAGAAAGTTGCACGAGAGCGTAGGGCCTCCAAGTGTTGGGTGTCTTTCATTTGGAATATATATACATATTACCTACTGGCGGTCGCCAGTAGGTATATATAGTTAGGATTTTTTCTCTATGGGATTTTTGAAAATTCTATGTCTAATAACTTTGGCGTTTGTGGACGGAATTGGCTGAAATTTTCAGGAAAATGGAACATTGTGTTTCTGAGCAGCCCCTAAAAATTTGGGGGGGGGGTTTGTCAAGGGGGGGCTGAGAAAAAAGGGGGGTCCCAAAACGCGTTTTTCCCATGTTAATTTCCATAGGGCGGTTGGCCTCACTTTTAGCCCTAACGGCTGAATGGATTTGCACGAAACTTGGCAAAATTGTAGGGACTGTTAGCCAGATGTGCCTTTGCTAGGTCTCAATATATGTGCTCCAGTGGATTTTGAGAAATTAACGTTCAAAAAAAATATATATATCTGTAAGCGCGCTCCGGGCAGCGCCCCGGTTCGCGTACCTGACACGTAACGGAACTTCGCGAAGCGAAGCTGATTGGCTCTCCGGTGTCTGTCAACATTCTAAACAGTCCGGAGCGGCCGCCATCTTGTCTCTCGGTAGGATCGAGAGACAAGAGGAGGCCAAAACAAAGGGGGAAATGACCATAAGGGGGCATAGTAGATCCTCCCTGACCCCCTAGGTTTGATGTGGAGGCTTTAAAAGGGCCCCGCGGGGCAAAAAAAAAAAAAGTTTTTGTTTTTTTTGCGTGGGGAGCGCCCGGTACGCGCACCGGGAAGCGGTCTGGGGAGCGTACTATAAGGAAAAAGAATGATAGACTATGATATTTTGAAATATTGTATGTTTATTGATTGTTCTTTTTGTTGTTTTTTTTAGTTTTTTTTTTTTAAGTAGCAGTATTTATGATTATTAAATGTAAATTTATTTTTGGGATTGTGCACAGTATACTATAAGTCTGACTTTACATTATAATCAATTTGGTAGTAGTTTATGAATTACATATAAAAATGATTAAAGACTCAAACAATTTTTTAATATTAAATATAATTTTATTTTTCTGATTCTTTTTCAAAATTTAATAGAACGTCTAACATTTGACTGTCCGATATGTCTTCTTTTTGACTGAACATAACTTCCCACATTTGACCGTCCTCATATTGAAGTAAGAAATCCACAGATTCTACACATTGTAGAAGTTCATGGTCTCGTGATTCATCCATGAATTCCAAGTCAATGGGTTCAATGATTTACTCATTGTTCATGTCTAGGACAATTTCAAAGGAAACGTTCTGTTCTCCTTCCATTTTTGTGCTGAAATTTGCATAAAAAATAAATATATCAGTAGAGATAGGGCACTGTTGGGTTTAAGTTCAGACAGGTACTTTTGAGGCGTGAAGTAGTACTATTAAAAAGTGCCTGTGAAAAAGCCTAAGTAAATTCATAATTATACCACAGAAACCTAAATCAATCCATAATTATAATAAACAAGCCTTTCTCAATGTCTAACTCTTACAGAGGGATAGTATATAACTATATGAAAATGTTTTCAAATTTATAAAATAACATCTTACCTTTTAAAAACAAGTTTAAGTTGTGAGTGAAAATGATCTTGCAATGTAGTTCAGGAAGTAGTAGTCAAAATGGCTGTGTTTCTCTCTCTTTTTTTATATATATTCAGGTACATAACCAATCAAATGTCAGGTAAAAAAAGTAGAAAATGAAAGTAACATTTTAATTGGTTGTCAATTCCAACACTTCAGATGTGTTTTGTGAAGTAATTTACCTCAGGGTATTTAGAGAGGTCTACAGGCTAAATGGCTAAATGGAATTTCAATCAAATTTGTGAAAATGGTAGGGATTGGTATGTAGTATGAGCTAATCTATATTTGGTGAAAGTGTCTCCAGTGGTTTTTCTGTGAATTACTTTCCCACCTTTTTTGAGCGAGCGCTTCCCGGTGCGCGCCCCGGTACGCGAACCGGCAGCGTTACGGGAGTCCTCCATTTTGTGTTTCGGTAGAATTGAGATACAAGATGGAGGGCAAATAATGTTGAGAATGGGTAGAAGGGGGCACGGTAGACGTATCCTGACCCCCTAGGTTTTCTGAGGGTGGCTGAGGAGGCCCATATGTGCGGGAAAAACCAATTTTTTTCCAAATTTTCGCGCGGTTACCGTCCGGTGCGCGTACCGGGTAGCGCTCCGGGGAGCGTACTTTGGTGAAAATTAGTGAAAAAAAGTTACATTTAAAATTTGTTTATGGTGATCATAGTTAGGGTAGCTCTGAGAAGTGCTTTTGGGTTTTTGGTAGATTTAGGTACTTATAAGTAGGTACCAATGCACAGTCTTAAATTCAGGATGAAAATTCTGTTCCCCTTGTGAGAAGTTGGCCTGATATGCCGTGCTCACTATTCTAGTGATCACTATGTATCAGTCCAAACAACCCTTATTGATGATTGGTTGTAAGTCAACCTTATAGACCAGCTATCCTAGTAGCATGGATACGAGCAGTCTAAGGCTAAGACTCTAGAGGGCGTGTTAAGCCAGCTGTTTTACCATCACATTACCCCTTGAACACCAAGTGAAAGGACACCACACAAGTTGTTATCAAAAATAAAGTATATTTATTTATAACAGGACTACCCTGGCTCTTTATGAGACAGGGAGCTAAGCACACAACAAAACTCTTAAAGAAACACTGAAAGTCGCACAATTTACACAGATGCCCGAGGGGCACGAAAAACCATATACTATGAAAATGGAATGCGAAATTACTAGCAGGTAAGTAATACTTTTCTAGACTTTAGAATCGCTAGGCCTACAATACTAAACACTTAGGTTAGGAGCAGGAGGCCTGTGGACGTTGTGTGCAGAGTGGGAACTCTCACGCGTAAGGCGGGAAAAAGTCTATGGATGCTAGCAATTGACAAAGTTACTGTTCTCGGGCGACCCCGACTAGGTGGGTCGAAAACGGGAGTGGATCCGAACATGTAGGGTGTTGGACTATGCTGGAGCACCGGAGTACTCAGTTTACCTAGCCCAGGGGCTGCGGCTGCATAGGGTTGAAGTTGCGTCGGAAACCCTTGTTGAAGAACCAGGAGCCTGAAGAAAGAAGTTGCTGGCAGGCAGCCAGCGAAGAAAGTTCGTGGAGATCCAAGCCTGGATCAGGGAAGAAGAAAACCTGTAAGCAGAGGGGACCAAGTTCTGAATCACTAGCCAGTGATTTAGGTGGGCACCAGGATGGCACCGGACGAAGTCACCTCAGCCAGGTGAGTGGGCGCTGCTGGGCTCTGCAGTCTCTCGGACCAGGAGGCGTTGTCGGCGACCAGGATGGAGGTGGGAGCTGTCCCACGAAGGTACTTGCTGTCGACGTCGCTGGACCCAGGATTGGGGCAACAAGTCTTGGCAAATGCAAGGCCCACGCGGTGGACCTAAAATGGCGTCTTGAGTGGACCAGGAGGGTCCAGGGTGCTTCTCTGAAGAAGGGAAGCAAGGGCCAGTCTGGAGCAACCAGACCAGCAGTGTTTGTCATCGTGGAGCGTCGTAAAAGGGCCACTAGCCAACGGGCAAGTGACCGGGACAACGCGGTGAGCAGCAAAGAGCAGAAGGGCCCCACGCAGATCTCGTGGATGCAGGGGGGCTGAACTTCGGTGCTGGAGCTGCTCAGGGTCGGGGCTTCTCTCACCCCAAAGCACTCGGTCGAGGGTCACTCGGTGGTCGTGCTGGACAAGCGTCGTGCAGTTCTGAAGATGGCCGGTCCCTCGAGGTCTCGTCGCACCCACGGATCACAGCTGGGCTGATGATGTAGGTTGAGGTCAGAGGTGCCAGGGAAGCCGGTTCTCATCGTGCTGGAGCAGTCTTGATCCGAAGGAGAGACTGGCAACAAACCGCGATGCTTGGTTGGTGCCTGCTGCTGCAGGGTGACTACTCCTTAGTCACAAGGGAGAAAATCTTGAGAAGAGTCTTGAGTTCTTCGTGTAGAAGGTCGGTTCAGGATTCAAAGATTGATCTAATTTGGAAGGGGGCCTGCTCCTGCCTTTATCCTGCAAAAGGGGGCTGGCACGCGACTAAGTCCTGCCCTATGGGTGGGACTAGGAGGGGGGTGGTTACACCCCTCTCCTTTGGCGGGCTTTTCCCCAGCCCAGGGTCTGGTGTGCCCCTGGAACTGGTTCAAGACGGCCTATGCACAGTGAGCACCGGGGTGCCACTGGCAGTCACCTTCCTCTAAAGCCCTGCCTACCTAGAATACACAAAACCCTGTCTGGGACGGTGCTGGCACCGCCCCTGGCAGGAAACCCTTTGTCCTTGCCTCCTGCTCTGGGAGGACTCCCAGCAGCAGGAGGGCAGACTTGTGTCTCGGTGGCAGCATCCATTTTGTGGAGCTAAGGCTCTGTCTGACTTTAACCGGGGTTATAGGTTACATACATGTCGTGTCCCTCTAGAAGGGTGGAATGCTAACCCCGTCGCCAGAATTGGCGAGGGGTTAGTATTCCAATTCGTATGACACCTTACTCGACATGTTTTGATAAAGCGATACCAGAGTTGGCATATAACCGCGAGGATTATAATGCACTTAAGAGTATATGTTATGCGTTATTATGGAAACGGCTAAGGGATAGATCCCGAAAGCCGCAGACAGGCTCAGCTCATGCCAGAGCACCATCTCACACGATTCCAAGCACTCTGCCTTCAGGATTGTCAAGGCCTGCCATAGGAGTGACTGATAGGAGATCTGTGTGCCCATTTAGGTTTAGATATAGGTATACTATATCTAAAGCAAAGGGTGATTACACCACCTTGCCCCAGCTGTCGTGCAGCCAGTTGTGTCAGATTTGGATGGCCAGCCAGGGGTGGCATAATACATGCTGCAGCCCCTGGTAGGCCCTGGGTACACCTATGCCCTGGGTACCTAAGGTACACTGTACAGGGACTGATAATGTGACTCAGTATCCAATTAGATATGTACCTAAGGTACATGGAATCCATTTTACAGAGAGAGCAGTAGGCCTGGGGCCCAGAATAGCAGGGTCCCAGGTCAACTAAGTCAGAAAACCAGCAAAACACCAGGCAAAAAGTTGGGGGCAACCATAGTCAGGGATCTACCTTCCTACACCCCTCATCTGAGAAGTGAACTCCATCTCCTCTGTAGATATCTTGCATGTAGTAACGCAAGTTATTGTTGTACATGGAGCCCATTCCATGGTCTCTCATGTAAGCTGAACCAGACTTATTTACATGCTTCCTCGATTTCTCAATTTGTGGACAAAATTGGTTCGACCACCTCCATTTCTGTCTTTGGCATATATTTGAATATACCAAGGCAGTTTGAGGAAAAAGTGCCATAAATTGGTCAAAGGTGTCCTTTAAAAGCATTTCCAGACCTACCCCAGTCAAAGTGCCCAAGTCATTTCCTCCACAGTGCACAATTAACAGGTCAGGTTTTGGCAAATGCAAACAGGTTTTCACAAATGGTATCAATTGGTGACATTTTAATCCTCTGTGGCCAATCCACTTGATTTCCACATTTTGTAAATTGAGGTTAGGTAAATTTCTGTTATCAGCATACCTTTGAGCCCAGTAGATGTAACTAAATCCAACAATCCAGACAGAAAACATGGTGAGAGAAGGTTCTGCTGCAGTCAGATGAAGTGTGGCAATGAAATGGCAGTTGAAAAAATAAGAGTTTATAATGAAAAAAACTGTGGAGTTTCTGTGCTAATGAATCAGTAGCAGTGATTGGTGGATTTTGATTGCTGAAAACAGAAAGTTAGGGTGCATGGATGAGTTCTTTGAAAGATGTAATTTGAATGGTCAAGAAAAAATCATTTTATGAAAGATTGCAATGGATACGCAGGTGTACTGAGAGTTCAGAGTTCAATTGAAACATTGTTGTGTGAAGTTGCAAACATGAGAGGTCTTTCAGGAGGTGGTTGCTATGCAAAAGAGGCAGAAAGGGCAGAGGGGGGAAGGGTGTTGATTTGAAAAAAGTGAGGGAAGAGTTTTGATTGGGTGACATGAGAGATATGTGTGATGAATTACAGCATTTCTGTGCTTTTTTTGGCTGCAGCCTCTGGAGTGCATACCCTTTGTTCTGCTGAAGACAAATTGGTGTGTGTCTGAGACTGTTTTGAAACTCATAAAGTATTTGCTAAGGTGAGAAAAGATTCATTTAATTTATATAGAGAATAGTATGCTTTAGGGAGAAAATTATGAAGAAAGTTGTGTATTTAAAATGTTGCTTTGTGTCAAGTGTTTTACAAATAGATTTTGATTCTTTGAGTTACATAGCCATGTTAAAAGTGATGTAAAAAAAGGTGCAAGGGCCTTAAAAGAACGCTTTCATGTGTGTTAGGGCATTTTAAGTCACGTCCCCATGAATGTGGGTATATAATTGTTTTACATGATAGGTTTAAAAACGTTTTCTGAAATCAATTAGGTTTCTTGATATGTACTGCTAGAGTTTCATAGGTTGCTTGGGGTATATTTAAAAGGCATTTGAGTCCCTTTGATGTTATTTTTCCCATTTTAATTAAAGACATTTCCCCGTGGTGGAAGGTCCTTGTAAATACGCCCCCATGTGTGCTTGGCAAATTTAGATTTTCATTCTTTGAGTTGCATAGCCATGTTAAAAGTGACGCAAAAATGGTGCAAGGGCCTTAAAAAAACGCTTTCATGTGTCTTAGAGCATTTTAAGTCAATTCCCCATGAATGTAGGTATATAATTGCTTTACATCATTTGTTTAAAAAGTTTTTTGAAATCAATTAGGTTTCTTGATATGTACTGCTAGAGTTTCATAGGTTGCTTGGGGCATATTTACAAGGCCTTTGAGTCCCTTTGATGTTATTTTTCCCATTTTAATTTAAGACATTTCCCCGTGGTGCAAGGTCCTTGTAAATACGTCTCCATCTGTGCTTGGCAAATTTAGATTTTGATTCTTTGAGTTACATAGCCATGTTCCATACAGTGCTCACCTTCTGCGTAGTCTTTGATATGCTAGACTCCATCTGCACAATGAGATATCTAAGCAAAGGAAACACAGGTGATGTGATTGTGAAATGAGCAAAAGAAATTCCACATTTTTCAATTACATCACCTGTGTTTCCTAACTTTACGAATCACATTGTGCAGATGAGGTTTAGGCCTGTCCACAGACACAGAAGAGGTCTGGCCTTTGTTCAAGAGTGAAGTGGACATGACTCACTTCATTGGTAGGCCTGCACATGTATTATCTCCTCTGTACTCTTCAACAAGCCTACATTTCATCTGCAACCCTGAGTAGGCCTCACCTCAAACAAACCTCTAGATAGGCCACACCTTATCGTCATCCTGAATCAATCATTTAAAATGTTAGGGACAGATTTATGACAGCCGTGTGCCTCTTTTGCGCCGCTGTGCGTCACTTTTGTGATGCAGCGGCGGTGCAAAAGATTTGCTATGTTGCGACATATTTACAACTTGATGCATCTAGGCAGATGTGTCATGCTGTAAAGTCCTGTGCCACATGAAACCAATGCAGCAGTGATGCAAAAGATGCACCATGTTGCAAGACAGGCCTCACTTCATTTCCAACAACATACCGTCCGTTTAAACTGTAAACATTTAGGACTGTGTAGGGGGCATGGAGAAGCTGAATCTTCTGTAAATGTCAAAATTGTTGTATACAGTGCTCAACTTCTGTGTACTCTTTGATATGCTAGACTCCATCTGCACACTGAGATACTTAAGCAAAGGAAACACAGGTGATGTGATTGTGAAATGAGGAAAAGAAATTCCACATTTTTCAATTACATCACCTGTGTTTCCTAACTTTACGAATCACATTGTGCAGATGAGGTTTAGGCCTGTTCACGGACACAGAAGAGGTCTGACCTTTGTTCAAGAGTGCAGTGGACATGACTCACTTCATTGGTAGGCCTGCACATGTATTATCTCCTCTGTATTCTTCAACAAGCCTAAATTTCATCTGCAACCCTGAGTAGGCCTCACCTCAAACAAACCTCTGGATAGGCCACACCTTATCGTCATCCTGAATCAATCATTTAAAATGTTAGGGACAGATTTATGATAGCCGTGTGCCTCTTTTGCGCCGCTGTGCGTCACTTTTGTGACGCAGCGGCGGTGCAAAAGATTTGCTATGTTGCAACATATTTACAACTTGATGCATCTAGGCAGATGTGTCACGGTGTAAAGTCCTGTGCCACATGAAACCTGCGTCAGGTTTCATATAGGCGTTTTGTTGCAGGGTGGGCATTCATTTGCATGAAAGCCCTGTAAAACTAACACAGTGAAATTTAGAAGATTTCACTGAGTTAGCTTTATGGCATTGCTGAATCAAATCCTTACGCCTGTTTGAAACAGGCATAAGGAGTGATGCACCATGCAATGTGTGGCTTGCCCCTGAGCATTGCAGTAGACATGTCGCGCTTACGACGTGATTCCTGCAATGTGCCGCTTTTGCGGCACAGATGCGTGACGCATCTGTGCTGTTTTTGCTCAATGGTGCTCCACATTGTAAATGGGTGGCAGAGCAGCGGTGCACGTTAACTGGTGCATCCCTGGGGATGCGCCAGTTAACATAAATCTGCCCCTTTACATTTAAGTATGAGCAGGGGACACAGAGTCGGTGAGGCTTATCCAAGGTTAAGAAGAGATGAGTCCTGTTCACTGAAAACTTGGACATAGGCCTCACCTCCTCAGCATCGCTGGACATGGCTAAATAATAGCTGCAAAATGTTACTCTTGTTAAACAATTTTACTATTATAGTCTCTGAGATTTGTCTCTTACTCTGCAACATCTCTTTCTTTAAAGATAACGACAACATCAACCATGAGTGATAATGAGCTATCCGTTGATCTCGATCTTATCATTGAACTTGTCATTGAAACGTCAGTGGAAGTAGATCCCTTGGATGATTTAAATCCTGAGGATGATGAAGAACATGATGAGGATGCAGATTTGTCAGAATTGTATGGCATAGGGTGGGAAGCTGACCTGCTTGAGCCTATGGAACTATAAACATTTATTTTTAAAAGTTACTGGAAATGAAAAGTAAACATGTAAACCGTTTCATTTAAAATTAAACACAACTTCAAAAACAGGTTGTGTGTAGTGTCTTTAATAAAATAGTCAAATATGCTCATAAAATTAGTTCAGATTCACATATAAAACAGCACAGGTCAAATGTAGAAGCATTCCATTTCTTTGCTACTATTTGTGACTACTAAATTTGCCAATGCACTAAAAATTATTGTATGTAAAAATGACAAGTAGTGTGTTAAATTTTTGACGACTGTTATTGATTTACTGTTTGCTAATAGTGGTTAATAACATTTTTAATTATATTTTACCACAGATTCAACTGCAGATCATTTCAAAAGTACATAATGCCATCTAAACAACGAAACCGAAAGGCTACAAAACGTCAAAAATAAACAAATTAGAATCCACTTAGAGGGTGGCAGTGGTCCCTAAAGTGATGGGGAGCACACAGTGTTGTTTAAATGCCCCTCACACACCAACAGGCCCCTTGGTGTCATGCTTCATCATCGGGGCCTTCGCACCCCTCTACGGGATGCGGCGTGCTGCGACAGACGACTACGTAGGAGCACTTGGTAGTGAACTATGTGAGGGTGTATTTTTATTCACCTTTTTCACCTCACCTCACTCACACCCTCCACGATACACCCTCACATAGTTCACTACCAAGTGCTCCTACGTAGTCGTCTGTCGCAGCACGCCGCATCCCGTAGAGGGGTGCGAAGGCCCCGATGATGAAGCATGACACCAAGGGGCCTGTTGATGTGTGAGGGGCATTTAAACAACACTGTGTGCTCCCTAAGCATGAGCGCAAAATCCGCTCCGATCGCGGATTTTGCGGATTTTCGGTAAATCCGCGATCCGCGAACTCTCGCGAATTTACCGAGAATCCGCAATCCGCGATCGGAGCGGATTTTGCGGTCAAAAGTTCAAGCCTGCATAATTTACGATGGCGCCGGCAAGCTGCCAGCGCCATCCTCAAATGGTTACTTAATTAGCTTCGACAGGAAGCTCTAACAGATAAGATAAAGCAGGGGCTGGAGCGCCTGCTTTATTGTATCAGTTGGAGCTTCCTGCTAATTAAGTAACTTTTGCAGGATGGCGCTGGCAGCTTGCCGGCGCCATCGTAAATTATTTACATGGTGTGTCTTCTTGAATAAATATGTGCCCTAGTTGAAGCTTAAATTCAGTGACTCATTCATTAGCCCAAAAATAATCGTGAGCGTTCTGGAGGCTGGGCAGGTGTGCCTTGTTCCCAAATATACCATGGGAAATCCGCTGTGATGCTGGCCAGAGGCATTTGCATCTTTGGCTTTCACGTGCGCAATACCCCTGCTGTTCCTGTGACCAGGGGCTTCTGTCTCTTAATCTGCTGCTCTGATCGGTCTCTGACCTTTTGTATACACACAAGGGCATGTGCGCTCGCATGGAAGCCCCGTCCGTTTGGCCCCACCCACACACTCGAGGTGTGCACCCGCCCGTCTTCCTGCCATTTACCCACTATGCTGGACATTTCACTCAAGGGACCCCTGCGCACTTCGGCGCGATTGCATAGTAACACACACTTGGTCGCTGGAACTAGTTGAAGCGCAAATGCAGTGACTCATTCATCAGCCCAAAAAAAATCGTGAGCGTTGGGAGGCTGGGCAGATGTGCCTTCTTCCCAAATATACCATCGGAAATCCGCTGTGATGCAGGCCAGAGGCATTTGCATCTTTGGCTTTCACGTGCGCAATCCCCCTGCTGTTCCTGTGACCAGGGGCTTCTGTCTCTTAATCTGCTGCTCTGATCGGTCTCTGACCTTTTGTATACACAAGAGGCATGTACGCTCGCATGGAAGCCCCGTCCGTTTGTCCCCGCCCACACACTCGAGGAAGCCCCGCCCCCAAATCCGCCGATCCGCAAAATCCGCGGATTTTGCGGATCCACGATCCGTGAATCCGCAAATTCGTGAATCGTGGATCCGCAAAATCCGCCCATGCTTAGTGCTCCCCATCACTTTAGGGACCACTGCCACCCTCTAAGTGGATTCTAATTTGTTTATTCATGATGCCTAGGGAGACAGGATCCACTTTTCTCTCTCTCCCCCCTTTTGTTATATTTCCTTTCCTACAAAACGTCAAAGACAGCAGCTTAATAAATTCTTGCAGCAGTCCTCTACAATAAAAACTCGTCAAGTCACCAAGAAAGCTCCGGGTAAGACAACGAAATCATTCATAAGAAACATTTGTAGAAAAAAAAGTAGTACTACAGAAAATGTTTTAGTCCAGAAAAAGAGAACCAATTTAAACGGAAAGGAAAGGCCAATCAAAAATGTTACTGCTAGAGCAGGAGATAACTCTGTGTATGGTAGTAGAAGGAAAAATCAGTTTAGGGACATTCGTAGACGGATGTTCCGCAACAGGATAATTGGCAATTTGTTAAAAAATATTAAGAAAGGTCAACAGAAAGTGGTTTTTTATAAGAGAAAAAAAAAAGTTGAGAAAATTATTGATCAGGCATTTGAAATTAAGCGAAAGTTATTTATTTTGATAATCAATAGAATTAGGAAGCTAAACAAGGCAATTTATGATTTCAAAAGAAATAGTAGATGGAAGAGAACAGGTAATCGTAGTAATTTTTGTGAAGTTTTTTCAGGAGAATGGATGCATAGTTCAAGTTGTGAGGCATTTTTTAATGAGGAGAGTTATTTCCAGGATAATGATTTGGTGCATGCAGTTGACACCAGTGGTCGAGCTTATGAGGTGAAAGATGGTTGTCCAGTTGAAAAAGAAAAACTTGTGACAACAGAGGCAGAAGAGGTGTTAGGTAATGAGGTTTTAGGAAGACGTCCTAAGGGACCAGTGTATATCTGGAAGTGTAGTATTATTTGCAGTGTGCGACAGGATTCCATCAATTTGCTTTGTGATTTTGTACGGACATTTAATAAGAAAAGTTTAAAACAGAAAATGAAGTTGTTGCAAGAATTAGATCCTTGCAGAGTGAGAGAAGTGACAGGTTTGCCTGGTCATTCACTGGCTTATCTTTCCAGGAGAGTATGCCAGAGTGTTTTTCATCATTTCAGGATGCTAGCAGTGCATCATAATAAAGTGAGGAAATTAGTTAGAATGTTGTATTATGCTAAGAGTCCAGCAATTATGCTTAAACAATTATGCACTGCTCTTTTGCATGGTTCTGAAATAGATGTGAAGAATATTTGTGAAGAAATTGAGTTTTGTTACTTTGCAAGTAAAGAGGAGAATGTTGAAATTGACCCAGAAGAAGAGGGTAATGTGGAAGATAGTGTACAGGTTTCCAGTACAGATAATTTTCAGAAGGAAATTGCCACGTTTCAGGTGAAATCAAGTGAGAGCCCTAATTTCACTTGTGTGTGTTGTCGACGCACTTATTATAAGAATCAGACTAAGTTAGTGGATTTATATGCGAAAAGTGAAAGGGAAAATAATAGTGAATGGAAGGATTTCGCAACATACTTGATGGTAGAAAATTGTTTTGATTTGGGATTGGATCAACGTGTGTGTACTTATTGTTGTAACAAATTAAATCAAAACCGGATGCCTGCTAGAGCGGTTCATAATAATCTGGAATTGGTTGAGATTCCTTCTGAATTGAAGGATTTAAATACTTATGAATCTATTTTGATTCAAAGTATCCATCCCTTTCAGGCTATTGTAAGAATGGAGCCAAAGACAGGGAAATTGCCTCCATCAGATTTACAGAGAGGATTAAAGGGAAGAGTTGTTTATTTGCCTCTAGATTTGAAGAAAAACATTAATACGATTGGAGTAGAAAAAGTGGAAGAGGAACCTCTGGTTATCTTAGTTAATGGGGTTCCGACAAAGAGTAAGAAAATATGGCAAGATTTAGTGGATGTTAGGAAAGTCAAAAAGGCAACATTGTATTTGAAAAAAAAACAATAAGTACTACAAGAATGTATATGTTGCAGAAGAGGAAGTAAGTGAAGAAGAGGATAGCGATTTGTGTGCTGGTCAAATTGAGAAAGTAGAACCCTCTAAAAATGAAGAAATATATGAACATTATAGTGTTCATCCTTTGCATTCCAAGGAAGTCATGGGGAATGCAATTGAGTTGTTTCAAATGAAACAAGCCAAAGGGAGTCCCATTAGTGTTTGGGGGGAAAGTTTGGAGGCTCGGTGTTTCCCACAGCTATTTCCAACAGGTCAAGGAGGAAGATATGATGAGCGACCTCATCAAATTCCTGCTTCTGAATACCGGACTTTACGATTGTATGCAGAAGATCCTAGGTTTCGTCAATGCATCCCCTATTTGTTTCATCTCCTGTTTGAAAGCGATCTGTCTGGACTGTCATATGCAGTGAACCACATCTTGAAAAGTGGTGTACAGATGCAAAACATCTCGGCAAGTGACTTTATGGATAAAGTCAATGTGCAAGACAGTATTTTGGATTCTCACCTGATTAATCTCATGGCGTGTCAGCGTGGTACTAATGAGTACTGGTACCGTCGTCATGGTGATTTAAAATGTATGCTGAGGAACTTAGGAACTCCCACATGGTTCCTCACTCTCAGCTGTGCCGAGTATGGCTGTGAAGACTTACTTCAATTTCTACGAGAGGCAAATGGAAACATTGAAAATATCGAATTCAAGACACCCGGAGAACTGTGCTCTTTGGATCCAGTGAATGTATGCAGGTACTTCAATCATAGATTTGAATCTATGATGTCTTTCATCATGAACAAGAAAAATCCACCTCTTGGAGAGATGTTGGATTTCTTCTGGAGAAAGGAGTACCAAGCAAGAGGTGCTCCTCATATACATATGCTGCTGTGGATCAAGGATGCACCTACATTTGGAACAGATCCAGAAGACTTAGTGATGAGTTTCATAGAACAGTATTCTACATGTGCTGTTCCAAACGCAAAGGAAGACAAAAGCCTAAGAGAACAAGTTTTACGCTTCCAAAGCCATCGTTGTGGAAAGTACTGTCGTCGTAAATTCAGAAACAAGGACAAGTTCTACACCAAATGTCGTTTCGCCTTTCCACGACCGGTGATTTCTAAAGGAAGAGTGAACAGTTTGATGTCTTCGCTGCGACATAATGTGATGAAGAAATCACCTAAAAACACATACAATTTGAAAAGGAACGAAGAGTCCAAGTACATCAACGACTACAACCCAGTGATTTTGTCCATGTGGAATGCTAACATGGATATACAGTTTGTGGCTGATAACTGTATGGCTGTGGCTCGGTATGTGACATCTTACATCACCAAAAAAGAAAAGACAGAATTGAAGGATATGAGGGAGGACATTTCCCATGAAAAGAGCCTCAGTAAGAAGTTGTACAGTTTCAGTCTGAAGATGTTGTCACATCGAGAAATCGGAGCTTACGAATGTTCTGACCGGTTGTCTTCAGCAAGTCTCTATGCCAAATCCAGGAGTATCGTTTGGGCGAGTCTTGGTCTTGCTGCAACGCGTAATCGAGTTCTGAAACCTGTGCGGGAAATTGAGTATTTGGCAGAAAAGGAGCCAAACAGTACCGATATTTTGAAGACCAACATGTTGGATACATATTATCCAAATAGAAGCAGTCACCTCGAGAATGTTTGTCTGTATGAGGTTCTACAAAATTACATATTCAAGAGGAACATCAAAGAAGATATTGATAAAGGAGTGTATGCTGTAATTGGAAGTGAGGGATGTCTGGTCAAGCAAAGAAAATGCCACTTGGTAAACCATCGAAAATTGAGTGGCGAATCTCCTGAAAGAAAAGAGTTTTTCTATTTAGCACTTTTGCAACTTTTCAAGCCTTGGCGTGCAGAAGAGGAACTGCTTGGAGATTTCCTCTGTTACGAAGACTCTTTCAATGCCGCCAAGGAGACCATAGAATGTCCTGTTTTTTCCAAATATCTAGAAATGTTGAATGCGGAAATCGAGCAGGAAGCAACGATTGCAGCCGAGATTGCTAGAGACAGTTCTCAGGACAGTCAGAGTTCTGTTTCATTGAGTCAGGATCCACTAGGAGGACCAGTTATCGAAAATGAAGCTGCCACTGCCATGATTGAAGTGGAAAGAGCCATGGCACATGCTCAGGAGGATGCGGTTAACTTAGAAGACTTGGAAAGACAACTCAACGTTGAGCAGAGGAAAATATATGACCAAGTTACCAACCAAATTGATCATGGATTAAGTCATGAGAAGAAAGAGTGCTCATGTACGTCGTTGAAGCCTGTCCGACTGTACGTGAGTGGAGAAGCGGGAACTGGAAAAAGTTTCCTCATTAAAGCAATTTCATGTTATTTGCAGAAAAGGACTGAGTCATCGCTGTCTTGTGTTCTCAACGCTCCAACTGGACTGGCAGCACATAACATTAAAGGTATTACTTTGCATCATCTACTGATGCTGCCAGTGGAGCATGATAACAAATTACAATACCACAAGTTATCTGGAGATGCTTGTTGTGAAGTTTCAAGAGTCTTGAGGAAAATGAAACTTCTTATCATTGACGAAGTAAGCATGGTTTCCAATGTCATGCTTGCCTTTGTGCATTTGAGAATGCAAGAACTTCTCAAAACAGAGTATGATGTGTTATTTGGTCCAAACACATCATTGTTTTCGGTGATCTTCTGCAGCTGACACCAGTGAAAGGACAACCTGTGTTCAAAATGCTCACGCATGAAGATACCAGGAAGTGCCTAGGGAGCATTGGCAACGTCAATATATGGTTAAACTTCAATTATGCTGAACTGCGTGAAAATATGCGTCAGGCGAAGGATGAAGATTACAAGAATATTCTACAAGATGATAGAATCGGAAAAGTGACAGAGCATGGGAAAGAAGCTTTACATGCACGATTACTGTCAAATTTGTATCCAGAACAAGACGTTGTGCCTGAGAATATTTTTCAGAAAATTACTGAGAAGAAATCTGGAATATGTTTGATGCCAACTCTTGCAGAATGTGCCATCTTCAACAACAAAATGTTGCATTTAGAAAACCAAGAGATTGTGAAACTGGAAGCTATTGACAGAGTAGAGCATATGGGATCAACAATTATTTTGTCTGAGAATTTGAAATCAAAATTGGATTCATTAGAGAAGACTATATCTAAAACTGCAGGTTTTGAAAAGACTCTGAATGTGTGCTTAAATTGCCGTATATTTTTAAGAAGGAATTTACATGTTGAAAGAGGTCTGGTAAATGGATCAATGGGTAATGTTGTTGATTTTGAGAAATACAGAAATAGAGATGGAATTGAATTTTTAAAAATTAAATTTGATGGCATTGAGGAAGTACAGCTAATTGGTCGTTGCTCTGCTAGGTTTTTGCTTGTAAAAGACTTATATGTTCGCCGTAAGCAGTTTCCTGTTTGCTTGGCATATGCGGTGACAATCCATAAATCGCAAGGTTTAAGTGTAGACAGTGCATTGGTGAATATTGGCAGTTCTGTGTTCAAGGAGGGTATGGCATATGTGGCATTGTTACGAGTCAGAACTTTATCGGGATTGTACTTGATTGAGTGTGATGTCACAAACATTTGTGCGGATCTAGATTGTGTTAAGGAATACAATAGGTTAAGAAGAGAGTATGCGCCACATTTGCCTCAATATCCTTTGTTTGAGAAACGTGTGGTAGGCCGGAAACGAAGAAATGTGACCAATAGTAGGGAGGTTGTAGCAAAAAGACGAAAAGTCAATGAACCAGAAATTATAAGCAGAAAGAAAAAGGATTTTGTTGAAGATGTTGTTGGTTTTCAATTTGAAAACAGTTCTGGTGTCAACTGCTATGCTAATGTAGTGGTTAATGTTTTGTTTTCTCTAGACAATTTAAAAGAAGAGATTGTGGTCAATTAGGATCAAAGATTTTGCAGTTTGTTGAATTCTGTGTTAGAGAAATGTAGCACTGATAGAACAAAAATAGAAAGTGTGTCTGAAATTCGAAATCTGTTAGACAAATGTTCAGATCAAAAACACAATTCTCTCAAAATATTCAGCAAGATTGTCAGGAGTTTTTAATGTATATGCTTGATGTATTGCAAGATGAAGGTGTAGATGTAGATCACCTGTTTGGGCTTTCTTATCAATGGCAGCATGACTGCGAGAACTGTAGGGTATCAAGTACTACTAGTGTAGACTCACAAAAATTTATATATTTAACTTTGCCAGACAGTAAATCAGTGTCCTTTAATAAGCTAGTAAAAGCAGCTGATCACAACATGGAGTGTAGCCAATGTAAGTCTGAAATGTTGTCCACATTATTTATACGAACATATGGCCAGTATGTCATTTTAATGTTCCAACGATGTAGGCCTGATGGAACAAAATTGACAACTTCAATTAAAAATTTTGTGGCTTCGCAGTTGTCAATATCAGGAAGGACTTTTGTAACTGCAGCAATTATATATCATGACGGTCCTTCAACAACATCAGGACATTACACAGCTTATTTGAAGTCTAGAAACGGCTGGTCATTCTGCAATGATTCTGTTTTAACTTTAAAAAAAAAATTGCCTTTTGACCTTAAAAATTCTTACCTGGTGTTTTTACAACCAAAATTTTAGGGAAAGAATCTCGGGATTTGGTCTGAGGAATTTCAAGAGGTTCTAATGGCTCCTACACTATTTGGCCTTGAGGATAAGTGTAGTACAGAGTCAAAATTTATTTTTGAGTTTTAAGTAGTTACTGAAAAAAAAAAGGTTTTCTTACAGAAAGTGGTGGGCAAGGATTAGTTAAAGGACAACAGAGTATTTCCCAAAGCAAACGGTGTTCTTACCATAACACTTGATGTCATGGAAAAATAACTGCACTTTGAATGAGTTCAGAAAAACTGTTTCTTTTAATAAGCTAATTCAAGCAGCAAATCAAAACATGGAGTAGAGGTAATGTAAGTCTGCAATGCTGTTGACATATTTTGAACAAACTTTTGGTTATAATGTCATTTAAAAATTCCAACTATATAAACCTGATGAAAATACGTATTCAACTTTAATTACAAATGTTGTGGCTACACAGTTGTTGATTTTAGGAAGAACATTTCTAACTGCAGCTAATATATGACATGATGGTCCTTTGACAACATCCACTGTGATCAAGAGAATTAAATAATTGTAGTAGTCATAGAGGTAGTGTAATGTGCCTCATAGTAAGCAGTATCAGTGTCATAGGAAATGTGGAACATGAGTGAGCAAGAAGGGTGAGATATTACTAGTACAGGATTGTGAAAGTGATCTTGAACGTTTTCTTTCTGAAAGTTGCGGAAATACAAAATGACGGGATTTGCTTAGAAGAATTCCAAGAGTTATAAATGGCTCTTACACGATTTGGCCTTGTGGAAAAGTGCGGCAGCGAGCGAGAAGTCATTTATTGTATGTAACATATTTGTCAAAACGATGGAGCTTTTCTTTCAGAAAGTGGCGGGCTGAAAATAATAACAGCACAACAGAGTGTAAGCTGTTCATAGGATATCCTTCGACGTCATGGAAAGTAAGTTACTTTTCAGGAGTTCTGATTGCTTATGTTATATGGGTTTTTTAAACACAATCATTTTGATTGTGTTTTTTCCCCCCGCTGTTATATGATGAATACCTTCAAGTCACTGTTCTTAGTGAAATTTGATAAATTCTGAGAACAGCAAAAATAAACCATTTAACATGTATAATTAATTCTGTACTTTTTGTATTTATGATATACATTTAGAACTATGTAGTAGGCATGGAGAAGCTGAGGCTTCTGTAAGTGTCAAAGTTGTTGCATACAGTGCTCACATTCTACGTAGTCTTTCATATGATAGACTACATCTGCACAATGAGATACCTAAGCAAAGGAAACACAGGTGATGTGATTGTGGAATGAGCAAAAAAAATTGCATGTTTTTCAATTACATTACCTGTGTTGCCTGACATTACACATCACATTGTGTAGATGAGGTTTAGGCCTGTTCCAGGAGACAGAGGAGGTCTGACATTTGTTCAAGAGTGCAGTGGACATGACTCACTTCGTTGGTAGGCCTGCACATGTATTATCTTCTCTGTACTCTTCAACAAGCCTAAATTTCATCTGCAACCCTGAGTAGGACACACCTGAAACAAATCTGTGGATAGGCCACACCTTATCAGCATCTAGAAACAATCATTTAAAATGTTAAGGGCAGATTTATGATGGCCGTGCGCCTCTTTTGCGCCGCTGTTCCGTCACTTTTGTGATGCAGCAACAGTGTAAAAGATGCACCATGTTGCAAGATAGGCCTCACTTCATCTCCAACAAGATACTGTCAGTTTAAAATGTATATAATTAGGACTGTGTAGGGGGCATGCAGAAGCTGAGGCTGCAGTAAGTGTCAAAGTTGTTGCATGCAGTGCTGCACTTCTGCGTACTCTTTCATATGCTGGACTACATCTGCACAATGAGATACCTAAGCAAAGGAAACACAAGTGATGTGATTGTGAAATGAGCAAAACAATTTGCACTTTTTTCAATTACATCACCTGTGTTTCCTAACATTACGAATCACATTGTGCAGATCAGGTTTAGGCATGTCCAGGGAGACAGAGGAGGTCTGGCCTTTGTTAAAGAGTGCAGTGGACATGACTCACTTCATTGGTAGGCATGGACATGTATTATCTCCTCTGTACTCTTCAACAAGTCTAAATTTCATCTGTAACCCTGTGTAGGCCTCACCTCAAACAAACCCCTGGATAGGCCACACCTTATCGGCATCCTGAATCAATCATTTAAAATGTTAGGGGCAGATTTATGATGGCCATGCGCCTCTTTTGTGCCGCTGTTGCATCACTTATGTGATGCAGCAGCAGTGCAAAAGATGCACCATGTTGCAAGATAGGCCTCACTTCATCTGCATCAAGATACTGTTAGTTTAAAATGTATATTTTTAGGACTGTGTAGGGGGCATGGAGAAGCAGAGGCTTTTGTAAGTGTCAAAGTTGTTGAAAAACTGTTTGTCCTTCAATCTTTTCCCTTGTCTTTTCTAATTTTTAAATACATGTTTTAATATTTTTCAAATTTTTGTTCTTTCTTTCACAGATTGAAAGTATAAAAATAACAAGTGACTAAGTTAACGACAATTATAAGGTAAATGTTTTGTACTCTTTTCATTACATTTCTATCACATTTAACTTCTATTAGTTCCACTGCTTCATTTCTTTAACCCTCAGTTTCCTGCCTTTGCTACTTCTCTCATTCCTTTCTCTATTACTTACTTACTCTACTCCTTCCACTCCTTTTCTCAGGCCCTCTGCTCTCATAGTTCCTCACTCCTGTTCACTCACTCCGTCTCTATTACTCTCACTGTCTCTGACTGATCACTCTTTCACTAATAGTTCATTATGCTTTCTCCCTGTAGTTCAAGCACACTAAGGGGCATATTATCAACACAGGCAATAAAATTATCGCTGCTTTTATTGGCAGAAAACTGCCGCAAAAACGGCTTTAGCGGCAGTTTTCTGCCGCAAAAGCGGCTTTAGCGGCAGATTTCTGCCGATAAAAGCAGCGATAATTTTATCACCTATGTTGATAATATGCCCCTATGTTATATACATTTCTTTGCTGTTTCAATCATTCCTTTTCTGATACTTCTTCTTTTCTGCTTTCTGTTTTTTCTCTCTGTTAGTCCACATCTTTTAATCTTATTTTGAACATTCACTCACATTCTCTAAGAAACTCTTGTTTATTATTCTTCTACTCTCCTTTTTTTCTTCCACTTCCTTATCTATTTTGTTTTTCACAATTATACCCTCTTCCATCTTTTCTTCGGTAAATAGATCTATTAAACAGTATCTCTGTGTTACTCCCTATAGCTGTCTTTCTTTTAACATTACTCTCTGTTTCCTTCCCTTATACTTACTCTTCTTTTTTTTAAAAATTTTTTTTTGGTTCGCTCCCGGTTCGCGTACCGGCGAGCGAACCGGGAAGCGAACCAAAAGAAATAGAGGTTGCCAGAGTGCTAAACATTCTAGCAATTTTTTTATAAAGGGGAGGTAGTTCTGAAAAGAACTTTTTTTTAATTATTTTTGTTGTTTTATATATTTTTTATTTTTTTTATGAACAATTTTTTACTTTTTTTGTATTTTTTGAACGGTTTTATATTTTTTTTGTTTTTGTTGAGGGGGAACAACGAAAAACAGGCATTAGAAAGGGCTCAACAGGAGCAAAATTTTTTTTATTTTTTGGGGCGTTTTGAGCACTTGTGGTTTTCAAATGCTCTGTTTATCAAATTGATACTAATATTTGCACATGAGAGTAGGTTACCACAATAAAGGCACACTATCTTCATGTGCAAAAAATTCTGTTGAATGTTTGGCACCGTTTCCCGCGCCTCTGGCCCCGACAGAGTTACCTGTGCCGATGTACTGGCCACAGGAGTTGGTGGGTTGTCTTGGAGGTGACGCATCTCTGCAACGCTGTAATTCAGTGGATGCCACCTCTGCATATGACGGTGCATAGTATAGTTGCCGTAACTATACTTTTTATCTGTGCCTCTAGATAAAACATCTTTACATATGAGGCATGTCACGTGGCGAGCATTCACTTTTTTTTGGCCTTGAGGAAAAGAAAAAAACTGCCAAATAAAACTATCTTTGTGGTGAGATATCCGGGGCTCCTCACGTAAAAACTGTCTTGGCTGTACTCCCTCTTCCTCTTCTTCGTCCTCTTCCTCCTCTGGGTTGGGAAGGAACTGTGGAGGTGGTCCTTCCTTCCTAGGTGGTTGTGGTGGTGGTGGGGGTCCACCAGCTGCAGCTACTACAGATGCCATTTTTAATAAGCAAAAACAGGTCTTCCTCTCACAAAGATGAAAGTCAGAGTGAGGAAAGAAGGTGGGGGCTTTCATCATTTGGGAAAAAAAAATGTTCTAAACCAATGAAAAGTGTTATTTTTAGGTCACATGATCTAGCCTTACATCATTAGGAAACCAAAAGTGAAATGAACCAATAGAAAGTTTTATTAACAAGTCACATGACCTGTTACGCTTACGTTACGCGCTCCGCGCCGCGCCCCGGATCGCTTCCGGGTAGCTGCGCTTCGCGCCTCGGTTCGCGCTCCGGAGCACTTCCGGGTGCGCTAACGCGGCGCGTCATAAGACGCATTCCTCGGCAACGCGATACGTCGCGCTTATGCGACGCGCCCCGGATCGCTTCCGGGGAGCTGCGCTTCGCGCCTCGGTTCGCGCTCCGGAACACTTCCGGGTGCGCTAACGCGGCGCGTCATAAGACGCATTACGCGGCGACGCGTCACGATGTTGTTTTCTAACGCGGCAGTTGCGCTAACGGAACGTTTACCGGTTCGCGGACCGGGTCACGGCACCAAACTGAGCTACCGGGAAGCTACCGGTTCGCGGACTGGTAGCGAAACAAAATTTTTTTTTAAAAAGTATGTATATACATAAAAAAATTATATTAAAAACATATAAAATATATTTTTCCATTTAAAGAAGAATACATTTTAAAGCTTTTGATATTTGCAATTAAAAAACCATTGAAATTCACTGAAAAAACCATAGGTTATAGACCATATATAGTTAGGAATTAGCATTTACAAAACCTTGAAAATTCACTGAAAAAACCATAGGTTATAGACCATATATAGTTAGGAATTAGCATTTACAAAACCTTGAAAATTCACTGAAAAAAACATAGGTTATAGACCATATATAGTTAGGAATTAGCATTTAAAAAACCTTATTTTACTCACACAAAACCATTGAAATTCCATATATAGTTAGTTGCACTAACTATATATCGCGCACCCGCAATCCACTGCTGATGATGTCACATATTACATCATTCATGACATGGTCAGTGACATCACTGATGACATCACTGATGACATCGCAAATGACATCACTGATGACATCACTGATGACATCTCATTTGACATCAATGACCACATCACTGATGATATCATTCATGTGACAATACAATGCATCTCCTCACATTTCAATATAACCTCTGTTACACCCAGTGTTAAATACAGAGTATAATTTTTGAAACCATTGACACACCAATACTAGTTACTACATACGCACTCACTGATTCCTACGTCTACACACACATTCACTCATTCACCCATACAATCATTCATACATACAATCACTCATCTTTACAACACTATTATATGCACTCATACACCTATACTGACACTCACACTCTGCCACTCATCCATGGAGTTACTCACACACCTAGTCAGTCCTGTAAAGAATCAATCACACTTCCATTTTCTTGTCTATACAGTTAAACATAGAGCACCTTACATTTTCAAACATATACTAACACATACTTACTCTCTTATACAATCATTGATACAAGTACACATTGATCTGCACAGAGTCACACACCTCCCAGCCAGCCACACACACACTCAGTCTCCCACACAAATACTTGGACAATCAATCAATAACCCATATAGTTAATCATATAGCTACTGATCAACACATGCAGCAGTTTACAGAACAACAGACATAATGATGCACAAATTAAGACAGTTTAGTCACTAACCCATGCACTCAGTGAGACACATTTAATCACTCACTCATTCATTCAGTCATGCACCTACTAAATCCTTCGTCCAGACACTTATACTTCCACTCATTCTTCAATATGTAAGACATATTTTAACTTTACAGAAACATACAGTCACTGGATGTTGTCATCAGTGATGTCATCCGTGATGTCATTTGAGATGTCATCAGTGATGTCATCAGTGATGTCACTGACCATGTCATGAATGATGTAATATGTGACATCATCAGCAGTGGATTGCGGGTGCGCGATATATAGTTAGTGCAACTAACTATATATGGAATTTCAATGGTTTTGTGTGAGTAAAATAAGGTTTTTAAAATGCTAATTCCTAACTATATATGGTCTATAACGTATGGTTTTTTCAGTGAATATATATATATATATATATATATATATATATATATATATATATATATATATATATATATATATATATTTTATTATCTACTGGCAGTTGCCAGTAGATAGTTATAGTTAGGACCTATTTTCCAAAGGAAATTCGCAACATTCTCTTCGCAATAACTTTGGCGCGATTGACGAATGTGCGCAAACTTTTACTTAAACAAAACTTATGGCCCGCTCTGGTCTGTTCCTATCCTGAAAGTTTCAGGGTGATTTGGGAAGCGGGGGCCGAGAAAAAAGGGGGGTCCCAAAACGTGTTTTCCCCATGCAACTTCCCATAGGAAACTTTAGACATGGCTACAGCCCTAACTGCTGAATAGAATGACACCAAATTTGGCATAAAGGTAGCCTTTGGTTCAGAAAGACCCTTTATGTTAAATGGTGTAAATCCGTTTCGTAGTTGCTGAGAAAATAAAAAACTAAAAAAGTTTTGATATCTAAGGCCACGCAGGATCTGCGCACCCTCCCGGTTTCGAGCTGAATGCTAATTGGCTGTCAACACTCCAAACTAGGACATGTAGGCAGCCATCTTGTGCCTCTGTAGAACCGAGGCACAAGAAGCCCCCCGGGGCTTCAAAAATAAATGGGCGGGGGGTCTCAAGGGCCCCCACAAGCCCTGTGGACCGCCACTCCCAGGGCTTTATGAGATTAATTGCGGGGGGCTCACAGCCCCCCTAGCCCCGGGGACCGCCACACCCGGGGCTTAAAAAATACATGGGTGGGGGCTCAAAGGGCCCCCCCCAAGCCACGGAGACCAACACCCCAGGGCTTTCAGAATATATTTGCAGGGAGGCTCTCGCCCCCCCCCCCCCCCCGCAGCCCTGGGGACCGCAACCCCCGGGGCTTGTGTTTAACTTTAAAATAATAAATAAAAAACCTGTGTGGGGGGCTCCATCCCCCTGACACACCCCGGCGTCCGCCACCTCCCGGGGGCTCTAAATATTAAAATAGGGGGGTCCATGATGGATCCCCCAGCCCTGGGGACCACCACCTCCCCGGGGCTTTGCAAATGTTGGGAGGGGGGCCGTGCGGCCCCCCTCCTGGAGCCCTGTCATGGCCCTGGGGACCGCCACCACCGAGGGCCAGCTCCTGCAGTGTCCTGCGGTGCCCACCCCTGGGACACTGCTGTTTGCTCTGGCAGGGTGGGAGCCTCGCGGCTCCTGCCCTGCCATAGCAAACTGCTTTGGTTTTTGGAAGCGAGAGCAGGAAACCTGCTCTCTCTTCCAAAAACCAAAGACGATTGCTTTTCCACACAGGAAGCTGCATCTTAGCAGCTCTCCATGTGGAAAAGCAATGCCGGCTGCCGAGGGACATGGGGAGCCGGTGGGACCGTGGGGGGATTGAGGACCCCCTCACGGTGTCCAACGGAGAGGGCCAGCCCCAGGGGATTGAGTCCCCGGGTGTTAGGGTTTTGCGGCGTGGGCTGTGCAGAAGACCTTGACATATGTTTAGCCTTGATCTCCCCTATGTCCTTTACACACGCTCCCTAACGCTCACTGAACTTCCATACATGATATTATTCTTTTGAGACGCTCCCTTATTCACGTAAAGGGACGCGTCTGAACGTAAGCCATTGCTTGGCTTACTGTTCCGGTACCACGCCCCTTCCTTGCTTCCTGGTTTCGGGTAGCGCCTTCCCTCTGCGTCTCTGCTTTGCTCCCGCTTCTTCTTAATCCCTGGAGGAAACCTTCTCGGCGCCTTTTGCGATAATCCTATTCCTTGCTTTCTGACATTCAACCTTAGTCGGAAAAAGCCCTAACCTCCCGACAATCATCCAGCGCGGAGATTCCCTTTAAAATCTCCAAACGTGCCAGAGACCCGATCAAAAGCTTGCGAGAAGGTTTCTCAGAGATCTCCGTACACACCTGAAACCATTTTTCCCCGCCCTCGGAGCTTGGAGTTCATCGGAGGTCTGTCTCTCCGAACTTTTGACTCGGGCTGTTCATTTTCCCCGCTTATGGGCATCTGTTTGACCGGATGGTCATTTCGGCATAGTATTTATTTCTTTATGCCCTGATGAGAGAGTGCTCACTCTGCTTGGTAATATTTTCCCAGGCCCGGTGGCAATCCTCTTGAGTGTGTAGCTGCTCCACTCTTTTCCCCCTGAAGAGCCGGACAGTTCACCTCAACTCCATTTCCCATTTATTTAGTGTATGTTTGGTGTATGTGTGCGTCCTTTCCTGAGTCCTGCTCTATTTGGCCTGGTGTCAAAATTCCCAGGCAATTCTGTTCTGCATGGACACCCTTCATCAAAGCCGCCATTGGACTTAACAGGGGCAAGTGAACTTCTATTCCAAGCCCATGTCAATGTAAGAGAATTGGTTCCACTTTGGATATTGTTTAGTAGTATTACTACCTGCCCTGTTTTCTTACAGCACTGACTACACCAGACAGATCAGCATCATCCCTGCTGTTTAACCCCTAGTATGGGGAGAGTGGTGGATACTCCTTGGTATTTGTCCCCCATACTTTTAGAGAACAGCTATCAGGAGTGTGTCTACTATTGCATTCATGATACTGTTTTTTGGAGGTTAGGGGGATTTATCTTCGTTTCGTTGGAATCCGGCTTGTATCCTTTAAAGTCTGACACCGGGGCTACAAGTGGACCAGGAGGGGGGCCACGCGCCCCCCTCCTCAAAATTTTTATTTAAAAAAAAAGCCATGCCCCGGGGATGGAGTCCCCGGGGCTGATTTAGGCCTCAAGAGGGGGCCACGAGGCCCCCTTCCAATTTTTTTTTATAAAAAAATATTTAGGGGGCAGGCCCTGGGAGATGGGGTCCCGAGGGACAAAAAATTAGGAAAAGAAGGGGGGGCCACACAGCCCCCCTTCTAGATTTTCTTTTTTTTTTAAAAGACTGGCATGGAGCCGCCCCCTTCTTGGAGCACTCTGCAAACCGCTCCCTGGCGCGTATGCAGATGGGGAACTAATTCCCCTTGAATGCTGGAGGTCCCTGGGGGGTCAACTTGCCCACCAGTAACCGCCAGTATGCGCCAGGGAGCTTCGCTGCAGAGAGGTGTTCTGAGGCAATGCCCCTTTTTACACCTCTCTGCAACGCAGATCTGTGGCGCTAAATGGAGGTACCTGGTGGGCTAGTTGCACCCCAGGGACCCTCAGGATTCAAGGGGAGTTAATCCTCCAACTTAAAACGTGCCACGGGGCGCATTTGCACAGTGGTGAAGGGAGGGAGCGGGGCCTGAGTTGACATGTGTTCAAACACGCCCTGTGGCAAGTTTTAAGTTGGCGAATGAATTCCCCTTAAATCCTGAAGGCCCCTGGGGGCCAACTAGCCCACCAGGTGCTTCCAGTAAATGTCGCTGTGCTGCGTTGCAGAGAGGTGGTCCAGGCTGTGCCTCTGTTTACACCTCTCTGCAATGCAGCTCTGTGGCGCTTACTGGAGGTCCCTAGTGGGGAAACCACCTTTACAACGCAACTTTTACAACGCACTACCATTACAACGAAACTTTTACAACGCAAAATCTATTACAACGCATGCATTTACAACGCAATCATTACAACGCATGACCCTACAACGCATGACACTACAACGCATACCATTACAACGCAGTCATTACAACGCATACCATTACAACGCAAAAATTACCATCCAACACTTACCCTACTGTTGCACCCCCTGGAGTTAGAATAGTAATTTTAACCCCTACACTATCCAACACTTTCCCTACTGTTGCACCCCCTGGAGTTAGAATAGTAATTTTAACCCCTACACTATCCAACACTTACCTTATATGTAATGTAATGTAATGCGTTGTAATGATATGCGTTGTAAATGTAGTATGCGTTGTAGTGGAATGCGTTGTAAAGGTAGTTTCAAAGAATTCGTTGTTATGGTATGCGTTGTAATGGTGTGCGTTGCAATGGATTTTGCGGTGTAAAAAATGCGTTGTAAAGGTATGCGTTGTAAAAGTGTGCGTTGTAACGTCATACATCCACCTAGTGGGCTACTTGGACCCTAGGGACCCTCAGGATTCAAGGTGACTTAATCTCCCAAATTAAAATGGCCACAGGGCGCGTTTACACAGTGGCGACGGGAGGGGACCGTGCCTGAGGTGACGTGTGCAAACACCCCCTGTGTCGCGTTTTAAGTTGGGGAAATAATTCCCCTTCAGTCCTGAGGGCCCCTGGGGGCCACCTAACCCACCAAGTGCTTCCAGTAAGTGCACTGAGCTGCGTTGCAGAGAGGTAGACTAGGCCATTCCCATTTTTACACCTCTCTGCAACGCAGCTCTATGGCGCTTACTGGAGGTACCTAGTGGGCTAGTTGCACCCTAGGTACCCTCAGGATTCAAGGGGACTTTATCCCCCAACTTAAAATGCCCACAGGGCATGATTGCACACATGTCATCACAGGCCTCCTCCTCCCTTCACCAGTGTGCAAGCGTGCCCTGTGGTGGGTTTTAAGGGATGTACGACATTACAACCCATGCTTTTACATCGCATGCTTTTACAACGCGAGTTTTACAATGCATACCATTACAACGCATAGTGCTTTGGGGCGCTGGATAGTGAATTATTTAATTTACTATTCCAACTCCAGTCCCCGTGGATAGTAGGGAAGGTGTTGGATAGTAAATTAAATATATTCCCTATCCTAGAGCGCCCCCCAGCGCAATGCGTTGTAATGGTTTGCGTTGTAAAAGCTGCGATGTAAAAGCATTGCGTGGTAAAAGTTGCATTGTAAGTGATGTTTCCCGTTTTAAGAGGTAGTTTTAACCCCCCTGCCCTATTATATACTAGGGGCTTACAGAGGAGGTCATTCTATTCACTGGGGGACCCCAACACATAGTGCTCCGTAGTGTATGTAGGTGTTTTAACTGTATTCTAAATGTCTGTTAGCATAGCACTGGCTCTAGGAATGGTTAAGTCAGAGTCAGTTACCACAAGTACCCATCTGAAAAAATTGAGGGTACTGGATGAATTTGCAACAAGGCCTCTTTCTGCTCCTGTGTTTGTTCTTCCTGCACATCTTCCTTCTTCCTGAACTTTTCTTCGTCTTTGAGGACTTCTGTTGCTTCTTTCTGCATTTCTTTTTCTTCTTTCTGTGTGTTTTTCTTCTGTTTTCACATGTCCTACCTCTGTAGGCATAGTTAGAATCTACCATTTAAATAACCTTCGAAATTAACTGACAAAACACAGGTTTCAGGCACGTTTTAGTCACAAATTAGCATTTTAAAAACCTTTGAATTTCACTGAAAAAACCATGGGTATCAGACACGTTATAGTTAGGAATTAGCATTTAAAAAACCTTAGAAATTCATTGAAAAAAACATTGGTTTCAGGGGCGTTATAGTTAGCTGGACATTTCACTCGTACAAAACCAATGAAATTCCCCCGTTTTAATTAGTTCAGCTAACTATAACTTGCGCGCCCGCAATGCACTGCTGATGACATCACATATTACATCACTCATGACATGGTCCGTGACATCACTCATGTCGTCCCTGAAGACATCTCAAATGACATCACTTGTGTTACCAGCTCTGTCTTCCATAGATGCTTGATCCACTGATCCATTGTTTGTGAGTGGAAGGCTGGCTCTTTTGCTACCCATACTAGGGGCTGTTCTGTCATGTTCTAGTAGGGAAGGAAGCTTGCTCTGATTCTGTTCTGCTGGACATGTTCTTTGTTTGGTGCTTGATGTTGTGTTGTGCCTGTTCTGTGGAAGAGGGCCTCACACATTACTGATGCCCAAGCTACATATATTCTGTGAGTGAGAGAAGCTTGCAGTGGTTATATCCATGCTGTAAATGGTTATTTCCAAAGGGCAGTTGCACTGATGGTGTCTATTTCGTACCTGCTCTTTGACTGAGAAACATGTACATTGCAGTCCCACCACAGACATTGTGCAACAGAGCATAGAGATACTCAAGTAGTGTGTGTGATTGTCAAGCATTTCTATAAAAATAATCAATAGCTTGTTGCCAACTTGTATGCATGGTACGGAATTTTGGGAATGAGTCAAGCAATTTGCCAGCTTGTACATGGCACATAAATACTACATACATTCACAAAAGTACAATGAATTAGTTAATCGGGCACCAATTGACCCTTGGAATGAATGAATGATTGATTTACTTTTCTTTCATAAGTAAATAAAGACAGAGAGGAACCAGTATGCTACACCTTAGACCTCTAACTGTTACTGTCTGATTTACATGGTTAAAAACGAGGTGTGAGAGCAAAGGAACTAAAGCCATTGACCCGGCGTGGCAACAAGATGTTTCTCAAAATGTAATAATAAATATGATAATACAATTTATAATTTTAAAGGCTGTGACACTGTAATATAAATGTAATGTTGCTGCCTATAGAGTGGAAATGTGGTTCTGGGTATTAGGTCCCAATGTTCAGAATGTTCATGGGAAGCCATGGCTTCAAATGTACACAGCGACCAGGGCTTGAGGCATCATCTGTGTGGTGTCACAACTCAGAACCCTGGCCATCGCAACTAGTATCACATCAGAACCTTCAGTGTTCAGAGAGATCAGGACAGGAAAGGTGAAGTATCAGGGCTCTCAGAGGCAATACAAAGGAGGGTCCCAGTGGCCTTACCCCAGTGATCTTTGCAGAAGCACCCAGAACCACCCAGGACCTTCCTGATCATGAGGACGAAGGTAAGAGTCCGGAATGGGGTCAGAATAAAAGGATGCAGACCTGGGCTGTAAAGAAGGGCTGGTATCTCCAAGGCCCAAAGCCCCACTATGACAAAAAACTTGGCATAAAAAGCACTTAACTTAAGAAAAGGGCATAATGTATTTGTAGAGGGCAAGTGATGACTACATGATTTGTTCGAGTCGAGGTTGAATCCTGAATATTCACTAAGGAATCCTGAATATTCACTAAGTAACAAACTATGTTTAAGTGAAAATGAACAGTTGACAAGGAACCTGCCAAGGTTAAAACAAAGCCCATGCTTAGAGATGTCTAGTACTTAACACTCAATCATATAAATTCAAAATAAAGGTGTGACAGAGGTACAATACTGAACCTTTTATGACATATATCACCTGCTCAGGGATGGCGTTAGGCATGGGCAATGGCCCAGGGTCCCACACTCAGTCCACCAATAGGGGGCCTTGCCCAGCTTCGCACCTATGCTCCAACGCTGCGAGGCCATGGGGATGGGCACTTGTCTCCTGGCCCCAAAGCTGGGGCGGACTGGCCGTAGTGGGCACCGGCGTTTCCCCTTTGTACCGGAATGGTGGGGGCCGGTGTTGGACCGAGGTGGGGTCGTTTTTGTTAGTGGGGACCGGTTTGTAATCAGCCCCTCATAACGAAAGCCCAAGCAGCAGCGGGGTTTCAGCCAGAACCCTCCCCTCCCCACGGAGGCTGGTTGAACTTAATTGCCAGGGCTGATTTGCGATCCCTGTCCAGCCCTGCCTTGCAGGCATGTGGCGCGCTGCCAGGAACACGAGAAGTCCTTTCGGAATGACAAGCAGCTCTCACTATTTAAGCCCTTGATGAGCTTTGGAAGAGATGCTTGGCAGTGTCTGAGAGGAGATGTTGCTGCACAGGAAGGGCCCTTCACCATGCAGGTTCAGGATCACCTTCAAAAATTGGGGTGCAGATAGGGTTACCACCTTCACAGGTGAAAATTCCAGGCCATTCGTTGCTGTTTTAGGAGTTTGCAAAGGCCGGGACACAATACTAACTACCACTTTAAACAAAAGCATCTGTATTATTTATAACAAGTCGTTTCTGTCTTTGTTTACCTGAATTATTACTCAGGGATGGGTGCAGCTTAGAGCACGTTTAAATGTGTTTTCTGTTTATATTTGAAGTTTTGAATATGTACAGATAAGGCCTAAAAATAACGGTTTTAGGTGATTTGGTACCAGCCAGGACATGAAACAGAACAGAACAGGGCAGAAAACCAGCCAGGTGGCAACCCTAGCTGCAAACAGCCTTGAATGAGGGATGAGAAGCCTTTTTTCCCAATTTTGTATAGCACAAATGCGACCTGAAGGTATTGGAGTGCTTAACATGAGAACCAGTTACATTATACAAAGACACATGCCTTTCTTTTCTTAGGCACACGAAGGCTAAGTGATTTGCCCAGAATCATAGGATCTTGAGCTGATGTCAAGACTGGAAACTGGTTCCCCAGATATAAAGTCAGAAGCTCTAGCCAGAACGCCACATTCTGGTTAGACAGAGGGTGGCAGGCGGATTTTAAATGAAAGCTCAGCTCTTTATGGACGTGTGGTTCTAACTTGACCTCAAGCTGAGCCAGAGGAGTACCCCTTTGGTGGCTATTTCTCACATTAATCCTGTTTCAAAGTGCTGCCGTATTGTCAGATCAGTGGATGAGGCACACAGATTGTGTTATCTTCCCAGGATCAAATAGTTTGCTAAATTAGTAGACCCAGGACGGCAGTACACTGCTACTTGCTGCAAAGATTACATATTTACCACTGTATTGCATTTAGATGACTAGTACTTATGACTGGGAACCTCCCTTCTCTCAGGAATTATTCAGTATATTTTAAAAAATCTTGTGAATTCCAGTTTTCACATTGAATCAATGTACTCCCAATCTTGCCAAAAAGGGAGCAGCAGAGTAAGAAGCAGGGTCACTGGAATATTCTGGTAGCGTAGGGTCAAATTGTGTGGGAGGGATGAGTAAATTATGCACCAAAAAAGGCATAATATGCGGCATAATTCAGCATATTTTATGATATTATTACTTCAATATTTGGTCATTTTTACACTTAACACTGCCTGGGCATTGGCTGCACTAAATAAGTACCAGTTTAACATTCAATTTTAGTAATAAGACATAGAAAGGTAACCAGTTCATCTTTTCAAAGGATATTCTGCTGCAAGGCAACACGTGTTGTTGTGTTAATAGGAACCTTTAAATCATTTGAGCTAGAAACAAAACTATTTTTTATTTAAACCTGCAGATTTTGCAGCAGATGATGGATTAATTGATGAATCTATAATTATGAGAAAATGCAGCAGCCAAACAGTTGCATATTAACAGTGGCCCTTACAATAAATTCAGAAAAGTTATTGCCTAAGAGAACAAAATGTGGCCAAATTGGGAGGCAAGGATTGAAAAAAGTGTCTCCTAGTGCCATTTCTCCAACTAGTCCACTAGATTACACTCGGCTGTCAGTGAGTCTGATGGAAAGGCTAAGGGGCTACCTCTCCAAGGAAATTGCCACTCTCTTTCCGGCCATGCTCAGCTTTAAAACATGTTGATTAGATGCCAAATGTCCTAGTTACATGGTTAAAACGTACTATTTAGACCAGGTCCTGTGGCAGTGGGTACTTTACTGGACAGTATGCATTGTAGATACTGATTTACCACTGTTACTTTTCTAAACTTGTCGTTCGAAATTTGAAATTGTGAGCAGTCAAGGCTTACTCCAATATTTGGTAAAGGGATTAGAACTCAAACATAGCATGAAGAGTAGTCACACTCCAGAAACTCAGGGCATATGTAACAACCCCTATCGCCACCACAACATCACCTATATTGACGATGTGGTGGCGATAGGGGCTGCGTCTTATATACGATCAGCTTTAAGCCACTTAACATGGCTTGATGCTACCTTGTTAATGAGGCCCCCTTTCACGCTCGCAATGGTTAGCGTGAAAGGGGTAGGCAGTGAGTGTTGCGGTGGGCGTTCCACCGCAACACCCATTTATTTTGACACTGCCCCCTTGTCACAATTCGCCCCCTGTGCTATTGTGCCCACCACCAGGGGACCACATAGTGGGCATTTCCAGTCTTCTAATAAGCTTCTAGACACTCCCCTGCATGCATATCCTGACTTCCAGCCATTTGGACACTTATTGGGCACTGACAACCATTCCCAATCCATGCGGAGTTTTGTGAAAGCGAGCCTGCTTATACTTGAAGCCAGCCTACTCATGCCTGAAACTCCATTACCCAGAATTCCCTGCTCACTGCTTTGTCTCCACCCCTGCAGGCCAATGATGGGTGGGGGAATTCCGCTCTCCTGTGGCTGGCTGCTGCTAGCCTGCTCACACCTGATGCATATGATTACTGTGAGCTCTTTTAAGCCCCAGCTACCTTCAGACCAAGGTTGGTCATTGTAGCTGTTTACCGGTGAGACCGATCCTTGTTTCCAGTGCTCCTGAACTTTTGCTATTTTTGTTTCCTGAACTTTAGTAATGCCTTGTTCCTGACTTGTTGCTGTTTTCCTAGTCCCTGAATTAGCACTGCCTGCAGTGCTACCCTGATCCCTGAGCCTTAGTATTCGTTGGTCCTGAACTGCAGCATTTTCCCATGTCCTGAATTAGCACTGCTTGTAGTGCTACCTTGTTTCCTGAGTTCCTGAGCTATAGCTATTCCTTGTACCTGAATTAGCACTGCATGCAGTGCTCTTATTTTCTGAGTTCCTGAGCTATAGTTATTCTTTGTTCCTGTACCTGGGCTTCAGCTATTTCGTGTTCCTGATTTGCACTGCCTGCAGTGCTCTCTTGACTCCTTGTCTCCTGTGCTGTAGCTATGTCCTGTTTCTTGAACTAGCACTGCCTGCAGTGCTACCTTGACTCCTCAAGCTTTAGTAAATCCCTGTTCCTGAACCAGCACTGCCTGTAGTGCTACGTTGTCTCCCGAGCTAAAATAATTTCCCAGTTCCTGAACCAGCACTGCCTGCAGTGTTACCTTGACTCCTGGAGCTTTGGTAATTTCCTGTTCCTGAACCAGCACTGCCTGCAGTGCTACCTTGACTCTTGGAGCTTTGGTAATTCCCTGTTCCTGAACCGACACTGTCTGCAGTGCTGTCTAGTCTCCTGAGCTTTAGCTCACTTCTTGTTCCTGACCCAGCACTGCCTTATATGATACTTTGTTTTCTTGATTGCTTAACCTGCACTATTCTAGTATACCTTTGTAGCCACCCCGTCTGTATATCCTTTTCCAGTCCCTGCCCTTCTTCTCATTTCCTTGGTTCCAGTTCTAGTTTGCTGTCTTTCAATTCAGATGTCTTGCTTCTGTTGCCTTGTATGTGTTACCTGCTTTCTGCCAAGTGTGCCCTGTCATTTCCTTCCTTTCCTGTTAAGCACTCCTCCTTGTTAGCTCCTTGTCTATTGTGCTTGTGTTTAGTTCTACCCCTTTGATGTTACTGCCGTGTGTGTTCCTGTTTGATCGCCAAGATCCGTGGGCACAGCTGACTACCTAGGTGGTGTTTCTTGTTCACTGTGAGTATTGTCTTTGAGTTACATTTATACCATCATCATAGGTATAGGCTCCACAGACCCTGCCTTTGCATCCATATCCTATATGTGGGTATTTGCAATCAGTATCTATAGCAGCAATTGTGGGTAAGAAACTTACTGAGCTTCAGTCTTTCTGTGTGGAGTTCCTGAGTGCTTTACCCCACGCCCCCTTTATTATTAATATTGTTTCATATATATGTCTTGCCCGTCCGTCTTGGGTGTAGTTATTCTGAATGCTAAATTGCTTTGTGAGTGCCTTTCCTCTCTAAGTCTTACCCATCTTGTTCATTTGTTCAGGCTTCCCCTTTGGATCCCTCTTTCTCCTCTAACTCCCTGTATGATCCTGGGCAGCGCTGTACTCTTCTTCCTGTGTAAGTTTTCTACCCAGCGCCCAGTCCTTGCCCAAGTCCCTGACTGTGTTCCCCACATAGTCCTGGACAGTCCCTGACACCCCTATGGACAAGGGTGGCATACATAGAGGCATCACCAAAATTAAGACCAGGTAAAAAATGGTTCTTAAGTTGGCGAAACAGTGAGAAATGCATTATTTCTACTCGTTTTTACTTTTTCCGTGTGTGCTGCAGTGTACATATAGCCCTTAATCTCCAGCTGAGTTATCTTTGAACATGACCTGTTTTAGAGGGGAGATTCAGAATAAAACCCACACAATATGCTAAGTGACTCTTGGTTCCTCTGCTCCCCAATAAACATTTTCCGAAGTCTCTGCACACAAAAAGTGTCTCCACATGTGCAGTGTTTCTCCAAAGGCATACATTCTCCTCTGAAGTCCCTACTTGGCGCGGACCACTGACAAAATGTAGAATACAAAAATATAGAAGACAAAAATATCGAAGTAAAAATATAGAAAGCAAAAATATCGAAGTCCTATCTTCAAACAGGTAAGTACAAAAATATCTAATCAAAAATATCGATAAAAATATATGGTTAGTCAAAATATTGAATTTTTTTAAATGTCTTAAAAGTAATTTAAAATTAATGAAATAATAACTATAATTAACGAAAACATATTTAAAAATACTTAAGTTACTTTAAAATTATTAAATAATTAAAGTAAAAAAAATAAACATACAATTTGATTTTTAAACACATATATATATATTAACATAATATTAATTAAAAATATACAATATTTTTACTGTAGGATAGCGGGAGGGTAAAATGTACTATTACCACTCCAGCAACTGCAACAGTAGGGTAAACGTTGGATAGCATGGGGGTAAAAATTACTATTCCCACTCCAGTGAGTGCAACAGTAGGGAAAGCATTGGATAGCGCAGTGGTAAAAATTACTATTCCCACTCCAGAGAGTGCAACAGTAGGGAAAGTGTTGGATAGCGTAGGGGTAAACATTACTTTTCCCACTCCAGAGGGTGCAACAGTAGGGAAAGCGTTGGATAGCGTAGGGGTAAAAATTACTATTCCCACTTCAGAGAGTGCAACAGTAGGGAAAGCGTTGGATAGCGTAGGGCACAGCTTTCCAAACTTTTCATGTTTCACTTTTTGGAGATGCAACATTTTGGGACACAGTAAAGCAGTGTAGCGAACGAGCGTAGCGAGCAAGCCCGAACCACCTAAGGGGGGGTGTTCTCCAACTGTAATTTTCTTTTAAATAAAGTGGGCAAAAGGTGCATTTTCAAGCAAATTTGAGAAAGCAGGAAGTTTACTAAAGCAATTGTGAATCTGTTCTAACAAAGACAGTGACTGGCAAAACTGGGTGTAAGGTTAGGTTTGTGCCTGAAGCAAGAATATAATCATGCACACATTGGCACATGCCCCAGTGATTTATGGCACAAAAAGGACTGGTTCACACACTGCCAACCCTTTCAACCATGCACAACGTCCGCCTGCGCCCTCCCTCTGTCTGTCTCCCTCTCCTTCCCTCTGTCTCCCCCTGACTGTCTCCCTCTGCCTCCCTCCCTCTGTCTCCCTCTCTCTCTGTCTCCATCTCCCTCCCTCTCCCTCCCTCTGTCATCCTCTGTCTCCCTCTCCCTCTGTCTCGCTGCCTCTCTGTCTCTGTCTGTCTCAGTCTCCGTCTGTCCCTGTCCTTGCCTCTATCTGTCCCTGTCTGTACCTGCCTCCTTCCCTCTGTCTCCCTCTCGTCTCTCTGTCTGTCTCTGCCTCCCTCAGTCTGCCGCTGTGCCTGTCTCTGCCTCTATCTGTCTCTCTCTGTCCCTGTCTGTGTATATCTATCTCTGTCTGTCTCTGTCTCCCTCCCCTCTCTGTCTCACTCTCTGTCTCCCTCCCTCTATCTCTCTATCTCTCACCCTCTCTCCCTCTCTCTCTCCCTCTGTCTCCCTCTGTCTCCCTCCCTCTCTCTCCCTCTGTCTCCCTCCCTCTGTCAGTCTCCGTCTATTTTCCTCTTGTCTGTCTCTGTTCCTCTGTCTCCCTCCCTCTGTCTCCCTCCCTCTGTCTCCCCCTCTCACCCTGGCTGTCTCCCTCTGTCTATCCCCATATGTCTATCTCCCTCTGTCTCTCTCCCTCTGTCTCCCTCCATGTCTCCCTCTGTCTGTATCCCTCTCCTTCTCTCTGTCTCCCCCGACTGCCTCCCTCTCCTTCTCACTGTCTACCCCTGACTGTCTCCCTCTGCTTCCCTCCCTTTGTCTCCCTCTCTCTCTGTCTCTCTGTGTCTCCCTCCTTCTCTGTCTCCCTCCCTCTCCCTCCCTTTGTCTCCCTCTCCATCTCCCTCTCTGTCTCTGTCTGTCTCAGTCTCTGCCTCTGTCTGTCCCTGTCTCTGCCTCTATCTGTCTGTCTGTCTGTCCCTGTCTCTGTCTGTCCCTGTCTGTCCCTATCTCCATGTCTCCCTGTCTCCCTTCATCTGTCTCTCTCTCTGTCTCTCTGTCTTTCTCTGCCTCTATCTGTCTGCTCCTGTCCCTATCTCTGCCTCTATCTGCCTCTATCTGTCACTGTCTGTCCCTGTTTATGTCTGTCTCTATCTCTGTCTGTCTCTGTTTCCCTTCCTCTCTCTCTCTGTCTCCCTCCCTCTCTCTCTATCTCTCTCTCTCTCTCTCTCCCGCTCTCCCTCTGTCTCACCCCCTCTGTCTGTCTCCCTCCCTCTCTCTCTGTCTCCCTCCCTCTCTCTCCCCCTCTCTCGCTCTCTGTCTCCCTCTGTCTCCCTCCCTCTTTCTCCCTCTGTCTCCCTCCCTCTGTCTGTCTCCATCTGTCTCCCTCTTGTCTGTCTCCCTCCCTCTCCCTCCTGTCTGTCTCCCTCCATCTGTCTCCCTCCATCTGTCTCTCTCCATCTGTCCCCCTCCATCTGTCCCCCACATCTGTCTCCCTCTATCTGTCTCCCTCTATCAGACTCCCTCCATCTGTCTCCATCCCTCTGTCACCCTCCTCCCTTTGTCTGTCTCCCTCTCTCTCCCTAGCTCTCTCTTTCTCCCTCTCTCCGTCCCTCTGTCTTCATCCCTCTGTCTCCATCCCTCTGTCTCTCTCCCTCTGTCTCCCTCCCTCTGTCTCTATCTCTCTCCCTCTGTCTCTCTCTATCTGTCTCCCTCTTTCTGTCACCCACTCCCTCCCTCTGTCTACCCTGAACTCCCTCCCTCTGTCTCCCTTCCTCTGTCTCCTACTCTCTGTCTCCCTCTCTCTCTGTCTCCCACGGTTTCCCTCTCTCTCTGTCTCCCTCCCTCTGTCTGTCTGTCTCCCTCTGTCTCCCTCTATCTATCTCCCTCCCTCTGTCTGTCTCCCTCTGTCTGACGCCCTCTGTTTCACTCTCTGTCTCCCTCTGTCTTACTCCCTCTACCTCCCTCTGTCTCCCTCCTCTGTCTTCCTCCCTCTGTCTGTCTCCCTCTGTCTCCCTCCCTCCCTCTCTCTCTCTCTGTCTCCCTCTGTCTCCCTCCCTCTCTCTCCCTCTGTCTCCCTCCCTCTGTCTGTCTCCCTCTTGCCTGTCTCCCTCCCTCTCCCACTTGTCTCTCACCCTTCATCTGTCTCTCTCCATCTGTCTCCTTCCTTCTGTCCCCTCCACCTGTCTCCCTCCATCTGTCTCCATCCCTCTGTCACCCTCCTCCCTCTGTCTGTCTCCCTCTCCCTCTCTCTCTATCTCCCTCTCCCTCTGTCTGTCATCCTCAGTCTGCATCCCTCTGTCTCCGTCCCTCTGTTTCCGTCCCTCTGTCTCCCTCCCTCTGTCTCCCTCTGTCTCCCCCACTCTCTCTCTCTCTGTCTCCCTCTATCTGTCTCCCTCTCCCTCCCTCGGTCTACCCCGGATTCCCTCCCTCTGTTTTTCTCTCTCTCCCTCCCTCAGTCTCCTTCTTTCTGTCTCCCTCTCTCTCTGTCTCCCACGGTTTCCCTCTCTTTGTCTCCCTCCCTCTGTCTGTCTCCCTCCCTCTGTCTTCTTCTATCTGTCTCCCTCCCTCTGTCGCCCTCCACCCTCTGTCTGTCTCCATTTGTCTGTCGCCCTGTCTCCCCCTCTGTCTCCATCCCTCTGTCTCCCTCACTCTCTCCCTCTCTGTCTCCATCTCTCTGTCTACCTCTCTCTCCCTCCCACCGTCTCCCGCCCCCTGTCTTCCTCCATCTGTCTTCCTCTGTCTGTCCCCCTCCCTCTGTCTTCCTCCCGCTATCTCCCTCTGTCTGTCTCCCTCTGTCTCCCTCCCTCTGTCTTCCTCCCTCTGTCTTCCTGCCTCCCTCACCCTCTGTCTGTCACTCCCTGTCACCTCACCCCAGCTTCCCGGGCCAACACACAGCAGCAGCCGTTGTTGTTAATGATGCTTTCTTGTGAATCGCCTCGCCCCCCTGGAGTAGAGTGTCTCGGAGTCCGTGCTGCTGTGGCGGTGTTTGCTGACACTCTTTCAAAGGAATGCCTCTTAATTAGCAGCATGTCATCCCGCGACACACCCACCATTTGCAGGCGACACAGTACTGTGTCGGGACACACAGTTTGGAGAGCTCTGGCGTAGGGGTAAACATTACTATTCCCACTCCAGAGGGTGCGACAGTAGGGAAAGCGTTGGATACCGTAGGGGTAAAAACGTACTATTCCCACTCCAGAGAGTGCAACAGTAGGGAAAGCGTTGGATAGCTTAGGGGTAAAAATTACTATTCCCACTCTAGTGAGTTTACCAGTAGGGAAAGTAAACATTTATTATATTAATACAAATACATTAAATATCAATACCAATAAAAAATGTATGAAAATAAATTACAAATGTAAAATTATGTAATAACTAATCAATTAAAAATACAAATAAATATTAGTCATTAAAATTAATTTCCTATTAATACAAATTAATTGCCAATTAACAATGAATTAACAATAAATGAAAAATCAATACCAATAAATAAATAAAAATGAATAATTTAATTACAATTAAATTACTTCCCACTCTATTCCCCAATAAACACACAACTCGTTACGGAAAATAAATTAGTAAAATTAACATAATTATCAATTAATCAATTTATAAAAATGAATTACCAATTAAAAATTAATTACCAATTAAAAATTAATTACAAATTAATATTTCATTAACAATTAATTCAACATAAATATAAATAAATAAATTAAGATATTTAATTAATTACAATTAAAAAACTTCCCACCCTATTCCCCTATAAACCCACAACGCGCTACGGAAAATAAATGAATTAAATTAACATAATTATCAATTAATCAATTCATAAAAATGAATTACCAATTAAAAATGAATTACCAATTAAAGATTAATTATTTACAAATTAATAATTAATTAACAATGAATTCAAAATAAATACCTATAAATAAATTAACACATTTAATTAATTACAATTAAATTACTTCCCACCCTATTCCCCTATAAACCCACAACCCGCTACAGAATTAAATTACATAACAATTAAATAACATAAAAAACACTTAAAAAAATTCGATATTATTAAAAATTTGATATATCTTAATTACTATATTATATATTTCGATATTTTAACTTTCTATATTTTAAAAATCGATATTAAATTACTTACCTTCAAAACGATATTTTTCACCACTATATTCTGTCCATTCGATATTTTGTCCATTCTATATTTTTACTTCGATATTTGTGCTATTCTATATTTTTGAGTCGATATTATGTCTGTATACCACTTGGCGCTTGCAGCTATGACTGGGGACCATGGCTGTGAGGCCCAGGGAAGGGGACTCTCCTTCTCGAGGTCTTGCAGCACCAGACAATGGAGGTGAAGTCCTGGGCAGTGGGGCCACATCCCAGGGGCTTTGCAGCACTACATCATAGCTGTGTGGCTAGAGGATGGGACAACAATCCTGTGAGTCTCACAGCTGTGGGTCAGGGTGAGGTGGTCCATGGATGGGAAAACCCCTCCCGCGTCTTGCAGTGCTACACTATTATTGTGAGGCCAATGGTAGATGTTTCCCCTATCCTGGATCCCTTTCTTGGGCCACACAGCAGTAGACCATGGTTGCAAGGCCTAAGAGAGTGGAGGTCCCTACCCTATGCCTGGTAGCCATGTTGTGGCATTGCCAGTGCATGGAGAGGGCATCTCTCCCCTGGGCCTTGCTGTGATGCTTATGTTGCTGCGAGGCTCATGGGATAGTGGGCTCTCTTCCCTAATCCTCTCGGTGCAACACCATACCTGAGAAACCCAGGAGGTGGGAAAGGGCACTTCATGTGGCCCCTCCACTAGGGCCCATTGAAACTGTCTCACAGGTCTGTACCATGGCTCTGTGCATACGTCGATGTCAAGGTCCATGTCCTGTGATGCCCATACCTGTGATTTCACATTGCATGCACTTAGAGGGGACAACTCATTCCCTTTCTGCCCTGGAATAGCAATTGGCTAGCGGCATCGCCATCAGTAGTGTAGCGGTTGCAGTGGCAATGGGCCCAGGGGTATTACGTGCTCAATGTTCGCAAATGATGGCTTTATTTTACTGTGCAGCCAGTGGTCAACAGTGAGGAGGTGCTTTCACTTTGCACCAGCACCCATAGCACCATTGCTGTGCTACTTGTCTCTCTTATATGGGCATTGAAGCCATGTTCCAGATCAGTGAGGCATGGGAGAGGTCCTCCCTCTAATGGGCATTAAAGTCCGCCGTCGTTTTGACACCCAAGGGAGGAGGCACCAGTTCATGTGCTTAGCAGAGCAGGACTAAGGCTGTGAGGCTCTTTGGGGGCCTCTCTCAGGGGTATAGCTCTCAGTGGTGCAGCAGGTGCAGTGCACCAGAGATCATGGATTTTCTGGAACCATTGCACCCAGAATATGGCTGTGCTTTATTGACCAGCATCATTTTTTTGCATTAGGGCCCATGGCTACATTACTATGCCACTGGTCCCTTCTGTCATGCACCGCACAGCCATGATCCAGAGCTGCGAATGCCAGGAAAGGTCCATCCTCTCCTAGGCCTACCAGCCATGGCCCAGAACTGAGAGACACAAGGGAGGAAGCCTGCTGCTTTGGGACTTACAGCACGGGTCTATAGTTGCAAAGCACAGAGAAAAAGGCCTCTCTGAAGAGCACAGATATAAAAAGGGCAGCAAACGCAGTGGGAGTGTGGCATCATGGGGTTCTGGGTCCAATACGCCCAAATTATCGCTGCACGTTTCTCTCCACGAAAAAGTTTACAAAAAGTGATGGATGGATTGCCTGAATTAATTACAATCAATCAATTTGGAGTTTAAAGAGCTCAGCTACTCACCCAAAGGGCTCTCAAGGTGCGGAGGGAATGTGGGGGATTACATCAACTGGTAATTCCGCAGGCAGCATCCCACTCCATTATTTTGCACACCATACTACCTCAGTTTGGACCCAGCCATATGCAAATCAGTCTTGACCCTTCTCCAATGGGAACAGACCAGACCAAACTACCATGCCAGGTCCACAATGAACCGGAACACAAGCAACCCAGGACAGGTGCAGCCCTAGTTAGGGACTATCAGCCAGGTATAGCTTGGTTCCAGTAACATATTGAACACAGTACCCACGTCTGGAGATAACCGTCCCTCTTAGGGCAACTCACTAAAGTATCCAAAAAAGGAAAGGATAGAATGCTTTAATTTATCCCAGCCATTGCTGAGTCTGATTCCCCCTATGATAAATTGAGGTCCACCAGGGGGGCCTTGTCTCAATTTGAAAACCTCTGCTTCTAACATTTGTTTTGATATTTTGTGCACTTCCAAACTGAGAGATTTTACTTAGCTGATGAGGCACAGATATTTTGGTCTATATTGTTATAGCCCTAGAAGTTAAATAGAGTTTTTTTTTGCTTTTTCACACTGTGTCAGACATGAAATACTATCCATGATGGTCATATACTGACCGGACACAACCCTAGAGCCCTGGCCTCTCTCCCAGGGGCTCAAAGGCTCAAAAAATGGAGGATCCCCTGGTGACGGATGTCAGGGAAGGGGAGTTAGAATTGACATAAAAAGTCCCTGTATTTTGTAGCAGCCTTAAATTACTGAGGGAAATAATCCCTGAGGGGTTTCTACAAAGAATATATTGAGGGGCGAAAACAACAGTGAGCTAATAACAGTAAGCAACAAAATTCAACTGTGATCAAGTAATAAGCATGAACAAAGGAATAAAAATTCAATTCGTGATTTATTTGGACCTCCCTAATGGGTTACAATCTAAAATAATTAAAAACAACTAAAAAAACCTTTTTGTGAAAAGGTTGAAAATTCAAACTATTTACACTATAAAAGATAATCAAGACAAATCAATGTGCAAAACAAGTCGACGCGGCGTTTCGGTGTCTTTCAATCTTTACACCTTCATCAGGACAAACATATATTTCAGAGTATCTATAAGTTAAACAACAGAAGTTTAGTACCATTTCATGTCTAACACTTTCGTCATTACAGTTTGCTTACTCTTTTTTTGAACAGTATTACATCCCCTTAAGGCTATCTATCGCCATATATAGTATCCACATATTGCCTAAGCAATTTCTCATACCCCACTATTTTAAAAATGTTCACTTTGTTACTATTAGTGAGCAAAATCTGATACCTGCAGTGTGATTACAGATTCAAGTCTAATCAATATCTTCAGTTCTTTTTATCTTAGTGTGGACTGGCTTATGATGATTGAGTCACACTGGGAAGCTATAGGGAGTATAAAATGATATGTTATAGCTCCAGGCCTTTTAAGTGCCTAAATCTTATATTATTGATATATGAGTGGCTTTGATATTATCAATGGGCCATTTACCTTTTGATTATGCCTCAACGTTTTCACCTTTCACGGAGGAACCACCGTATAGTAGTAAGATCTCTCAACTCTGGAGTTGTATTGGATGTCCTGTTAGAATAAATACATGCCTACCCTTAGTTGCTGTTGGAATGTAAGGGACAAAACAAGGGGGGGAAAATTATGAGGCGAAAAGATCAATCAGGGCAAGTGCTTATAGTCTGTCCACAATATACTCACCAACTCAAAATTGGTTGGAGTTGCCGGTGTGCTCTTTAAATTATGCACCTCCACTCTGTGGTTTCATTATCAGGTCAACGATATCTATAAGAACAAGATTTATTTCGGCCTGATCAAAATAATATTAATTCTACAGTTGTTTGTTCAAACTTTTGATCTTCTCTGGGCTCCCCATTTAAATTTTTGTACATTTCTTAGTTCTTTTAGACTTTAGTGTTATCAAGAGACTTATATTTGCTTAACCCCTTGTATAGCCAAATGAGGGATATTTCTCAACATTACCCCGGATATGATGTATTGAGGATAAAGTTATTCCGCAAAATGTATTTCCTTCCTACTGTTTAGCAGGTTTTTCTTGGCCAGAAACAGTATTATAAGGCAACACTTAAGTTTAAGATAAACCCTTCTGGGGGGTTAACATACCCATTTATTCTTACACATCGGGGCTCCTATTCTTAGAATGGTCATAGTGACCCCCTTCCATGCCATCGTTAAGTCAAGGCCCTCTCTAAGCCCATACCTGTGGTTTCTTAGCCGGCCTCCCTGTTCCTCCGTGCGTTCGCCTTCGTGTGGATTCAAAGGGTGAACTGTACTCTCTAGCTCTGCGTTTTTATGCTGGCTCCGCTCAACTTCACCCGGAAGTTGAAGTCGGCTCTCTACAGTGCGTGGCTGTATTGCGGCCCATATATCAAGTATCTTGGGATTCGATTAGTCTTTTACTGTTTTGACACTTAATTCTTTTGTCATATATCTTAAAAGATTTATTTAGGCTCTTATTTATTGCATTCACGGGCCGTCATCCTGGAAGTACTTCTCGGGCAGCCTCGGTGGTAGTGTAATAATTCCAATCTGTGCTGGATATAATCCATCCCACACTTCTATCAACTATTTGTCAGGAAAGCTCCGCTATTCCGCTTTCATTCCGTTGTTTTCTGAATTATAAGTAATACAATCGAAATCTATCGCGGCCATCTTGGAATGGGAAATGTAAAAAGAAAAAGGACTAAACAGTCACGTGGGTAGTATTAGAACGACCTCGTAGGTAGTTCAATCATATTCGATAGGGAAACATTTGCGTATTCCTCATCTGCCATGGTAGTATGTTTATATACATTTTCTCACATTACCCAAATATAATCAAACATTTGCATATCATAAATAGAAGAATATTTTGAATAGGAGAATTTTCTCATTCAAAAATACATGATGCTAATGCAAAAAAATATTTCAGTTTTTACATACTCCACATCTGTGCACTAAATATTTTTAATATTCATGCATGCATTGCGTTACAGTTTATATTATGCAGGGTATTCATTGCAGTAATTTAGTAAAAAACTTAATTATTTTTGACTAAAATTATACTTGATACACATATATTATACAGCATTGTTGATCACATGAGTCGCTTTATACGGACACAGACATATTTGCAAGAGACCATCCGTTTAACTCCAACATTAGTGGGCTATAGTTTCCCGTTTTGTGTCATCTATCTGACCATCCCAGTCTAATATGAGTCTCTGAAGTATTATAAAATAAGTCTCTCCCATTCTTCTCTATTATTTAGACCGGTTCTAAAGGTGTTAAATAAGGACATATAGAATTGTTCCCTTTTCTTTCTTTTGGTGGTGTTATCACCACCTCTTGTATTCTGGGTGATGGCTTCCACCCCACACCATTTTAAATCATCGACACTGTGGTTCTGAGTCAGCCAATGTTCCACTAGGGGGGCAGTTTTTTTCTTAGTGCGATTTGCGGATTTGTGTTCCGTTATTCGTGTTCTGATCTCCCTGGCTGTTTCTCCGATGTAGACTTTGTTACATGGACATCTGATCATATAAATCATGTTCTTGGTCCTGCAATTTATAAAACTTTTAACTTTATGATTTATGCCATTGTGGGAGATAGTGTTCCCTTTTACTTGGGATTCACAGTTGGAGCACATATTACAAGCAAAGTTGCCTGTTGGAAGAGGTGTTTTATGGATTGTTGTGTGGGTTTCCAATTTGTTCTCTTTGAAGGTATGTACCAGACAGTTCTTTATAGTTTTGTTTCTGCGGAAGCTAAACATCGGTTTTGGAATTTTTGCTCCCTGTCTGTCATTTAGGAGGGACCAGTTGCGGTTAATGATGTTCTTTATTTTATTACTGGCCACACTATAGTTGGTCACAAAAATTAGTTGGTCTTTCGTTTTGTCAGACCTCTGTTTGTCTTTTTCAAACAGCGCTTCTCTGTTGTAATATCTTGCGTGTTTGTACGCCTTTTTAATTAAACCCCTGGGGTATCCTCGGTTCTTTAGTTTCTCAGATAGAGTGCTGGCATGTTTCTCGAAGTCCTTAATATTGCTACAATTACGTCTTATTCTTAAAAATTGTCCGAATGGTATATTATCCTTTTGACTCCTCGGATGATTACTTTTATAATGTAGTAGGGTGTTTCTATCAGACGGTTTTGTGTAGAGATCTACCCCTAGGGCTTCGTTTTCTACTCTAATCTTGATATCGAGAAATTCAATGGTCTCTTTGTTGTAATTTGAGGTAAATCTCAGATTCTGATCGCCTAGGTTTAACCATGCAATAAATTCAATCAATGTCTCCTCCGTACCACTCCAGATGATAGTTCCTGCTCATCCCTGTCCAATTTTTTAAATGCCAGGTAGGAATCCTTAACAAGCTCCACATCCATCCTAGTATTTTTTTCAGGCTTATGGAATAATTCTGCACGCCCTATCCCTTCAAAGCTATGTCTAATGTGTCTGAGCCACGAAATTCTAGGAGCCTTATCTAGGGAAATACATTCACGTATTATATGATGGTCATATACTAACCAGACACAACCCTAGAGGCCTGGCCTCTCTCCCAGGGGGCTTGCAGCCTTAGTCAAGCACTGTGGCACCCAAGGAAATGGAGCGGTTTGTGGGCTTGGCTCGCAGCATTATTTAATTGTTCAAAATTAGGAGAAATTAAATAGGAAGAGATGCATTTCAAATCTGTTACCAGAATCTGCATTTAGGTAATTTACCTAATAAAATGCAGTCTGGAACCATGTACTTGTCTACTAATTATTAGTGTCAGAACATTAAAAGGCTTCAGAGAACGTTGATAGGGGTATTGTAGCCATTGCTCATTGCCCATGACATTAAACCCTTTTAGCCTACATATGATTGTATTCTGGTCATTTCTGGTGTCTCTCAGTGACTTGAGTGATGTTTTATTAGAAGACAAATTATTTTCAACTGTTTTATTCATTTTCGTATCTTTTTTGCACATACCCTATCTTGCAATGTATATCTGGGAAACCATCTTGGAGCTTTTATCCACACTGGCTCCCTTCAGGGCAATCTACATGCTGAAGCACACGTCACTAGGTCATGAAGAAATAGAGCCACATCATAACACTATGATGAAACTCCATAGGTCATCCTTGCTGTCCTGCACTATCTTCAAGCTCAGCTGTATTATCTGCAAAGCTACCACAATGCGTTAACAGTCTACAAACCAGCTACCTTTCCCATCACTCCTTGACGTGATGCTTGTTGGTGACCCTGTACAGTTCTACACTGGTTTTGGCTAGGTTTGCACTATACGACTGACAGCCCTGACTTCTTGGATGACAGGCTTGCCATCTCCACTAGCTCTCCACACCCCCGCAGCAAGGACACCTTCAGATAGAAGAAGAAGATGTACTAAAAAGAGACAAAAATAGACAAAGGCCTTTCCCATCTATGCCCCGAGGATCTAGAATGTTATTCTCATACCTATCCGGACAGTCCAAAGTCAGCTGCAATTAAGAAAACAGCGAATACTCAACTTTAAAAGAAGCAAAATCTTGATGCTGTCACGATCCACAACTCCTATCATATGTTGACTGTGTTTTTGACCCTGTACCATGCTTAGTAGCCTTTCAATTTGGTTTGTGCTATATAAATACCATATACACATATATGTATCTAATGCACTAATCTGGAAACAAATTGCTAACATTTGATTGAACTTAAGAGATTTGGAAAGACCTAGGCCAAACCTTTCCATCCAGTGTGACTATTCTAATGTATTTCCATTCAATTGAAAGTTAAAATATGTGCTTATTTTATTAGTGTTAAGACGGGAAACATCCTTTACAACGCAACTTTTACCACGCAGTGCCTTTACGACGCAACTTTTACAACGCAAACCATTACAACGCATTGCGCTGGGGGGCGCTCTAGGATAGGGAATACGTTTATTTTACTGTCCAACACCTTCCCTAGTGTCCACGGGGACTGGAGTTGGAATAGTAAATTAAACTATTCACTATCCAGCGCCCCAAAGCACTTTGCGTTGTAAAGGTATTCATTGTAAATACCGCGTTGTAAAGGCATGCTATGTAAAAGTAGGCATTGTAAAGTCATACATCCTGTTAAGACATATGTTTTTGTTTTATTGATATCCACGCCAATAAAGTTGGATCTTGAAAAGTCGCTGAACAATAGGCAATTGATGACACTTCCTATGATGTTGTTTTCTGTGATTTCACAATGAATGCAAATTGAGAGGCGCTCACACATTCCCTTTCTACCCGGGGCCCCAGAAATCTTATGACCGGCCCTGCTCCTCTTGCAGAATTTAACGGTGTCAAGAGGGGCTCGAAGCCAGCAAAGAGACCAAAGTTGGCTCGAAGCATTTGCACCTCCATATCTAAGGTGGCACCACCAGCATCTCCATTTTTTCTAAGTCCTCTGTGTAATTACTGTGGAGCCCTTTGGCCAGCAACAAAATGTAAAGCTTGTATGTTACACACGTCACATTGTCTTCGCTATCCCTACACATTTTATGTGAATATATATATTGATACTTTTTCAGATGCTGTCATTAGGGACCTGATGGCAATGCGAGTGGAATGCACATCTAAAAAACAGACATTTAACCCCTTCGCTGCTAGGCCTTTTCCCCTCCTGTGCTAAGCCTTTTTTTGGCGATTTGGGGTAGTGCGCGCTTAGGCCCCTGTAACTTTTTGACCACTTAAGGTATCCACGCCAAATTTGCGTCCTTTTCTTCCAACTTCATGTGGATTCTAACGGTGCCCAGGGTTTGTGGATTCCCTTGGAGGGGTCCCAGAAATTAAGCAAAATACAGTACCTTTTTTGTTTTTTTCAGAAAATTGAGAAAAACGGGCTGCAAATGAAAGCCTCTGGGTTTTTCCCTGCAAATGTTATCAAAAAAAGGGTTTGTGGGGCTGGAATCTCAATTTTCTCAGCTTTTAGGGAATGACAGTCTTTTGTCAGAGAACCAACATTTGTCACACAGTTTTGGCATTTTTCTGGGGCATAGGCTATTTTTGCTATTTTTAGAGCTTTCAACCTCCTTCCAGTTAATGGTAGAAATGAGTTTGAAAGCAATAATGGATTTTGGAAAGCTATACATTTTCGAGAAGTAGACAAAATTCTGAATTCAGAAAGGGGTCATTTGTCTAACTTCATGAAGGTTTCTTTATAGAAACTAACAGTTAGATATTGGAATAATTGAAAAATAGTTGAAAAAAACAGCCTTTTGTCTCAACGTTTTCACCTGTAACTTCTTGTAATTTTGACAGCTGTTTGAAAGCAATATACCGTTACATCTGTTTGACCTTCCTGGTTGTGGGGATATATAGGACTTGTAGTTTCACCAAGAACCCGACGAACTCAGAGCCAAAAACTGAGCAGCAACTTGCAATGGTATTTTATTATTTACTGGGTATAGAGCATTTATTCTTGGAAAATGTATACATGGAAAAATCGGTATGAAAGACACCTATGTATTTCTGAATTGGGTACAAATTATAGAGTTTAGAAACAGTATATATTTGCACATTTTCAAAATTGGAAATACTCATACTACCATGAGAATTATTGGTCATTTTTCAAAAATATTTTTTTTTACACAATGTCTTTCATTGGGAAGGGAGAAATGCATGAAAACTCAATAGGTAATAACAGTTGATTTACAAATCTGAATAACCCTAAGTGTCCCGATAAAAAATGTACCTCACTTGTGTGGGTCGGCCTTGTGGCTGCGACAGGAAACGGCGCAAAATGCAACGTGGTCACTCCTCAATTTTGCAGGTAAAAATTGACCCTTTATGGCAAAGTGCCTAGCTGTAGTTTTTGCACCCTAGCTCTGCCGGCACCTAGGGAAACCTAGCAAACCTATACATTTTTGAAAAGTAGACACCCAGGGAAATTCAGGATGGGGTGACTCGACTGCCTCCCACCAGGTTCTGTTACCCAGAATCCCTTGCAAAGCTAAACAATTGTCAAAAAAACGCATTTTACTCACATTTCTGTGGTGGAAAGTTCTGGAATCTGCGTGGATCAACAAATGTCCACCCACCCCGCGTTCCCCCAGGTCTTCCAAAAAAAATGGTACCTCACTTGCCTGGGTCTGCCTAGTGCCTGCGACAGGAAACAGCGCAAAACGCAACGTGTTCGCACCGCAATTTCGCAGTGAAAACGGGCCCTTTTTATGCAAAGTGCCTACCTTTTGTTTTTGAACCCTAGCTCTGTCGGCACCTAGGAAAACCTAGCAAACCTATACATTTTTGAAAACTAGATACCCAGGGGAATTTAGGATGGGGTGACTCCACTGCCTCCCACCAGGTTATGTTACCCAGAATCCCTTGCAAAGCTAAAAAATTGTAAAAAAAAAAAGCATTTTACTCACATTTCTGTGGTGGAAAGTTCTGGAATCTGCGTGGATCAACACATTTCCACCCACCCCGCGTTCCCCCAGGTCTTCAGAAAAAAATGGTACCTCACTTGCCTGGGTCTGCCTAGTGCCTGCGACAGGAAACAGCCCAAAACGCAACGTAATCGCACCGCAATTTCGCAGTGAAAACGGGCCCTTTTTTGGCAAAGTGCCTACCTTTTGTTTTTGAACCCTAGCTCTGCCGGCATCTAGGGAAACCTAGCAAACTATACATTTTTAAAAACTAGACACCCAGGTGAATTCAGGATGGGGTGACTCCACTGCCTCACAGCAGGCTATGTTATCCAGAATCCCTTGCAAAGCTAAAAAACTGTCAACAAATTGCATTTTACTCACATTTCTGTGGTGGAAAGTTCTGGAATCTGCCTGGATTAACAAATTTCCACCCACCCCGCATTCCCCCAGGTCTTCCGAATAAAATGGTACCTCACTTGCCTGGGTCTGCCTAGTGCCTGCGACAGGAAACAGCGCAAATTGCAACGTGTTCGCACCGCAATTTCGCAGTGAACACGGGCCCTTTTTTGACAAAGTGCTTACCTTTCGTTTTTGAACCCTAGCTCTGCCGGCACCTAGGGAAACCTAGCAAACCTATACATTTTTTAAAACTAGACACCCAGGGGAATTCAGGATTGGGTGACACGAGTGCCTCCCACCAGGTTCTGTTACCCAGAATCCCTTGAAAACCTAAAGAATTGACAAAATAAACGCATTTTCCTCACATTTCTGTGGTTGAAAGTTCTGGAATCTGCGTGGTTCAACAAATTTCAACCCACCCCGCGTTCCACCAGGTCTCTTGAAAAAAATGGTACCTCACTTGCGTGGGTAGGCATAGTGGCTGCAACAGGAAAAGGCCCAAATCGTACGGTGGAGACTTAAAAATAACCTATTGTAAAACTACCTAATTTTTTGGTGGGGGGCACATGAGTTTTTGGCCCGGGGCTCGGCGGCCATCTTTGGAAACTACCAAACCCAAACAGTTCTGAAAACTAGACACCCGGGGGAGTCCAGGGAGGTATGGCATGCGTGAGTCCCCCAATGTCCTACCCAGAATTCCTTGCAAACCTTAAAATTAGGTAAAAAAATCACTTTTCCGAACTTTTTTGGCGTGGGATCTCCGTGCCGGCAAAAATGTCCTACCACCCATCGTTCCCCTTGCTCTCCCGAGTAAAATTATACCTCACTTGTGTGAGTGGGCCAAAGCAGAACAGGCCAAAAATGTATTTTTTAGAAATTGTAGCATTGAGGATTGACAAATTAAGCACATAGAATTCTACTGTTTTGGGGTCATCCTAGTCACAGGCCTTTGGCCCACATACACAAGTAAATTGTAAATTGATACTTGTATAGCGCACTACTCACCCGCAAGGGTCTCAAGGCGCTTGTACGAATACCGATGTGGAACTCATCCGGGGCACCCCCAAGGTGGAGGCCAGGCATCCTTAGCGTTGTAGGGGCCGTTGTGGAGATTAAGCAAGCTATTGCGCAGAGTTGCAGAGTGGGACTCCATGATTGGAATAGGCACCGAGGCGAGAATTATCAGGTCCGTGGAATTTTGAGCCCAAGACCCGCCGAGGAGGGGAATCGAACCCTGGTCCCGGGCTAGACCTCTGCATCAGGGTCTGCCGCTCTAACCATTGAGCCACACTTCTCCACAAGTGAGGTATCATTTTACTCGGGAGATCAAGGGGAACGCTGGGTGGTAGGACATTTGTGCCGGCACGGAGATCCCGCGCAAAAGTGTACGGAAAAGTGTTTTTTTAACCTACATTTAAGGTTTGCAGGGAATTCTGGGTAGGAAAACATTGAGGGACCCACTCATGCCATACCTCCCTGGACTCCCCTGGTTGTCTAGTTTTCAGAACTGTTTGGGTTTGGTAGTTTCCAAAGATGGCCACCGAGCCCCGGGCCACAAACTCATGGGAACCCCCTTGCAAAACCAAATTGTTTTGAATTAATTAAGTTTTCAATTTGAGAGCGTGAGATTCTTGGGACAATATTGTATTGAAATTGTGACTGACATTTTCAAGTTTGCAGGACATGGTGGATAAAAAAAAACCAATAGAATTCACAAGAAAGACATGACCATATACTCCCGTGGTTTAACAATAATATCTAAATTTAGTAAGTTATTTATAGCTATAATGTACACCTTAACAGAGTTACTCAAAAGTCAAACATTCAAGCACGGCTATCTATTCCTCAAAGACACACACATACAGGTTGGATTTGGCACGAGGGCGAGTAATGTTTCAGTACATAAAATTTTATTAACAAGATATTTCAACAAAATGAAATGCTCTTTCAATAAAGAAATGCATAAAAACCGAACCAGTGACTCGCAACTCGTGAGCTGTAAAGCCACGACAAGGCACCAACTGTTTTACAGGCCATTCACGCACCTTTCATACCTGATACACACCAGACCATTGACACCATCCGGAAGGAAAAGCAACACATTACAACATTCACAAAAAGGGACAAGGTACATACTGCTTCAGAAAGAGAAAAAAGACAAATATTACTGCACAGCCATCTAATCCGCAAGCACACACACATACTGGTTGGATTTGGTACGAGGGTAAGTGATGATTCAGTACATATAATTGTTTTCGCTAGTAATTTCACTAAAATGAAATACACTGCGTATAATTGAAAGTATGAGAAACTGAACCACTGACTCACAGCTCGTGAGCTGTAAAACCACGCCAAGGCACCAACCTCTTTACAGGCCATTCATACACCTTTCGTACGTGTGACACATCTAAAACATTCACACCACCAGCCGCGGACCCATCACATTACAACACTCACACCAGCAGACAGTGCCATTCAAGGGCCGATCACTTTCACACGCCCACATTCCTAACACTGCAACTACACAAAATGATGGACAGCTGGAGTGTCACTCAACTAGCAGTGTGCGTAGTGACCAACAGAAAGTAACTACTCACACACCGCCAGCCGAGCGCCCGCCAACCCACACCACCATTCAAGCACCAGACCATGCACACCACCAGCCAAACACCACTCAGCGCACACCGACAGCCAAGTACCACTCCACACACACCACCAGCCAAGCACCACTCCAAGCACACCGCAAGCCAAGCGCCACTCCACACACACCGCCAGCCAAGCACCACTCCGTGCACAGACAGCCAAGTACCACTCCACGCACACCAACAGCGAAGCGCCACTCCACACACACCACCAGCCAAAAGCCACTCCACGCACACCACCAGCCAAGCGCCACTCCACACACACCGCCAGCCAAGCACCACTCCATGCACAGACAGCCAAGTACCACTCCACGCACACCATCCAGCAAAACGCCACTCCACACACACCGCCAGCCAAGCACCACTCCGTGCACAGACAGCCAAGTGCCACTCCACGCACACCACCAGCCAAGCGCCACTCCACACACACCACCAGACAAGCGCCACTCCACGCACACAACCAGCCAAGCACCACTCCACGCACACCACCAGCCAAAAGCCACTCCACGCACACCGACAGCCAAGTATCATTCCATGCAAACCACCAGCCAAGCGTCACTCCACACACACCACCAGCCAAGCGTCACTCCACGCCCAACACCAGCCAAGCGCCACTCGACGCACACCACCAGCCAAAAGCCACTCCACGCACACCGACAGCCAAGAGCCACGCCACGCACACCGCCAGCCAAGCACCACTCCGCCCACACCACCAGCCTACGCACACCATCACATTTTGAATTTTTTTAAACAAAACAAACAAAATAATTGCAAATAGTTAAAAATCTAGTAACACAAAATCTGTAACTAAAAACATTGCACAAATGCCAACCTTAAAACAGAATACAAATTATTTAAAAAACACAGACCAGGCAGTATATTTTACCACTCATCGATACTCCCAAAAATTATTTTGTGTGTGGTAAGCTCTATAACAAGCAGGCACACACAGCCCAGGGTTAGAAGGACACCCAGGGCAGTAAAGATGAGTCTCCTTCCGCAAACCTCTTCGCCAACAGACTCCACATCTCCTAGTGGGACAGTCTTTTGTAGATGTGGCAGGAATGTAATCAGGAAAGTGGCGATCTTTCAAGCGAGCCACATCCTATTAAGCTATTAAGATAGCTAAAGGGAATTATTATGCAGGGAGAATTGCCAAAGCGGAAAACAACAGTAGAGAGATCTTCTCTATTGTAAAAAGTGTTGTGTCCCCTGTTGCGGACACCGCTATACTCCCTTCCTCGGCACAATGGTGCGAGGACCTGTCTGATTTTTTTATCAACAAAATAACGATCCAACAGGATTTACTCTCAGCGTTACCAGCGGATTGCTCTGTGGCTGGCCCCTCCTTTACGCCTTGCCCGTGTGACTTGCAACAGTTCACGGACTTTTCGCTGGTCACGGACTGTGATGTACTGCCTCTTCTCCAATCTCTTAAGTCGGGCTCCCCCTCTGATCCGTGCCCTGCCCGGGTGCTTTCGGAGGTGGCAGACATTGTCTGCAGAGAGGTTACACAGATTGTGAATTGCTCTCTATCTTCTGCTGAGGTCCCTCGTGATTGGAAGCAGGCAAAACTTCTGCCGCTTCTGAAAAAACCTGCAAAAAACACAGTTGATGGACAGAATGTAGAACGATGTCATACATCCACCCCAGTACAAGGATCTGGGCCTAAATCCATCTTTTTTTGCACTCCACACCACCCTGGGTTAGACACTGGCTATATGCAAATCAGCTCTGATCCTGTGCCTCATGGGAACAGTCCAGTCCGAACTACCAAGCCATGTCTTTCCCAGACCGGAATCAAGCATCCAAGGACCGGTTTCTGGCTATCAGCCTTCATCAGTCTGGATAGCTTGACTCCAGTGGTGTGGAGAGCCTGGGACTCACGTCTGAGCATCCCCAGCCCACTCGGGGTGAAATTGCAAAAAACACAGTTGATGGACAGAATGTAGAACAATGTCATACATTCACCCCAGTACAAGGATCTGGGCCTAAATCCATCGTTTTTTTGCAATCCACAACACCCTGGGTTAGACACTGGCTATATGCAAATCAGCTCTGACCCTGTGCCTCATGGGAACAGTCCAGTCCGAACTACCAAGCCATGTCTTTCCCAGACCGGAATCAAGCATCCAAGGACCGGTTTCTGGCTATCAGCCTTCATCAGCCTGGATAGCTTCACTCCAGTGGTGTGGAGAGCCTGGGACTCACGTCTGAGCATCCCCAGCCCACTTGGGGTGAAATTGCAAAAAACACAGTTGATGGACAGAATGTAGAACAATGTTATACATTCACCCCAGTACAAGGATCTGGGGCTAAATCCATCGTTTTTTTGCACTCCACACCACCCTTGGTTAGACACTGGCTATATGCAAATCAGCTCTGACCCTGTGCCTCATGGGAACAGTCCAGTCCGAACTACCAAGCCATGTCTTTCCCAGACCGGAATCAAGTATCCAAGGACCGGTTTCTGGCTATCAGCCTTCATCAGCCTGGATAGCTTGACTCCAGTGGTGTGGAGAGCCTGGGACTCACGTCTGAGCATCCCCAGCCCACTCGGGGTGAAATTGCAAAAAACACAGTTGATGGACAGAATGTAGAACAATGTCATACATTCACCCCAGTACAAGGATCTGGGCCTAAATCCATCGTTTTTTTGCACTCCACACCACCCTGGGTTAGACACTGGCTATATGCAAATCAGCTCTGACCCTGTGCCTCATGGGAACAGTCCAGTCCGAACTACCAAGCCATGTCTTTCCCAGACCGGAATCAAGCATCCAAGGACCGGTTTCTGGCTATCAGCCTTCATCAGCCTGGATAGCTTGACTCCAGTGGTGTGGAGAGCCTGGGACTCACGTCTGAGCATCCCCACCCCACTCGGGGTGAAATTGCAAAAAACACAGTTGATGGACAGAATGTAGAACAATGTCATACATTCACCCCAGAACAAGGATCTGGGCCTAAATCCATCGTTTTTTTGCACTCCACACCACCCTGGGTTAGACACTGGCTATATGCAAATCAGCTCTGACCCTGTGCCTCATGGGAACAGTCCAGTCCGAACTACCAAGCCATGTCTTTCCCAGACCGGAATCAAGCATCCAAGGACCGGTTTCTGGCTATCAGCCTTCATCAGCCTGGATAGCTTGACTCCAGTGGTGTGGAGAGCCTGGGACTCACGTCTGAGCATCCCCAGCCCACTCGGGGTGAAATTGCAAAAAACAAAGTTGATGGACAGAATGTAGAACAATGTTATACATTCACCCCAGTACAAGGATCTGGGGCTAAATCCATCGTTTTTTTGCACTCCACACCACCCTTGGTTAGACACTGGCTATATGCAAATCAGCTCTGACCCTGTGCCTCATGGGAACAGTCCAGTCCGAACTACCAAGCCATGTCTTTCCCAGACCGGAATCAAGTATCCAAGGACCGGTTTCTGGCTATCAGCCTTCATCAGCCTGGATAGCTTGACTCCAGTGGTGTGGAGAGCCTGGGACTCACGTCTGAGCATCCCCAGCCCACTCGGGGTGAAATTGCAAAAAACACAGTTGATGGACAGAATGTAGAACAATGTCATACATTCACCCCAGTACAAGGATCTGGGCCTAAATCCATCGTTTTTTTGCACTCCACACCACCCTGGGTTAGACACTGGCTATATGCAAATCAGCTCTGACCCTGTGCCTCATGGGAACAGTCCAGTCCGAACTACCAAGCCATGTCTTTCCCAGACCGGAATCAAGCATCCAAGGACCGGTTTCTGGCTATCAGCCTTCATCAGCCTGGATAGCTTGACTCCAGTGGTGTGGAGAGCCTGGGACTCACGTCTGAGCATCCCCACCCCACTCGGGGTGAAATTGCAAAAAACACAGTTGATGGACAGAATGTAGAACAATGTCATACATTCACCCCAGAACAAGGATCTGGGCCTAAATCCATCGTTTTTTTGCAATCCACAACACCCTGGGTTAGACACTGGCTATATGCAAATCAGCTCTGACCCTGTGCCTCATGGGAACAGTCCAGTCCGAACTACCAAGCCATGTCTTTCCCAGACCGGAATCAAGCATCCAAGGACCGGTTTCTGGCTATCAGCCTTCATCAGCCTGGATAGCTTCACTCCAGTGGTGTGGAGAGCCTGGGACTCACGTCTGAGCATCCCCAGCCCACTTGGGGTGAAATTGCAAAAAACACAGTTGATGGACAGAATGTAGAACAATGTTATACATTCACCCCAGTACAAGGATCTGGGGCTAAATCCATCGTTTTTTTGCACTCCACACCACCCTTGGTTAGACACTGGCTATATGCAAATCAGCTCTGACCCTGTGCCTCATGGGAACAGTCCAGTCCGAACTACCAAGCCATGTCTTTCCCAGACCGGAATCAAGTATCCAAGGACCGGTTTCTGGCTATCAGCCTTCATCAGCCTGGATAGCTTGACTCCAGTGGTGTGGAGAGCCTGGGACTCACGTCTGAGCATCCCCAGCCCACTCGGGGTGAAATTGCAAAAAACACAGTTGATGGACAGAATGTAGAACAATGTCATACATTCACCCCAGTACAAGGATCTGGGCCTAAATCCATCGTTTTTTTGCACTCCACACCACCCTGGGTTAGACACTGGCTATATGCAAATCAGCTCTGACCCTGTGCCTCATGGGAACAGTCCAGTCCGAACTACCAAGCCATGTCTTTCCCAGACCGGAATCAAGCATCCAAGGACCGGTTTCTGGCTATCAGCCTTCATCAGCCTGGATAGCTTGACTCCAGTGGTGTGGAGAGCCTGGGACTCACGTCTGAGCATCCCCACCCCACTCGGGGTGAAATTGCAAAAAACACAGTTGATGGACAGAATGTAGAACAATGTCATACATTCACCCCAGAACAAGGATCTGGGCCTAAATCCATCGTTTTTTTGCACTCCACACCACCCTGGGTTAGACACTGGCTATATGCAAATCAGCTCTGACCCTGTGCCTCATGGGAACAGTCCAGTCCGAACTACCAAGCCATGTCTTTCCCAGACCGGAATCAAGCATCCAAGGACCGGTTTCTGGCTATCAGCCTTCATCAGCCTGGATAGCTTGACTCCAGTGGTGTGGAGAGCCTGGGACTCACGTCTGAGCATCCCCAGCCCACTCGGGGTGAAATTGCAAAAAACAAAGTTGATGGACAGAATGTAGAACAATGTTATACATTCACCCCAGTACAAGGATCTGGGGCTAAATCCATCGTTTTTTTGCACTCCACACCACCCTTGGTTAGACACTGGCTATATGCAAATCAGCTCTGACCCTGTGCCTCATGGGAACAGTCCAGTCCGAACTACCAAGCCATGTCTTTCCCAGACCGGAATCAAGTATCCAAGGACCGGTTTCTGGCTATCAGCCTTCATCAGCCTGGATAGCTTGACTCCAGTGGTGTGGAGAGCCTGGGACTCACGTCTGAGCATCCCCAGCCCACTCGGGGTGAAATTGCAAAAAACACAGTTGATGGACAGAATGTAGAACAATGTCATACATTCACCCCAGTACAAGGATCTGGGCCTAAATCCATCGTTTTTTTGCACTCCACACCACCCTGGGTTAGACACTGGCTATATGCAAATCAGCTCTGACCCTGTGCCTCATGGGAACAGTCCAGTCCGAACTACCAAGCCATGTCTTTCCCAGACCGGAATCAAGCATCCAAGGACCGGTTTCTGGCTATCAGCCTTCATCAGCCTGGATAGCTTGACTCCAGTGGTGTGGAGAGCCTGGGACTCACGTCTGAGCATCCCCACCCCACTCGGGGTGAAATTGCAAAAAACACAGTTGATGGACAGAATGTAGAACAATGTCATACATTCACCCCAGAACAAGGATCTGGGCCTAAATCCATCGTTTTTTTGCACTCCACACCACCCTGGGTTAGACACTGGCTATATGCAAATCAGCTCTGACCCTGTGCCTCATGGGAACAGTCCAGTCCGAACTACCAAGCCATGTCTTTCCCAGACCGGAATCAAGCTTCCAAGGACCGGTTTCTGGCTATCAGCCTTCATCAGCCTGGATAGCTTGACTCCAGTGGTGTGGAGAGCCTGGGACTCACGTCTGAGCATCCCCAGCCCACTCGGGGTGAAATTGCAAAAAACACAGTTGATGGACAGAATGTAGAACAATGTCATACATTCACCCCAGTACAAGGATCTGGGCCTAAATCCATCGTTTTTTTGCACTCCACACCACCCTGGGTTAGACACTGGCTATATGCAAACCAGCTCTGACCCTGTGCCTCATGGGAACAGTCCAGTCCGAACTACCAAGCCATGTCTTTCCCAGACCGGAATCAAGCATCCAAGGACCGGTTTCTGGCTATCAGCCTTCATCAGCCTGGATAGCTTGACTCCAGTGGTGTGGAGAGCCTGGGACTCACGTCTGAGCATCCCCAGCCCACTCGGGGTGAAATTGCAAAAAACACAGTTGATGGACAGAATGTAGAACAATGTCATACATTCACCCCAGTACAAGGATCTGGGCCTAAATCCATCGTTTTTTTGCACTCCACACCACCCTGGGTTAGACACTGGCTATATGCAAATCAGCTCTGACCCTGTGCCTCATGGGAACAGTCCAGTCCGAACTACCAAGCCATGTCTTTCCCAGACCGGAATCAAGCATCCAAGGACCGGTTTCTGGCTATCAGCCTTCATCAGCCTGGATAGCTTGACTCCAGTGGTGTGGAGAGCCTGGGACTCACGTCTGAGCATCCCCAGCCCACTCGGGGTGAAATTGCAAAAAACACAGTTGATGGACAGAATGTAGAACAATGTCATACATTCACCCCAGTACAAGGATCTGGGCCTAAATCCATCGTTTTTTTGCACTCCACACCACCCTGGGTTAGACACTGGCTATATGCAAATCAGCTCTGACCCTGTGCCTCATGGGAACAGTCCAGTCCGAAATACCAAGCCATGTCTTTCCCAGACCGGAATCAAGCATCCAAGGACCGGTTTCTGGCTATCAGCCTTCATCAGCCTGGATAGCTTGACTCCAGTGGTGTGGAGAGCCTGGGACTCACGTCTGAGCATCCCCAGCCCACTCGGAGTGAAATTGCAAAAAACACAGTTGATGGACAGAATGTAGAACAATGTCATACATTCACCCCAGTACAAGGATCTGGGCCTAAATCCATCGTTTTTTTGCACTCCACACCACCCTGGGTTAGACACTGGTTATATGCAAATCAGCTCTGACCCTGTGCCTCATGGGAACAGTCCAGTCCGAACTACCAAGCCATGTCTTTCCCAGACCGGAATCAAGCATCCAAGGACCGGTTTCTGGCTATCAGCCTTCATCAGCCTGGATAGCTTGACTCCAGTGGTGTGGAGAGCCTGGGACTCACGTCTGAGCATCCCCAGCCCACTCGGGGTGAAATTGCAAAAAACACAGTTGATGGACAGAATGTAGAACAATGTCATACATTCACCCCAGTACAAGGATCTGGGCCTAAATCCATAGTTTTTTTGCACTCCACACCACCCTTGGTTAGACACTGGCTATATGCAAATCAGCTCTGACCCTGTGTCTCATGGGAACAGTCCAGTCCGAACTACCAAGCCATGTCTTTCCCAGACCGGAATCAAGCATCCAAGGACCGGTTTCTGGCTATCAGCCTTCATCAGCCTGGATAGCTTGACTCCAGTGGTGTGGAGAGCCTGGGACTCACGTCTGAGCATCCCCAGCCCACTCGGGGTGAAATTGCAAAAAACACAGTTGATGGACAGAATGTAGAACAATGTCATACATTCACCCCAGTACAAGGATCTGGGCCTAAATCCATCGTTTTTTTGCACTCCACACCACCCTGGGTTAGACACTGGCTATATGCAAATCAGCTCTGACCCTGTGCCTCATGGGAACAGTCCAGTCCGAACTACCAAGCCATGTCTTTCCCAGACCGGAATCAAGCATCCAAGGACCGGTTTCTGGCTATCAGCCTTCATCAGCCTGGATAGCTTGACTCCAGTGGTGTGGAGAGCCTGGGACTCACGTCTGAGCATCCCCACCCCACTCGGGGTGAAATTGCAAAAAACACAGTTGATGGACAGAATGTAGAACAATGTCATACATTCACCCCAGAACAAGGATCTGGGCCTAAATCCATCGTTTTTTTGCACTCCACACCACCCTGGGTTAGACACTGGCTATATGCAAATCAGCTCTGACCCTGTGCCTCATGGGAACAGTCCAGTCCGAACTACCAAGCCATGTCTTTCCCAGACCGGAATCAAGCATCCAAGGACCGGTTTCTGGCTATCAGCCTTCATCAGCCTGGATAGCTTGACTCCAGTGGTGTGGAGAGCCTGGGACTCACGTCTGAGCATCCCCAGCCCACTCGGGGTGAAATTGCAAAAAACACAGTTGATGGACAGAATGTAGAACAATGTCATACATTCACCCCAGTACAAGGATCTGGGCCTAAATCCATCGTTTTTTTGCACTCCACACCACCCTGGGTTAGACACTGGCTATATGCAAACCAGCTCTGACCCTGTGCCTCATGGGAACAGTCCAGTCCGAACTACCAAGCCATGTCTTTCCCAGACCGGAATCAAGCATCCAAGGACCGGTTTCTGGCTATCAGCCTTCATCAGCCTGGATAGCTTGACTCCAGTGGTGTGGAGAGCCTGGGACTCACGTCTGAGCATCCCCAGCCCACTCGGGGTGAAATTGCAAAAAACACAGTTGATGGACAGAATGTAGAACAATGTCATACATTCACCCCAGTACAAGGATCTGGGCCTAAATCCATCGTTTTTTTGCACTCCACACCACCCTGGGTTAGACACTGGCTATATGCAAATCAGCTCTGACCCTGTGCCTCATGGGAACAGTCCAGTCCGAACTACCAAGCCATGTCTTTCCCAGACCGGAATCAAGCATCCAAGGACAGGTTTCTGGCTATCAGCCTTCATCAGCCTGGATAGCTTGACTGCAGTGGTGTGGAGAGCCTGGGACTCACGTCTGAGCATCACCAGCCCACTCAGGGTGAAATTGCAAAAAACACAGTTGATGGACAGAATGTAGAACAATGTCATACATTCACCCCAGTACAAGGATCTGGGCCTAAATCCATCATTTTTTTGCACTCCACACCACCCTGGGTTAGACACTGGCTATATGCAAATCAGCTCTGACCCTGTGCCTCATGGGAACAGTCCAGTCCGAAATACCAAGCCATGTCTTTCCCAGACCGGAATCAAGCATCCAAGGACCGGTTTCTGGCTATCAGCCTTCATCAGCCTGGATAGCTTGACTCCAGTGGTGTGGAGAGCCTGGGACTCACGTCTGAGCATCCCCAGCCCACTCGGAGTGAAATTGCAAAAAACACAGTTGATGGACAGAATGTAGAACAATGTCATACATTCACCCCAGTACAAGGATCTGGGCCTAAATCCATCGTTTTTTTGCACTCCACACCACCCTGGGTTAGACACTGGTTATATGCAAATCAGCTCTGACCCTGTGCCTCATGGGAACAGTCCAGTCCGAACTACCAAGCCATGTCTTTCCCAGACCGGAATCAAGCATCCAAGGACCGGTTTCTGGCTATCAGCCTTCATCAGCCTGGATAGCTTGACTCCAGTGGTGTGGAGAGCCTGGGACTCACGTCTGAGCATCCCCAGCCCATTCGGGGTGAAATTGCAAAAAACACAGTTGATGGACAGAATGTAGAACAATGTCATACATTCACCCCAGTACAAGGATCTGGGCCTAAATCCATAGTTTTTTTGCACTCCACACCACCCTTGGTTAGACACTGGCTATATGCAAATCAGCTCTGACCCTGTGTCTCATGGGAACAGTCCAGTCCGAACTACCAAGCCATGTCTTTCCCAGACCGGAATCAAGCATCCAAGGACCGGTTTCTGGCTATCAGCCTTCATCAGCCTGGATAGCTTGACTCCAGTGGTGTGGAGAGCCTGGGACTCACGTCTGAGCATCCCCAGCCCACTCGGGGTGAAATTGCAAAAAACACAGTTGATGGACAGAATGTAGAACAATGTCATACATTCACCCCAGTACAAGGATCTGGGCCTAAATCCATCGTTTTTTTGCACTCCACACCACCCTGGGTTAGACACTGGCTATATGCAAATCAGCTCTGACCCTGTGCCTCATGGGAACAGTCCAGTCCGAACTACCAAGCCATGTCTTTCCCAGACCGGAATCAAGCATCCAAGGACCGGTTTCTGGCTATCAGCCTTCATCAGCCTGGATAGCTTGACTCCAGTGGTGTGGAGAGCCTGGGACTCACGTCTGAGCATCCCCAGCCCACTCTGGGTAAAATTGCAAAAAACACAGTTGATGGACAGAATGTAGAACAATGTCATACATTCACCCCAGTACAAGGATCTGGGCCTAAATCCATCGTTTTTTTGCACTCCACACCACCCTGGGTTAGACACTGGCTATATGCAAATCAGCTCTGACCCTGTGCCTCATGGGAACAGTCCAGTCCGAACTACCAAGCCATGTCTTTCCCAGACCGGAATCAAGCATCCAAGGACCGGTTTCTGGCTATCAGCCTTCATCAGCCTGGATAGCTTGACTCCAGTGGTGTGGAGAGCCTGGGACTCACGTCTGAGCATCCCCAGCCCACTCGGGGTGAAATTGCAAAAAACACAGTTGATGGACAGAATGTAGAACAATGTCATACATTCACCCCAGTACAAGGATCTGGGCCTAAATCCATCGTTTTTTTGCACTCCACACCACCCTGGGTTAGACACTGGTTATATGCAAATCAGCTCTGACCCTGTGCCTCATGTAAACAGTCCAGTCCGAACTACCAAGCCATGTCTTTCCCAGACCGGAATCAAGCATCCAAGGACCGGTTTCTGGCTATCAGCCTTCATCAGCCTGGATAGCTTGACTCCAGTGGTGTGGAGAGCCTGGGACTCACGTCTGAGCATCCCCAGCCCACTCGGGGTGAAATTGCAAAAAACACAGTTGATGGACAGAATGTAGAACAATGTCATACATTCACCCCAGTACAAGGATCTGGGCCTAAATCCATCGTTTTTTTGCACTCCACACCACCCTTGGTTAGACACTGGCTATATGCAAATCAGCTCTGACCCTGTGCCTCATGGGAACAGTCCAGTCCGAACTACCAAGCCATGTCTTTCCCAGACCGGAATCAAGCATCCAAGGACAGGTTTCTGGCTATCAGCCTTCATCAGCCTGGATAGCTTGACTCCAGTGGTGTGGAGAGCCTGGGACTCACGTCTGAGCATCCCCAGCCCACTCGGGGTGAAATTGCAAAAAACACAGTTGATGGACAGAATGTAGAACAATGTCATACATTCACCCCAGTACAAGGATCTGGGCCTAAATCCATCGTTTTTTTGCACTCCACACCACCTTGGGTTAGACACTGGCTATATGCAAATCAGCTCTGACCCTGTGCCTCATGGGAACAGTCCAGTCCGAACTACCAAGCCATGTCTTTCCCAGACCGGAATCAAGCATCCAAGGACCGGTTTCTGGCTATCAGCCTTCATCAGCCTGGATAGCTTGACTCCAGTGGTGTGGAGAGCCTGGGACTCACGTCTGAGCATCCCCAGCCCACTCTGGGTAAAATTGCAAAAAACACAGTTGATGGACAGAATGTAGAACAATGTCATACATTCACCCCAGTACAAGGATCTGGGCCTAAATCCATCGTTTTTTTGCACTCCACACCACCCTGGGTTAGACACTGGCTATATGCAAATCAGCTCTGACCCTGTGCCTCATGGGAACAGTCCAGTCCGAACTACCAAGCCATGTCTTTCCCAGACCGGAATCAAGCATCCAAGGACCGGTTTCTGGCTATCAGCCTTCATCAGCCTGGATAGCTTGACTCCAGTGGTGTGGAGAGCCTGGGACTCACGTCTGAGCATCCCCAGCCCACTCGGGGTGAAATTGCAAAAAACACAGTTGATGGACAGAATGTAGAACAATGTCATACATTCACCCCAGTACAAGGATCTGGGCCTAAATCCATCGTTTTTTTGCACTCCACACCACCCTGGGTTAGACACTGGTTATATGCAAATCAGCTCTGACCCTGTGCCTCATGTAAACAGTCCAGTCCGAACTACCAAGCCATGTCTTTCCCAGACCGGAATCAAGCATCCAAGGACCGGTTTCTGGCTATCAGCCTTCATCAGCCTGGATAGCTTGACTCCAGTGGTGTGGAGAGCCTGGGACTCACGTCTGAGCATCCCCAGCCCACTCGGGGTGAAATTGCAAAAAACACAGTTGATGGACAGAATGTAGAACAATGTCATACATTCACCCCAGTACAAGGATCTGGGCCTAAATCCATCGTTTTTTTGCACTCCACACCACCCTTGGTTAGACACTGGCTATATGCAAATCAGCTCTGACCCTGTGCCTCATGGGAACAGTCCAGTCCGAACTACCAAGCCATGTCTTTCCCAGACCGGAATCAAGCATCCAAGGACAGGTTTCTGGCTATCAGCCTTCATCAGCCTGGATAGCTTGACTCCAGTGGTGTGGAGAGCCTGGGACTCACGTCTGAGCATCCCCAGCCCACTCGGGGTGAAATTGCAAAAAACACAGTTGATGGACAGAATGTAGAACAATGTCATACATTCACCCCAGTACAAGGATCTGGGCCTAAATCCATCTTTTTTTGCACTCCACACCACCTTGGGTTAGACACTGGCTATATGCAAATCAGCTCTGACCCTGTGCCTCATGGGAACAGTCCAGTCCGAAATACCAAGCCATATCTTTCCCAGACCGGAATCAAGCATCCAGGGACCGGTTTCTGGCTATCAGCCTTCATCAGCATGGATAGCTTGACTCCAGTGGTGTGGAGAGCCTGGGACTCACGTCTGAGCATCCCCAGCCCACTCGGGGTGAAATTGCAAAAAACACAGTTGATGGACAGAATGTAGAACAATGTCATACATTCACCCGAGTACAAGGATCTGGGCCTAAATCCATCGTTTTTTTGCACTCCACACCACCCTGGGTTAGACACTGGCTATATGCAAATCAGCTCTGACCCTGTGCCTCATGGGAACAGTCCAGTCCGAACTACCAAGCCATGTCTTTCCCAGACCGGAATCAAGCATCCAAGGACCGGTTTCTGGCTATCAGCCTTCATCAGCCTGGATAGCTTGACTCCAGTGGTGTGGAGAGCCTGGGACTCACGTCTGAGCATCCCCAGCCCACTCGGGGTGAAATTGCAAAAAACACAGTTGATGGACAGAATGTAGAACAATGTCATACATTCACCCCAGTACAAGGATCTGGGCCTAAATCCATCGTTTTTTTGCACTCCACACCACCCTGGGTTAGACACTGGCTATATGCAAATCAGCTCTGACCCTGTGCCTCATGGGAACAGTCCAGTCCGAACTACCAAGCCATGTCTTTCCCAGACCGGAATCAAGCATCCAAGGACCGGTTTCTGGCTATCAGCCTTCATCAGCCTGGATAGCTTGACTCCAGTGGTGTGGAGAGCCTGGGACTCACGTCTGAGCATCCCCAGCCCACTCGGGGTGAAATTGCAAAAAACACAGTTGATGGACAGAATGTAGAACAATGTCATACATTCACCCCAGTACAAGGATCTGGGCCTAAATCCATCGTTTTTTTGCACTTCACACCACCCTGGGTTAGACACTGGCTATACCTCAGTTTTTCGTTGGCTAACTCTGGCTCAGCTGAAATGCAATGAGGACAAATCTGAGGTGCTTTTTTATGGTTCTTTCCCCTCTAATTTTAGGAATTTGTTGTGGCCCTCGAACATTCCTAGCCCCAAGATGATGGGTGGTCCTGCGAAAAATCTGGGCATTTGGTTTGGCGAGGACCTTCGATTTGAGGAGCATATAAAGAAGCTTTCCGGAACTTGCTTTGCCACGCTGAGAATGCTGCGCAGATTCTTCCCATTGCTTCCTAGAGAAGCTAAAGAGACGGTCGCTCGTGCACTCATTCTAGCGAACGCTTTGTTTAGCGGTATCCCAGCCTACCTGGTAAAACGTCTGCAGGTAATTCAGAATGCTGCGGTCCGTCTCATATTTAATGTCCCGAGATGGAAGAGTGTTTGTTACCATTTGTGTAATCTCCACTGGCTACCAGTATCTCAACGCATTCTGTTTAAAGCCTTAGTGCTTTCGTTTAGAGCAATCCATGATCAAGGTCCTGCTTACTTAAAAAAGATATTCACTTTTTATGCCCCCTCACGAGCTCTCAGATCATCCACCATGTTCAGAATGGCTCTTTCTCGCTTCAAGAGAACCAGACTTGGGGGCCAGTCTATAGCTTTAGTGGCTGCTCGCGCCTGGAATGCACTTCCTCTTTTCTTACAATCCACGCAAGGTGTGGCCCAGTTTAAGAAAAATCTTAAAACCCATCTGTTTAGGAGTGTGATTTAAGTTGATTCTTTTTTTGTGTTCCTCTGCCTTTGCCCTATCGCGCCAGGATACTCCCAAGTAACAGAGCGCGTTACAAAACGGTTTATACATACATACATACATACAAGTCTTTTGTAGATGTGGCAGGAATGTAATCAGGAAAGTGGCGATCTTTCAAGCGAGCCACATCCTCCACCACTCCAAATCTAGGAACACTTACTTGCTCCACAAAAACAAGGCTAGATATCACAGAGTGCTGAAACTGAAGAAAGGTCAACTTTGACCCAGGAGAACACGCCTTGAACACAATAAAAGCATTGAAAGTTGCTAAGTTGAAAAAATGGATGGCCAACTTCTTATACCAAACATAAGCCTTCCGAATAGCAGTGTAAGGTTCCAACCTCTGATCTACTCTGTCAACACCACCCATGTGCTTATTGTAGTCCTGAATGCACACAGGTTTGCGCACTTCAGCAACCTGACCCCAAACTGGCAGAGGTGAAGTACTCTCATCATGGATGGTACTCAGCATGTACACATCCCTCCTGTCCACAAATTTCATAGCTAGTAGTTCGCCACAACGTAAGGAACTGCACTGACCCCTTTGACGTTTCTTGCAAACAAGCTCCTTTGGAAAACCTTTGCGGTTAGAGCGGATTGTGCCACATGCCAAAGTGTCCACTTTAAACAATTCTTTAAACAATTGCACAGCAGTGTAGAAGTTATCAAGGTACAAATGGTGGCCTCTGTTGATCAGTCTTCTAGCAAGATCCCACACAATTTTCTCTGACACTCCAAAAGTGGACGGACAACCAGGGGGGTCAATAGTGGAATCTCTACCAGTGTACACACGAAAATTAAAAACATACCCTGTCTTACTCTCAGACAACATATACAGTTTAATTCTATAGCGTGCCCTCTTGCTAGGGATGTACTGCCTAAAAACCAAACGACCCTTGAACAAAACCAAAGACTCATCAATAGAAATTTCTTTCCCAGGAATGTAAATCTCTGAAAAATGATCAACAAAGTGATCAAGAACAGGCCGAATCTTAAAAAGACGGTCACAGTCAGGGTGACTACGTGGCAACGCCTCAGAATTATCCACCAAATGCAACATGCGTAGCAAAAGTAAATACCGATCACGAGTCATAACAGCTGGAAATATGGCTGTTGCCATCAAAGGACTGGTAGACCAATATGAAGCCAGGTTCGGCTTCTTTAACAAACCCATCAATAAAGTCAATCCCAAAAACTTCTTCAGCTCTTCAAGATTTGTGGGAGTCCACCGGGTAGCTCTAGAGTTTGTCACTGTTGACCCTCAAAAACTGTTCAGCACACAAATTAGTCTGCTCAACAATCTCACCCAAAAACACATCATCCATAAATAACTGAAAATACTGTATAGGCAAAAAGTTTTCACAATCCACTCTACACCCTGCATCACCGCTAAAGGCAGACAACACCGGCTGCACCATGTTCGGATCAACCCAGAGCCCAACACTTCCAGTAGGAAGACTAGCAGCCTCATGCTAAAATTCAGTTGCCTCTTGCACCATTGGCACAGCAGTGTCCTCCTCTAACACAGGCCCTTCATCTGCACTGAGAGTACCTTCATCATCCGAAGATTACATGTGGAGAGAAAACTCACTGCCAGAATCTTCCCCTCGCTCCGCTCCCTCAGACGCACAGTCAGTGTCATAATCCGGCTCAGAGGAAGATTCAAGAAGCATACCTACCACCTGCTGAGCAGTCATTCTACGGCTAGCCATGATGATTACTAACAAAGGTAACTTGACACACAAGTCAACAACTATAATCACTATGTGAAATAAGCAATGAACAAAATTCCCCTTTATCAAAAATAACTACACAGTGCAAAACAATACCACTCACTTGCCAGAAGCAACTAAACTCACCACCACGTAGTCTGCACTGACACAGTCTGGATCAACAATATCCCACTTAAAAAGAAAGAGAAAAAAAATAGACATAAGACAATGCAAAACACATCACAAAAATGTTCATGCACAAAACACTAACTAAATGCCACTAAGACACCACTTACAAAAAATAATCCAAACATTACAATATTACTCATTTGGAGTGCATAAAACAAAAATAATTTTCTTTCCTACAAAAATTCAAATTTACAAAACGGCAGAACAACCACTGTCGAAACCGCAAACAGGAATCAAAAGCGTGAGACTAGATTTAAAAAGAAGAAAAAAAAACATTAGATTCACATACACAAAAAATACACTAGTCCAACATGCCAAGTTAAGGGGTAGGTGGACCTAACAGTATACCATCAATAGGGGAGCAACCCTTGCCCTTGAGGCCACCCCTAAAAAGACACAATTTTTAAAAATTCTGGTGTCTACTGGCTTCTGACCCCTTGGGAACAGATGGGACTGCTACTCTGCCACTCAAAGAGGGCAGAAAAGGCCATAATCATCCTGCCATAAAGGAAGGGGACCGACCCATGACCATGGGGCGGATCAATAAACCCTGGTGCCCTAGTGGCCATAAAAAAAAAGCAGAACTGCCCTTCCAGGTAATACCAAAGGGGATGACGGACAGAGCGCATGCGCAAATCTAACACTCACCCCCAGGCAACTGATCTTGAATTAATCCATCATCATTGTTTAGCTCACTTCACCAAACCAGTTCAGACATGGCCATATGCAAATCAGACTGACCATTATGGTTATTTTTCTAAAAATTAGCCCCCCCCGGGGGGCAGCCATAAGCTTACAACATGCCCCTAAGGCTACTCAAAATGGCCCCCAAAATGAAAGTGACCCTTGCCCAAGGGGCCAGTCCCCTGCACTTTGCCCCAATGCATGGTTTCTATGCTATGAAAAAAAATATTTAAACAATGCCATCCCGGGGGGCAGACAAAGCAAACGTAATTGCCCCCTAAAGGGGAGCAACCCTTGTCCAAGGGGTTCCTCCCCAAAACAAAAAAAAAAAACATCAGGGCTACTTAAAATGGCCACCAAAAGGAGAGTGACCCTTGCCCAAGGGGCCACTCCTCTGCTCTTTGCCCCAGTGCATAGACACATTTGTATACTAATGCCCCCAAAAGGGGAGCGACCCTTTTCCAAGGGGTCGCTCCCAAAAACTAAAAAAAAATAGGGCCACTCAAGATAGCTCCCAAAAAAAGGAAGCTTGTCTCCTTTCTGGTGAAGAATTGGCTTGGTAGTTTGGTCTGCCCTGTTCCCATGATGCACTGGGCCAGGGACAGACTAATTTGCATATAGCCAGGTTCTGAGCTGGGATGGGGCAGTGAGCTAAATAACGGTGATGGATCAAGCCCTGATCTTTGGACGGGGTTAGAGTGGTCTGCTTAATTCAGACACTCTGTTCATCACCACCCCCTTTTCTAAATCGTTTTTGGCCACTACAGGTGTGGCAGGGTATACTCAGACATGAGTCCCTTGCTCACTGCTCCATCAGGATTCAAGCAAGCCGGGCCGACGACGGCTGAAATGCCAGAAACCGGTCCCCGGAAGCTTGTCTCCTTTCTGGTGAAGAATCGGCTTGGTAGTTTGGTCTGCCCTGTTCCCATGATGCACTGGGCCAGGGACAGACTAATTTGCATATAGCCAGGTTCTGAGCTGGGATGGGGCAGTGAGCTAAATAACGGTGATGGATCAAGCCCTGATCTTTGGACGGGGTAAGAGTGGTCTGCTTAATTCAGACACTCTGTTCATCACCACCCCCTTTTCTAAATCGTTTTTGGCCACTACAGGTGTGGCAGGGTATACTCAGACATGAGTCCCTTGCTCACTGCTCCATCAGGATTCAAGCAAGCCGGGCCGACGACGGCTGAAATGCCAGAAACCGGTCCCCGGAAGCTTGTCTCCTTTCTGGTGAAGAATTGGCTTGGTAGTTTGGTCTGCCCTGTTCCCATGATGCACTGGGTTAGGGACAGACTAATTTGCATATAGCCAGGTTCTGAGCTGGGATGGGGCAGTGAGCTAAATAACGGTGATGGATCAAGCCCTGATCTTTGGACGGGGTAAGAGTGGTCTGCTTAATTCAGACCCTCTGTTCATCACCACCCCCCCTTTTCTAAATCGTTTTTGGCCACTACAGGTGTGGCAGGGTATACTCAGACATGAGTCCCTTGCTCACTGCTCCATCAGGATTCAAGCAAGCCGGGCCGACGACGGCTGAAATGCCAGAAACCGGTCCCCGGAAGCTTGTCTCCTTTATGGCGAAGAATTGGCTTGGTAGTTTGGTCTGCCCTGTTCCCATGATGCACTGGGCCAGGGACAGACTAATATGCATATAGCCAGGTTCTGAGCTGGGATGGGGCAGTGAGCTAAATAACGGTGATGGATCAAGCCCTGATCTTTGGACGGGGTAAGAGTGGTCTGCTTAATTCAGACACTCTGTTCATCACCACCCCCTTTTCTAAATCGTTTTTGGCCACTACAGGTGTGGCAGGGTATACTCCGACATGAGTCCCTTGCTCACTGCTCCATCAGGATTCAAGCAAGCCGGGCCGACGACGGCTGAAATGCCAGAAACCGGTCCCCGGAAGCTTGTCTCCTTTCTGGTGAAGAATTGGCTTGGTAGTTTGGTCTGCCCTGTTCCCATGATGCACTGGGCCAGGGACAGACTAATTTGCATATAGCCAGGTTCTGAGCTGGGATGGGGCAGTGAGCTAAATAACGGTGATGGATCAAGCCCTGATCTTTGGACGGGGTAAGAGTGGTCTGCTTAATTCAGACACTCTGTTCATCACCACCCCCTTTTCTAAATCGTTTTTGGCCACTACAGGTGTGGCAGGGTATACTCAGACATGAGTCCCTTGCTCACTGCTCCATCAGTGAGCTAAATAACGGTGATGGATCAAGCCCTGATCTTTGGACGGGGTAAGAGTGGTCTGCTTAATTCAGACACTCTGTTCATCACCACCCCCTTTTCTAAATCGTTTTTGGCCACTACAGGTGTGGCAGGGTATACTCAGACATGAGTCCCTTGCTCACTGCTCCATCAGGATTCAAGCAAGCCGGGCCGACGACGGCTGAAATGCCAGAAACCGGCCCCCGGAAGCTTGTCTCCTTTCTGGTGAAGAATTGGCTTGGTAGTTTGGTCTGCCCTGTTCCCATGATGCACTGGGCCAGGGACAGACTAATTTGCATATAGCCAGGTTCTGAGCTGGGATGGGGCAGTGAGCTAAATAACGGTGATGGATCAAGCCCTGATCTTTGGACGGGGTAAGAGTGGTCTGCTTAATTCAGACACTCTGTTCATCACCACCCCCTTTTCTAAATCGTTTTTGGCCACTACAGGTGTGGCAGGGTATACTCAGACATGAGTCCCTTGCTCACTGCTCCATCAGGATTCAAGCAAGCCGGGCCGACGACGGCTGAAATGCCAGAAACCGGTCCTCGGAAGCTTGTCTCCTTTCTGGTGAAGAATTGGCTTGGTAGTTTGGTCTGCCCTGTTCCCATGATGCACTGGGCCAGGGACAGACTAATTTGCATATAGCCAGGTTCTGAGCTGGGATGGGGCAGTGAGCTAAATAACGGTGATGGATCAAGCCCTGATCTTTGGACGGGGTAAGAGTGGTCTGCTTAATTCAGACACTCTGTTCATCACCACCCCCTTTTCTAAATCCCAAAAAAAGAGTGGCCCTTGCCCAAGGGGCCACTCCACTGTTCTTTGCCCCAGGAAAAAAACATATAAAATTTGTAATGCCCCACAAATACAGGAGCGTCCCTTGTCCAAGGGGACGCTCCCCAAAACAAAAATAAACTAAAGGGCTGCACAAAATGGCCCCATAATGAGAGTGACCCTTGCCCAAGGGGTCACTCCCTGAACGCACAAACAATGCCCCAAAATGCCGTTTAAAAAAAAAAAAAATAGGCAACTTCTAGCCAGAGAAAGCCAAACTATTTGCCCCCAAATATGGGAGCGACCCTTGCCCAAGGGGCCGCTCCCCAAACCAACAAACTTTGCCATTCAAAAAAAAAAAAAATTCCCTGGTGTCTAGTGGGCATTCCTGCTGCACGATCGCACGATCGTGCAGCAGGAATGCAGAAAGAGACATCGAGGTAAAGGAAAACCCTTTCCTTTCCCCCGATGCCTCTTTCGTTTCAATCCCCCCTCCCCAGCCCCAAAACTCACCTCTTTCTCCAACGACGCACAGGAAGCAAATGGCTTCTCTGCTCGTCGGAGGAGAAAGGGAACCTCCAATGACGTCAGCGCACCTTGCGCGCTGACGTCATTGATGACGCGGGCGGGGGGAGGCAGAGGAAGGTCTTCCCCTTCCTCCACCGTAAAAACAAAATAGATTGGGCACCCGCTGGGGGAGCGCTGGCGCTCCCCCCGCGGGTGGGGCTCATGACCAGCTGAGCTCGTCATGAGCACCCGAGCACTGTATGCCATAACGAGCTCAGCTCGTCATGAGCATACAAGGGGTTAACACAACAAAATCTCAAAGATTGGCAATCAAGACACTCTCAGAGGATACATCTATCATATGTAAGCCCTCCAATAAAGGAGGTAATATTGTTATCCTAACACGGGAACAATATGTAGACGAAGCCATGAGCTAACTAGGAGACAAGGATTGCTATGAATTAACAGCCAAGAAGGAGTACCAGAAGAGTATTGCGAGATCATACAGCCTACTGAAAAAATGGCACAACAAGAAAATGTTGGAACTGGAGGAATACCTTTTTTTAAAACCAACTGATCCGACCATGCCAACATTTTATCACTTGCCCAAAGTGCACAAAGACATTGTAAAGCCACCTGGAAGACCTATCATTTCCTCGATTGGGGGACTGACCACTATTTGTTTGAGTTTGTCCTCTCATTAAATCCTACATCAGGGACACAACGGACTTTATTGAAAAAATCGAGAAATTGGACTGGCAATCCACATATTGTCTAATAACACTTGACATAACCAGTCTATATACATGTATCGAGCATGGGCAAGGCCTGCATGCAGTTGAGCACTTTCTGAAAAAACGGCCATTAAAACAGGCCATGCATGACAAAATGTTGCTGGAACTTATTGGCTTTTGTCTTAGGAATAACATCTTTCTTTTCCAGGACAACATGTTCAGACAGGTGTCTGGTACGGCAATGGGCTCCTGCTTCGCCCCCAGTTATGCAAATCTTTTCGTAGGCTGGTGGGAGGAGCCGGTAGCCTGGGCCCCAGGGAACAAGGCTTGGACAGATAAAGTGGTCGCCTGGTATAGGTACATAGATGACCTGTTTCTGGTATGGGAAGGGTCTATGGAAGAGGCTGAGATTTACATCAAGTTACTTGACAATAATAGCTGCAATCTTAGATTCACTGGTCAAATCAGCAGAGAAACAGTTAACTATCTGGACTTGAAAGTTGAGGTTAGTGATGGTAAAATAAAAAACTTCACTATACCGAAAACCCACTGCGGGCAATAGCATACTGCACGCGTCCAGCAGTCATCCCCGTAGACTAATCAATAGCATTCCCTACGGGGAATTTTTACGGCTGAGACGAAACAGTACGCTTGATAGTGATTTTGAGAAAGCAGCTAAGGATAGTGTGGATAGATTCCTAGAAAGAGGACACAAACGGAATCTCCTACAGGATGCACTTAACCGTGTGAGAAAACTATCTCGACGGACGTTTTTAACAAAAAGGGTGGACCAAGTGCAGACGGTAGCAAATTCCGATTGATAACGCCATATTCCGTGGACTCACACAGATTGAGGTCCATTATGAGCAAGCATTGGCATATTCTCAAGACAGACACTATTGTCGGGTCTGATATCCCAGCTGTCCCATTGATAACTTTTAGAAAAGCTAGATCATTACAAGACCACTTGGTACACAGCCATCTTGATCCAATGGTGAAACAACCTGGGACGTTAAAGGATGCAAAAGGATTCTTCCCATATAGGAGATGCAAGGCTTGCGCCTCCAGTAAACGCACTTTGTCATATGAAATAGAAGGCAGTAAGGGACGAAGGAAGATTAATAAGTTTATGTCATGTCACACCAGCCATGCAGTGTACTGCCTTAGCTGTCCATGTAATTTGAAATACATAGGCAGCACCATTAACCCTGTGAAACTCAGAATCCTCGAGCATATGCGAGCGATCGTGAATAAGGATTTTTCCTATCTGGTCTCTCGTCATTTTGCTATTAAACACAACAGTGATAGGAGTCTCCTTAAATATTTCTGTTTAGATCATGTTCCAGAAAATATAAGGGGAGGAAATAAATTACAGAAATTGAGGAGACTGAAGTCACGCTATATAGTGGACCTAGAGAACAAGGCGCCAGGAGGCGTTAATATCGGGGAAGAAATGACAGCACATCTTGGTTGAATTATGTTTATACTGAGACAAAAGAATCTTCGCTTGTGAAAGTATTATTCAACTTGATTTGCCCTCCAAGTACGATTCAGTGTACACTTTTGTGAATTTTTTATTCTGTGTTTTATTTAATAATTTTCTTTCATGAGAGAGTTCTAAAGGTGATAATCATATGTGGAACTTTGGGAAAAGAAGAATGTTTGAAGTGAGAACCTGCATAGCACAGTGGGGCAGATTCTGCAAACATATCTCCCCAAGATTTGACTATTATATGAGGACCCAGCAGCCATTGGGCTGCAATTGCCGATCCACGGCTTAATTGAACTAACATGCACTATGTGGTGCGGTAGATTCATTAAAAGTACGGCTGTACAGAACACGCCGTACTTTTTTAGTAACGTTACCTGTAATTTATAGGGGTAGACTTTGTCCTTGTATATGCTGTCAACAGGGGTAGATATGCACAGAACACGCACCATAAGGTTTAAATTTTAGGACGTGGTATAATTATGGCAAGTGGGAGGCAACCTTGATCTGTTGGTTGCCTATGCCAATACACGGCAGGATTAAAGCAAAAACTGTACATGAATTTGAAACAGGATAAAAATGCTTATGTTTGCGCAAAAAAACACATTCAAAGATGGCGCTCATTGACAAATGTATAGCATAGTCCCTTGTCTGTTGTTACCACGCCTTACAGGTTCTTTAAAAATGGTGCTGCGCATTGCGTTCCCTTATGACACCGAGGAAGGGACGCTTCCCGAAGCGTGTCTGTCTTGCAATAAAGTTTGTTGAAAAGCTGTAAGAACCCGTGAGTGCTGCCGTTTTCTTCCACCTAGATGGGATTGTGAGGAGAACTGTGGAGCAGTGATATATATATAGGGAGGATTCTTTTGGATGTTAAGCGAGGCACTCCGGTCCACGCGCGCCGAGGCCAGCAAGTAAGAGGTCGAGGGCCCAAGAACGGAGAAAGAGAGGTGGATTGAATAGTGAAGAGCCTGACCCGCCTGCGTGAGCCACCACAGTGGAAGGTATGGAAAGTTTCAGCCGATAATAAGAAAGGTGCAGCAGAGCAAGGGGATACGAGCAGACACGGGTCTGTTCGTTACAGATTTTCGAATGCAGATGCTGAAACATGGTATGAACTTGGCAGCAAGATAATTTGGGCCAGTTAAGGTGCACGTATAAACTGAGAATATTACGAGTGCATAGTCTGCAATTTCCCTGAAATACATGAACAATTTGGAAAATGTAATTGCTGACTTTCTCGCAACATGAAAAGACTTACTCAGTGCATTATGGATGTTGAAGTACTCCAGGACTGCAAAGTGACGTCGCAGTCTTGGTTAAAGGGCGCAGCATCAAGGCCACGCCCGCAAATTATCCAGAGGCTCACCTGTGATCAAGGCTTCATTAGCTGAAACGCGTAAGGAACCTATCTGCTGCCATGCTGGTGTATTCGAAATAAAGCTCCTGTTTTCAAAGTTTGGTGCACGGCGCTCTTCTTTTGTTCTTCAAAGGGAGGATTCTTTTGGATGTTAAGCGAGGCACTCTGGTCCCCGCGCGCCGAGGCCACCCTGTAAGAGGTCGAGGACTCAAGATCGGAGAAAGAGAGGTGGATATATATATATATATATGAGAACCAAATCCTGAGTAGAAAAAAGCGAACTCCTTCACCTTCACCAGGAACGGACCACCACAAAAGGATTAAAGTTTAGTGCGATTTATTGAAGCCTTCTCACAACATGACGCGTTTCAGCCGGGTTGCCCCGGCCTTGATCACATGACGTGCCAGGAAAAAACACCACCCATAAATACTATGAAACAATATAAAACCCTCCCATTTTTCACATGGAAAGGGTAAAAAGACCAATAGTCATTTATAAAGTGCATAATGCAATCGTGCAAAAACAAGTCCTGTATTTTTATCAGAAAAACCAGTGGTTCAACAATTAACATTATAAAATGTTAAACATGATTTAAATATTATTAAAAAAACAGGATTTTACAAATATATTTGTTATAATCAAGCAAAATCCGGGGCAAGTGCCCGAACCCTAATCCATAGATAGGACTGCCAATGTTGCACAATTTGACACAAAAAATTGATCATAGTAAAAACCCAATGTGCAAAAATGTGAAATTTAGCTGTGAACAGCCATACATTAATAATGATTAAAATTGAATGAGCATGCAGATGCAGTCATCAAGCAAGTCTTACAGAAACTAAAAGATAAAATAGATTGAATAGCTTACACTTCATACTTTGGTTTCAAATATGAACGTGAAAAGGATCAGTTCTTAACACAGTACAAATAAATATATATACATATGAATAAAATTAGGCTATTACAGTGGGATCATAGTTGAGTACAAAAATACATAAAATATTTACAAATATTTATAATAGATTATTAACCCTATGCCAAAAAGTCCATTAGTCAAACTAGAATAAACTAGAAGACCAATAAAATAACGCATAATAAAAGGTTATAATAAAAATCTGTTATATTCAATAAATATATAAAACCTAAATTCATATATATACATACAGCTTATATTTGAAGACCATAATTAATCGAGAGGTAGACATATCAAGAGTGTAATTGAAATGAAAGAGGAATGGAACCTGATATTGAGCCCAACATCAAGTATACACATAACTCTATATCTATACAAAACCGACATGAATTGTATAATCATAAGAAGTAGGCCAAATCTTCTCCTGTATTTAGACCATTCGGTATCTTAGTGTTGAGTCTAACTATGTATTGACTCTCTAACTGGCGAAGTTTCTTCTCTCTATCCCCACCACGTATTGATTTAGGAACAGAGTCAATTACATAGTATTTTAAGTCCTCCAATTTTTTTTGATGCACGTTTAAAATGTCGGGCAACCGGATATGATGGATCAGAATTCACGATTGCCCGCATGTGCTGGAGTATCCTATTAAACACAGGGAGTTTGGTACTGCCGATATATGTTAGATGACACGTACATTCCAAAACATATACCGCACAATCAGTTTTGCAAGTAAAATAACCATTGATCTTATTGCGCTTGCCTGAGAAAGGATCCAAGAAGGACTGTTTGTTATTTCCAAACTTACAGGCCCGACAAGAGAAGCATTTTACAAAACCCCTTTTGTTAGTCAGCCAATTACTTTTATCAATCACTTCAGGATTAGTTCTAACTAAAGCATCTGGCATGGATGGTGCTCTTCTGAAAGTGACAGTGGGCTGATTTAGGAGTTCTGGAGACAGAGTAATGTCAGTGTGTAAGATGGGCCAGTGTGTACTCACAATTTTCCTAATGTCCCGCTCCTGACTGCTGAAAGTAGTAATTAATCTTACTGGTGGTGGAACGGTTATTTCAACAGGATTCTCATCAATAACCTCACTGACCTCTATTGGAACACATGCATTCAGTTTATCAAGTGCCCATTGTAGATCTTTGGCATTATATCCTCTATTTAAGAATCTTTCCTTGGATTCGTTTAAACAATTGTCTAAATCCTCTTTTCTATTACAGATCCTCTTAATGCGTAAAAACTCACCGTAAGGAATACTTTTTATGAGGTGCCTAGGGTGAGCACTGCTGGCATGCAGGATGGAATTACCAGCTGTTATTTTGCGATGTAATTTTGTGCAAATATTCATATGATCAACAAACACCTCTACATCTAAAAATTCTACTCTAGAATCATTGACTTGTGCTGTAAATTCCAAGTTTAGGGAATTGCTATTAATCTTCCTGAGAAAATCAAGAGCTGATTCCTTTGTCCCTTTCCATATGACGAACACGTCATCAATGAAACGCCACCATCTGATGACGTGTTCAGAATAATCATCTAAGTGGGTCTGCATGAGGACGTGCTTCTCCCACCAGCCAACGTGCAAGCACGCATAGCTGGGAGAGAAACACGCCCCCATAGCTACACCTCTAAGTTGATGAAACAATTCCTTATTGAAAATAAAGAAATTATTAGTCAAACACATTTCCGTCATCTGGAGTAACATTTTGTTATGTTCATTATAACAGATGTTTCTGTGAGACAGGAAGAATTTAATAGCATTCAAGCCGTCTTGATGATTAATACTCGTGTATAAGGAACAGATGTCCATCACTAAGAAGTGATAACCATCCTCCCAGATCACATCTTTAAGTTTATCCCAAAAATGTCCTGTATCACGAATAAAAGAAGGCAAATCAGCTACATAGTCATGAAGAAAAAAATCAACGTACTTAGACATTGATTCTAGCAGGCTACCTTGTGCCGAAATAATAGGACGTCCTGGCACTGGGGTTATCTGTTTATGTACTTTAGGGAGTAAATACAAGGTCGGAGTAAGAGGGTACTCAGTTCTTAGGAAATTGTACTCATCCTTGCCAATCAAACTCTCCCTCCTCCACTTAGATAGTTCTTTAAAAGTCTGATCCTTAACTTTCAAAAGAGTAGGAAAAGCTACCTGCTTATAGCAGTTGACATCACTCAAATGTTTTCTAGCCTCTTCCAAATATGCATCACAAGGCCATAGGACAATATTCCCGCCTTTATCTGCTTTATTGATTATAATGTTCTTTTCTTTAGTAAGTTTATCCATTAGGCGGGAATATTGTTGCTCTCTATACTGACCTTTTTTATTCTTAGAAATGCATTTTATGTGAAGAGCTTTAAGGTCATTAATCTCACAATCCCCAAAAATATCAATGGCATCTCTTGCCATGACCGGCATAAATGTCGACGGTGGGCGAAAGGGAGTAAGGGCAGCGTTAGTAGTTGAAATACCCATACCTAAAAGATCTTCTTGTGTGTTCAAAGCAATATCATCATTATCATCTGCTAAACCACTAACTGTGCGTAATGCAGAAACATCAGCTACTTGAAAGCGAGTACTAGGCTGGTTATTAGCATTGATCAGAGTTGCTTTAACATTTGCTTTCTTAAGTTTATGAAACTTTATAAGTTTTAACTTCCTGATAAATTTAAAAATGTCAATGCGAGATTGTACATATTTAATATTACTTTTTGGACAGAAAGAAAGACCCAAAGACAGAAGCTGTAATTCTGCAGTGTTTAATTCGAGCTCAGTCATGTTTATAACAGTGTTTACAGATGATGTAGCTACACCCTTAGATTGGCTTTCAAGAGTATTCATATATATTATGACTTACTTGCAATATACAAACTGCAGAGTTACATCCAGAATGAGAGCAAGCTGCATTACGCCATGCCAAACATGTGCTTTATAACAGAAGCTCTGCTCTTATGGGGGCTTTATCTCACATTCTATATGTTTAAATGTCTTACCACTCTTCACACCACATTCTAGTAGCTATGTTAGAAACACAAACAGCAATCTCTATAAAAAAAACTGATGATAATGAAAAGAAAAGATTAAATTAAATCCTTAAATTCACTGTGCAAAATATTTTGATGATGGACCAAAAACATCATGATGGATTGGAGCAAACGTATTTAGGTTTTGGCATAGTGGTGCTAGATGGATTCTATTGGAACATATTTGTTGAGAAATGGTGGAAAGTAGGCTGTGGAATCTTTACAAATTCATAACAGTCCGGCACATATTACTACACTACAAAATACTGCTTTCAGTTCATTGCCTGGAAGGTATATCTTCCATTATTTGCATTACCACCTTATGGAAACTGCTGCTTTAACCTCCTTGCAATGGTAGTCGAACCATCAGAATGCCATAAAAACATGGTTGGCTTTTACCAGAAGTAATACTGTTATCACCCCTGGCATCACACATGGTCCCTGGAACAGTGCAGCTACCGAGTGAGGGAAGCTTGCATTGCTGAAGTTCTTGCTGTAAATGTTTTATTAACAAAGAAAGTCTCTACTGCTGATACATGAGATATCAGTTTAGCAGGTGAGTGAAGTTTTCTTTGCTGGTGCCCCTGGCATCACCCATGGACCCTAGAACTGTGCAGATTAGGTGCATGTTCAGAGAGTGAGGGAAGCTTGCACTGCTGACGTTCATTCTGTAAACTTTCTGTTAACCAAAAAAGCTTCTACTGCTGATAAACATGAGGTATCAGTTTTGGGTGTCAGTGAAGCATACTTTGCTGGTGCAACTGGCATCACACATGAACCCTCAAACAGTGCAGATACTTTGCATTTTCAGAGACAGAGGGAAGTTTGCATTTCTGATGTCCATGTTGTACATGTTTGGTTAACCAACAAAGCTTCGACTGCTGATACGCTTAAGGTAAGAGTTCTGCAGGTGAGTGAAGCTTTCTTTGCTCTGCCTATACTGCGTCTGTTATATGTAGGGAAGATTGCACTACAGATTTCCTTTCACTGTTTCTGGTGCTAGTGAGGGAAGCATGCACTGCTGGTTTCCAATCTGTACCTTTTCTAAGAAAGGTAAAAGACAACACTGCTGTTGCCCAAGTGGCAGAGCGAGGGAAGTGCTCACTACTAATGTCCCTTGTGTACCAGTTTTGGTAATGAAGGAACCTTACATATCTAATGTCAATGCTGCACCTGTTAGGTGAGGGAATGTTGCAGCCACTCCTGCTGCCATGCTGTACCTCTCTGAGCACGAGGAAATGTGCACTTCTGATGTCAATATGAATCCTGTTCTGTGAAGCAATGATGCTGCCACTCCTGCTGTCATGCTGTACCTCTCTGAGCAGGAGAAAATGTGCACTTCTGATGTCTATAAGAATCAGGTTCTGTGAGAAAAGGAATCTTGCATCACACATGTCCATTCTAGCACTCTGAGGGAGTGAATCTTACCCTGTTAATGTTTGTGATATACCTTTTGCATTGGTGTGGGAAGCTTGCACTATTGATGTCCATGCATTACCTGTTATGTCAGGGAGTAAAGCTTGCGCTTCTGATTTCCAAGAAGAACCTGTTCTTTGTTTTAGGGAAGCTTGCATTACAGATTCCCATAGTGCATCTGCTCTGTGGGGGGTAAAGCATGCACTTCTACTAACTTGTTATGTCTGTTCTCTGCGGTAGGACAACTCACACTTTTTTAAGACCATGCTATACATAGTCTGTGAGGGAGGGAAGCTTGCATTGGTGTTGCTCACGCTGCATATGTTCAGTTATCAAGGCAAGCTTCCACTTGTGATGTGCAGGCAGCATATGTTCAATTATCAAGGGAAGCTTCCACTGGTGATGTCCATGCAGGACATGTTCTATTATCAGAGGAAGTTTGCACTGCTGACGCTAATGTCACATATGTTCTTTAACAGAGGGAAACACACATTTCTGATTGACGTGCTGGGCCCACTCTATCATGAGGTGAACACTGCAATGTTGATGCCCAAGGTGCACCTTTTGTTATAGTGAGGGAGTCTTGCTCAGTTGATGCCCTTGAGGTGCTTAGTGTGGGAAGATGTAAAACATGGTCAGAGAGGGAGGAACGTGTGCACCGCTTACCTCCATGGAGTCCCTGTGGTTGTAGCAAGTAAAGCTTGCACTGCTGACGCCTGTGCTCCACTCTTCTGTAAAGGAGGGCAGCTTGCTCCCCTGGTGATAATTCTATGCATATTCTGTGAGTGTATGAAGCTTTCATTGGTGATGTCAATGCTGTGCATGTTCCTTCATCATAGGAAGGTTGAAGGTGTCATGCCCATGCTGTGCTTATTCTTTCAAAGGGAGACGCGTGCACTGATGATGGCCATGCTGGACTTGCTCTTTGATGCAGTGAGGACTACACTGTAGGTATCCACACTGCAACTTATATGATAATGAGGGAAGCTTGCACTGTTGCTTTCCTTGTGTTACCAGTTCTGACATACATACATGCTTGACCCACTGATTCTGTGTGAGGAAGGCTGGCTCTCCTGATACCCATATAGGGGCTGTTATGTCATGTTCTATTAGGGAAGGAAGCTTGCTCTGATTCTGTTGTGCTGGACATCTTCTTTGTGTGATGCTTGGGGTGAGTTCTGCCTGTTCTGTGTAAGAGGGCCTCACACATTACTGATGCCCAAGCTACATATATTCTGTGAGTGAGAGAAGCTTGCAGTGGTTATATCCATGCTGTAAATGGTTATTTTCAAAGCGCACTTGCACTGATGGTGTCTATTTCGTACCTGCTCTTTGGCTGAGAATAATGTACACTGCAGTCTCACCACAGGCATTGTGCAACAGAGCATTGAGATACTCAAGTAGTGTGTGTGACTGTCAAGCATTTCTATAAAAATATTCAATAGCTTGTTGCCAACTTGTATGCATGGTTAGGAATTTTGGGAATGAGTCAAGCAATTTGCCACCCTCTACATGGCACATAAATATGATATACATTCACAAAAGTACAATGAATTAGGTAATCGGGCACCAAATGACCCTTGGAATGAATGAATGAATGATTGATTTAATTTTCTTTCATCAGTAAATAAAGACAGAGAGGCACCATTATACCTACGCCATGCACCTCTAACTGTTACTGTCTGATTTACATGGTTAAAAACGAGGTGTGAGAGCAAAGGAACTATCCCCATTGGCCCAGCGAGGCACAATGATATTTCTCAAAATGCAATAATTAATATGATAATACAATTTATAATTTTGAAGGCTGTGACACTAAAATATGAATGCAATGTCGCCGCTTATAGAGTGGAAATGTGGTTCTGGGTATTAGGTCCCAATGTTCAGAATGTTCAAGGGAAGCCATGGCTTCAAATGTACACAGCAACCAGGGCTTGAGGCATCGTCTGTGTGATGTCACACTCAGAACGCTGGCCATAGCAACTAGTATCACATCAGAACCTTCAGTGTTCAGAGAGATCAGGACAGGAAAGGAGAAGTACCAGGGCTCTCAGAGGCAATACGATGGAGGGTCCCAGTGGCCTTACCCCAGCGAACTTTGCAGATGCACCCGGGACCACCCAGGACCTTCCTGGTTACGAGAACGGAGGTAAGAGTCCGGAATGGGGTCAAAATAAAAGGATGCAGACCTGGGCTGTAGAGAAGGGCTGGTATCTCCCAGGCCCAAAGAACCGCTATGACACAAACTTGGCATAAAAACCTCTGAACTTAAGAAAAGGGTGTGATGTATTTGTAGAGGGTGAGTGATGACTACATGGTTTGTTCAAGTCGAGGTTGAATCCTGAATATTCACTAAGTAATACACTATGTTTAAGTGGAAATGAACAGTTGACAAGGAACCAGCCAATGTTAAAACAAAGCGCATGCTTAGAGCTGTCTAGAACTTAACACTCAACCATATAAATACAAAATAAAAGTGTGATAGAGCTACAATACTCAACCTTTTATGACAAATATCATCCGCTCAGGGATGGCGATAGGCATGGGCAACGGCCCAGGGCCCCACACCTAGTCCACCAATATGGGGGCCCTGCACCTATGCTCCAATGCTGCTAGGCCATGGGGAGGGGCACTTGTCTCCTAGCCCCGAAGCTGGGCGGGACTGGCCGTAGCGGGCACCGGCATTTTCCCATTGTACCGGAATGGTGGGGGCCGGTTCTGGACCGGGGGGGATCATTTTTGTTAGTGGGGACCGGTTTTGTAATCAGCCCCTTATAACAAAAGCCCAAGCAGCAGCAGAGTTTTGGCCAGCACCCTCCCCTCCCCCCGGAGGCTGGTCGAAATTAATTGCCAGGGCTGATTTGCAATCCCTGTCCAGCCCTGCCTCGCAGGCATGTGGCGCGCTGCCAGCAACAGGGGAAGTCCCTTCGGTACGACAAGCAGCTCTCACTATTTCAGCCCTAATGAGCTTTGGAAGAGATGCTTGTCAGTGTCTGGGAGGGGCCGTTGCTGCACAGGAGGGGCCCTGCACCATGCAGGTTCAGGATCAGCTTCAAATTTTGGGATGCAAATAGGGTTGTCAGCTCTCAGGAGAAACATCCAGGTCATTCGTTGCTGTTTTAGGAGTTTGCAAAGGCAGGGACAAACTAATAAGTACCACTTTAAACATAAGCATGTGTATTATTTATAACAAGTTGTTTCTGTCTTTGTTGACCTGAATTATTACTCAGGGATGGGTGCAGCTCTAGAGCACGTTTAAATGTGTTTTCTGTTTATATTTGAGGTTTTGAATATGTACAGATAAGGCCTAAAAATAACAGAGTTAGGTGATTTGGTACGAGCCGGGACATGAAACAGAACAGAACAGGACAGAAAAACAGCCAGGTGGCAACCCTAGATGCAAACAGCCTTGAATGAGGGATGAAAAGCATTTTTTTCCAATTTTGTATAGCACAAATGCGACCTGAAGTTATTGGAGTGCTTAACATGAGAACCAGTTACATTATACAAGGACACATTCTTTTCTTATCTTAGGCACACGGGAGACTAAGTGATTTGCCCAGATTCATAGGATCTTGCGCTGATGCCAAGACTGGAAACTGGTTCCCCAGCTATAAAGTCGGCAGCTCCAGCCAGAACGCAACATTCTGGTTAGACAGAGGGTGGCAGGCAGATGCTACATGAAAGCTCGGCTCTTCATGGACGTGTGGTTCTAACTGGACCTCAAGCTGAGCCAGAGCCGGGGAGTACCCCTTTGGTGGCTATTTCTCACATTAATCCTGTTTCAAAGTGCTGCTGTATTGTCAGATCAGTGGATGAGGCACACGGATTGTGTTATATGCCCAGGATCAAACAGTTTGTTAAATTAGTAGACCCAGGACGGCAGTACACTGCTTTTTGTTGCAAAGACTATATATTTACCACTGTACTGCATTTAGATGACTAGTACTTATGACTGGGCACCTCCCTTCTCTCGGGAATTATTCAGTACATTTTTAAAAATCTCGGTGACTTCCAGTTTTCATATTGAATTAACGTACTCCCAATCTTGCCAAAAAGGGAGCAGCAGAGTAAGAAGAAGGGCAATTGGAATAATATGGTAGAGTAGGGTCAAATTGTGCTGGAGGGATGAGTAAATCATGCACCAAAAATGGCATATTATGCGGCGTAATTCAGCACATTTTATGATATTATTACTTCAATATTTGATGATTTTTATCACTTAACACTGCCTGGGCATTGGTTGCACTTAATAAGTACCAGTTTAACATTCAATTTTAGTAATAAGACATTGAAAGGTAACCAGTCCATATTTTCAAAGGATCTACTGCTGCAACGCAACACGTGTTGTGTTAATAGGATCCTTTTAACCATTTGAGCTACAAACAAAAATATGCTTTTAATAAAACCTGCAGATTAAGCAGTAGATGATGGGTAAATCTATAATCATGAGAAAATGCAGCAGCCAATCAATCGCATAATCCCAGTGGCCCTGGCAATAAATTCAGAAAAGTTATTGACCATGAGCACACAATGTGGCCAAATGGGAGGCAAGGATTGAAAAAAGCGCCTCCTAGTTCCATTTCTCCAACTAGTCCACTAGACTACACTGGGCTGTCAGTGAGTGTGATGGAAAGGCTTAGGGGCTGTCTCTCCAAGGAAATTGCCACTCTCCTTCCGGCCATGTTCAACTTTAAAACATGGTGATTAGATGCCAAATAGCCTAGTTACATGGTTAACACTTTCTGCTTAGACCAGGTCCTTTGGCAGTGGGTACTTACTGGACAAGGTCTGCAAGAAGAACTAGACTGAGGCTAGAGCTTGGCCTAGCAAGGCCCGACACGATCGGCCAGGTGGAGCTTATCAAGCTGTACCTAAGGATACTAAAGGCCCCAGCCAACTCCCTGAAACAGCACTTGATTTGTATCTTTGAAGACCCAGTATCGACCTGGCACACCTCGCTGGGAATTGCAACGAAATCTCTTAAATTAGTGGAAGAAAATCTCGCGCGGCAAGACATCCCTCTGAATGTCTGGAAGCGGGCCATTAATAAACAAGTCCATGAAATCTCCTTTGAACTTGATTACAAATCCCTTTATCGAAGCTCAAATTTTGAACCCCTAAATAACTCATACACAGCGGGTAAAGCACAACCTTATCTAAGCGAGGCCATTACAACCAAGGCCCGAAGGAAAATTCTATCCATGAGGCTGATCACGCTCGGGATAGTAGATTTCAACCCCGCTTTGGCCCAAAGAGGGGAAGCCATATCCTGTAGGCTATGTGCGTAGAAAAGGGAATCCTGGCTGCACCTTCTCTGCTGTTGCCCTCACTTCATGAATGAACGCCGGCGACTGCTGCGCCCGATCTGCCTTAATCGAAGTATAACAACCTGCTCGGAAGCTTCAGCCCTGTGCTTGTCAACCACTACTACTATGACACTAGCGAGATTGGCCAAATTTGTTCACCAAATCAGACAAGCCCTAAAAACATATAACAATAACATTTTATCATCTGGGAAGTTCACCACCAATGTAACGGATCAGAGTTGAAGTGTACCTGTCACGTAGCATCATTGATAGAGCCACCTGCACGTCCCCCTATGAAAGAAAGCAAAGACTCATTCCTACGCTTCAACGCTGGGAAAGGCCAATCAAATGGGACTAAGACTCTCGCTCTACTCTGCTTGTTTCTATACCATTCTTTTAACCAGTACAGGCGTACATCGTTTGTTTTAAATAATGCAAAGAAGTTTTAGAATTACCGTTTTCTGTATTTTTAATTTTTTTTTACAGTAAAGATTTTAATTATTCGCACAGTTAATAAAAAAACTTGAAACTTGAAACTACTTACTGGACAGTATGCTTGTAGATACTGATTTACTATTATTACTTTTCTAAACTTGTCGCTCGAAATTTGCAATTGTCAGGAGTTAAGGCTTACTCCAATAGGTGGTAAAGGTATTAGAACTCAAACATATCATGAAGAGTAGTCACACTCTAGAAACTCAGGGGCATATGTAACAACATCTATCGCTACCACAACGTCACCTATATTGGCGTAGTGGTGGCGATTGGGGCTGCGTCTTATTTACAATCAGCGTTAAGCCACTTAACATGGCTTGATGCTACCTTGTTGATAAGGCCCCTTTCACGCTCGCTATGGTTAGCGTGAAAGGGGTAGGCAGTGGGTGTTGCGGTGGGCGTTCCACCGGAACACCCATTTATTTTGACACTGCCCCCTATGGACAAGGGTGGCATACATAGAGGCATCACCAAAATTAAGACCAGGTAAAAAATGGTTCTTAAATTGGCGAAACAGGGAGAAATGCAATATTTCTACTAATTTTTACTTTTTCCGTGTGTGCTGCAGTGTGCAGCACACATGGAACAAGCAAAATACCATGGTTTGTTCATGTACAGGAATGTGTTCCTTTCTGTACATAAATGAACTAAAAAAACGCATTTTGTCACTTTCATGTGTGCTGCATAAAGCAGCACACATGAAAGTGACAGAATGGTATTTTAGGATTGTTTATGTGCAAAAGGGTCTCCTTCCTACACATAAACAATCCTCCCCTGCATGCAGTCACCCTTGCACTATGGTGCAAGGGTGCCTGCATTGGCGGTAAGTTGCAAAACGTAGTGCCACCACAGGGGGAAATGCAAGGCTGTACCAGAATCTTGTAAATATGGTGCAGCCTTGCGTTTCAGAAGTGGCGGAGAGAAGCGTTAAGCTATGATGGCTAACGCCTCCCTCTGCCATCTCATTGTACATATAGCCCTTAATCTCCAGCTGAGTTATCATTTAACATGACCTGTTTTAGAGTGGACATGTAGAATGAAACCCACACAATCTGCTAAGTGACTCTTGGTTCCTCTGCTCCCCAATAAACATTTTCCCAAGTCTCTGCACACAAAATGTGTCTCCACTTGTGCTGTGTTTTTCCAAAGGCATACATTCTCCTGTGAAGTCCCTACTTGGCTCTTGCAGCTATGACTGGGAACCATGGTTGTGAGGCCCGGGGAAGAGGACTCTCCTTCTCGAGGTCTTGCAGCACCAGACAATGGATGTGAAGTCCTGGGCAGTGGGGCCACAACCCAGGGGCTTTGCAGCACTACATCATAGCTGTGTGGGTAGAGGATGGGACAACAATCCCATGAGTCTCACAGCTGCGGTTGTCCATGGAAGGGAACACCCCTACAGCGTCTTGCAGTGCTACACTATTGCTGTGAGGCCAATGGTAGAGGGTTCGCCTATCCTGGATCCCTTACTTGGGCCACACAGCATAAGAACATGGTTGCAAGGCCTAAGAGAGTGGATGTCCCTACCCTATGCCTCGTAGCCATGTTGTAGCATTGCCAGGGCATGAAGAGGGCATCTCTCCTGTGCGCCTTGCAGTGATGCTTATGTTGCTGCGAGACACACAGGTTAGTGGGCTCTCCTCCCTAATTCTCTCGGTGCTACACCATGTCTGAGAAACCCAGGAGGTGGGGAAGGGCACCTCATGTGGCCCCTCCCCTCGGGCCCATTTAAACTGTCTCACAGGTCTGTACCATGGCTCTGTGCATACGTCGATGTCAAGGTCCATGTCCTGTGCTGCCAATACCTGTGATTTCAAGTTTCATGCAATTAGAGGGGCTACCTCATTCCCTTTCTGCCCTGGCATAGCCATTGGCTAGCGGCACCACCATCAGTAATGTAGTGGTTGCAGTGGCACTGGGCCCAGGGGTATTACGCGCTCAATGTTCCCAAAGTATGGCTTTATTTTACTGTGCAGCCAGTGTGCAAGAGTGAGGAGGTGCTTTCACTTTGCACCAGCACCCATAGCACCATTGTGGTGCTACTTGTCTCTCTTATATGAGTATTGCAGCCATGTTCCAAATCAGTGAGGCATGGGAGAAGTCCTCCCTCTAATGGGCATTAGGAGGGAGGAGGCACCTGTCCATGTGCTTAGCAGAGCTGGACTATGGCTGTGAGGCTCTTTGGGGGCCTCACTCTGAGGGAGTGAATCTTACCCTGTTAATGTTTGTGATATACCTTTTGCATTGGTGTGGGAAGCTTGCACTATTGGTGTCCATGCATTACCTGTTATGTCAGGAAGTAAAGCTTGCTCTTCTGATGTCCAAGAAGAACCTGTTCTTTGTATTAGGGAAGCTTGCATTACTGATTCCGATAGTGCATCTGCTCTGTGGGGGGTAAAGCATGCACTTCTACTCATTTGTTATGTCCGTTCTCTGCGGGAGGACAACTCTCACTTTTTAAGAGCATCCTATACATAGTCTGTGAGGGAGGTAAGCTTGCATTGGTGTTGCTCACGCTGCATATGTTCAGTTATCAAGGCAAGCTTCCACTGGTGATGTCCAGGCAGCATATGTTCAATTATCAAGGGAAGCTTGCCCTGGTGATGTCCATGCAGGACATGTTCTATTATCAGAGGAAGTTTGCACTGGTGACGCTAATGTCACACATGTTCTTTAACAGAAGGAAACACACATTTCTGATTGACGTGCTGGGCCCACTCTATCATGAGGTGAACACTGCAATGTTGATGCCCAAGGTGTACCTTTTGTTATAGTGAGGGAGTCTTGCTCAGTTGATGCCCTTGAGGTGCTTAGTGTGGGAAGATGTAAAACATGGTCAGAGAGGGAGGAACGTGTGCACCGCTTATCTCCATGGAGTCCCTGTGGTTGTAGCAAGCAAAGCTTGCACTGCTGACGCCTGTGCTCCACCCTTCTGTAAAGGAAGGCAGCTTGCTCCCCTGGTGCTAATTCTATGCATATTCTGTGAGTGTATGAAGCTTTCATTGGTGATGTCAATGCTGTGCATATTCCTTCATCATAGGAAGGTTGAAGGTGTCATGCCCATGCTGTGCTTATTCTTTGAAAGGGAGACGCGTGCACTGATGATGGCCATGCTGGACTTGCTCCTTGATGCAGTGAGGACTACACTGTAGGTATCCACACTGCAACGTATATGATAATGAGGGAAGCTTGCACTGTTGCTTTCATTGTGTTACTAGTTCTGTCATACATACATGCTTGACCCACTGATTCATTCTTTGTGTTAGGAAGACTGGCTCTCCTTATACCCATAATATGGGCTGTTCTGTCATGTTCTATTAGGGAAGGAAGCTTGCTCTGAATCTGTTGTGCTGGACATGTTCTTTGTGTGATGCTTGGGGTGAGTTGTGCCTGTTCTGTGTAAGAGGGCCTCACACATTACTGATGCCCAAGCTACATATATTCTGTGAGTGAGAGAAGCTTGCAGTGGTTGTATCCATGCTGTAAATGGTTATTTTCAAAGGGCACTTCCACTGATGGTGTCTATTTTGATGGTGTGCTCTTTGGCTGAGAAAGATGTACACTGCAGTCCCACCACAGGCATTGTGCAACAGAGCATTGAGATACTCAAGTAGTGTCTGTGACTGTCAAGCATTTCTATAAAAATATTCAATAGCTTGTTGCTAACTTGTATGCATGGTTAGGAATTTTGCGAATGAGTCAAGCAATTTGCCACCCTCTACATGGCACATAAATATTACATACATTCACAAAAGTACAATGAATTAGTTAATCAGGCACCAAATGACCCTTGGAATGAATGAATGAATGATTGATTTAATTTTCTTTCATAAGTAAATAAAGACAGAGAGGCACCATTATGCCTACACCATGCACCTTTAACTGTTACTGTCTGATTTACATGGTTAAAAACGAGGTGTGAGAGCAAAGGAACTAGCCCCATTGGCCCAGCGTGGCACCATGATATTTCTCAAAATGCAATATTTAATATGATAATACAATTTATAATTTTAAAGGCTGTGACACTATAATATAAATGCAATGTCGCCGCTTATAGAGTGGAAATGTGGTTCTAGGTATTAGGTCCCAATGTTCAGAATGTTCAAGGGAAGCCATGGCTTCAAATGTACACAGCGACCAGGGCTTGAGGCATCGTCTGTGTGATGTCACACTCAGAACCCTGGCCATAGCAACTAGTATCACATCAGAACCTTCAGTGTTCAGAGAGATCAGGACAGGAAAGGTGAAGTACCAGGGCTCTCAGAGGCAATACGATGGAGGGTCCCAGTGGCCTTACCCCAGCGAACTTTGCAGATGCACCCGGAACCACCCAGGACCTTCCTGGTTATGAGAACGGAGGTAAGAGTCCGAAATGGGGTCAAAATAAAAGGATGCAGACCTGGGCTGTAGAGAAGGGCTGGTATCTCCCAGGCCCAAAGAACTGCTATGACACAAACTTGGCATAAAAACCTCTGAACTTAAGAAAAGGGTGTGATGTATTTGTAGAATGTGAGTGATGACTACATGGTTTGTTCAAGTCGAGGTTGAATCCTGAATATTCACTAAGTGATACACTATGTTTAAGTGGAAATGAACAGTTGACAAGGATCCTGCCAATGTTAAAACAAAGCGCATGCTTAGAGCTGTCTAGAACTTAACACTCAACCATATAAATACAAAATAAAAGTGTGATAGAGCTACAATACTCAACCTTTTATGACAAATATCATCTGCTCAGGGATGGCGATAGGCATGGGCAACGGCCCAGGGCCCCACACCTAGTCCACCAATATAGGGGCCTTGCACCTATGCTCCAACGCTGCTAGGCCATGGGGAGGGGCATTTGTCTCCTGGCCCCGAAGCTGGGCCGGACTGGCCGTAGCGGGCACCGGCATTTTCCCATTGTACCGGAATGGTGGGGGCCAGTTTTGGACCGGGGGGAGAGGGGGTCATTTTTGTTAGGGGGGACCGGTTTTGTAATCAGCCCTTTATAACAAAAGCCCAAGCAATAGCGGGGTTTCGGTCAGAACCCTCCCCTCCTCCCGGAGGCGGCTGGTCGAAATTAATTGCCAGGGTTGATTTGCGATCCCTGTCCAGCCCTGCCTCGCAGGCATTTGGCGCGATGCCAGGAACAGGGGAAGTCCCTTCGGTACGACAAGCAGCTCTCACTATTGCAGCCCTAATGAGCTTTGGAAGAGATGCTTGTCAGTATCTGGGAGGGGCCGTTGCTGCACAGGAGGGGCCCTGCACCATGCAGGTTCCGCTTCAAATATTGGGATGCAAATAGGGTTGTCACCTCCCAGGAGAAACATCCAGGCCATTTGTTGCTGTTTTAGGAGTTTGCAAAGGCAGGGACAAACTATTAAGTACCACTTTAAACATAAGCCTCTGTATTATTTATAACAAGTCGTTTCTGTCTTTGTTGACCTGAATTATTACTCAGGGATGGGTGCAGCTCTGGAGCACGTTTAAATGTGTTTTCTGTTTATATTTGAAGTTTTGAATATGTTCAGATAAGGCCTAAAAATAACAGTTTTAGGTGATTTGGTACCTGCCGGGACATGAAACAGAACAGGACAGAAAATCAGCCAGGTGGCAACCCTAGATGCAAACAGCCTTGAATGAGGGATAAAAAGCATTTTTTTCCAATTTTGTATAGCACAAATGAGACCTGAAGGTATTGGAGTGCTTAATATGAGAACCAGTTACATTATACAAGGACACATTCTTTTCTTATCTTAGGCACAAGGAGACTAAGTGATTTGCCCAGAATCATAGGATCTTGAGCTGATGCCAAGACTGGAAACTGGTTCCCCAGCTATAAAGTCGGCAGCTCCAGCCAGAACTCCACATTCTGGTTAGACAGAGGGTGGCAGGCAGATGCTACATGAAAGCTCGGCTCTTTATGGACGTGTGGTTCTAACTGGACCTCAAGCTGAGCCAGTGCCAGGGAGTACCCCTTTGGTGTCTATTTCTCACATTAATCCTGTTTCAAAGTGCTGCTGTATTGTCAGATCAGTGGATGAGGCACACGGATTGTTTTATATGCCCAGTATCAAACAGTTTGTTAAATTAGTAGACCCAGGACGGCAGTACACTGCTTTTTGTTGCAAAGACTATTTATTTTCCACTGTACTGCATTTAGGTGACTAGTACTTATGACTGGGCACCTCCCTTCTCTATGGAATTATTCAGTACATTTTTAAAAATCTCGGTGACTACCAGTTTTCATATTGAATTAATGCACTCCCAATCTTGCCAAAAAGGGAGCAGCAGAGTAAGAAAAAGGGCCATTGGAATAATATGGTAGAGTAGGGTCAAATTGTGCGGGAGGGATGAGTAAATCATGCACCAAAAATGGCATATCATGCGGCGTAATTCAGCACATTTTATGATATTATTACTTCAATATTTGATGATTTTTATCGTTTAACACTGCCTGGGCATTGGTTGCACCTAATAAGTACCAGTTTAACATTCAATTTTAGTAATAAGACATTGAAAGGTAACCAGAATTATTTTCAAAGGATCTTCTGCTGCAAGGCAACACATGTTGTTGTGTTAATAGGATCCTTTGAACCATTTGAGCTACAAACAAAAATATGTTTTTATTAAAACCTGCAGATTAAGCAGCAGATGATGGGTAAATCTATGATTATGAGAAAATGCAGCAGCCAACCAATCGCATAATCCCAGTGGCCCTGGCAATAAATTCAGAAAAGTTATTGTCCAAGAGCACACAATGTGGCCAAATGGAAGGCAAGGATTGAAAAAAGCGCCTCTTAGTACCATTTCTCCAACTAGTCCACTAGACTACACTGGGCTGTCAGTGAGTCTGATGGAAAGGCTTAGGGGCTGCCTCTCCAAGGAAATTGCCACTCTCTTTCCAGCCATGTTCAGCTTTAAAACATGGTGATTAGATGCCAAATATCCTTGTTACATGGTTAAAACGTTCTGGTTAGACCAGGTCCTTTGGCAGTGGGTACTTACTGGACAGTATGCTTGTAGATACTGATTTACTATTATTACTTTTCTAAACTTGTCGCTCGAAATTTGCAATTGTCAGGAGTCAAGGCTTACTCCAATAGGTGGTAAAGGAATTAGAACTCAAACATATCATGAAGAGTAGTCACACTCTAGAAACTCAGAGGCATATGTAACAACCTCTATCGCAACCACAACGTCACCTATATTGACGTTGTGGTGGCGATAGGGGCTGCATCTTATTTACAATCAGCGTTAAGCCACTTAACATTGCTTGATACTACCTTGTTGATAAGGCCCCCTTTCACGCTCGCTATGGTTAGCGAGAAAGGGGTAGGCAGTGGGTGTTGCAGTGGGCGTTCCACCGCAACACCCATTTATTTTGACACTGCCCCCTATGGACAAGGGTGGCATACATAGAGGCATCACCAAAATTAAGACCAGGTAAAAAAGGGTTCTTAAATTGGCAAAACAGGGAGAAATGCAATATTTCTACTCATTTTTACTTTTTCCGTGTGTGCTGCAGTGTGCAGCACACATGGAACAAGCAAAATACCATGGTTTGTTCATGTACAGGAATGTGTCCCTTTCTGTACATAAATGAACTAAAAAAACACATTTTGTCACTTTCATGTGTGCTGCTTGAAAGTGACAGAATGGCTTTTTAGGATTGTTTATGTGCACAAGGGTCTCCTTCCTACACATAAACAATCCTCCCCTGCATGCAGTCACCCTTGCACTATGGTGCAAGGATGCCTGCATTGGCGGTAAGTTGCAAAACGGAGTGCCACCACAGGGGGAAATGCAAGGCTGTACCAGAATCTTGTAAATATGGTGCAGCCTTGCGTTTCAGAAGTGGCGGAGAGAAGCGTTAAGCTAGGATGGCTAACGCCTCCCTGTGCCATCTTATTGTACATATAGCCCTTAATCTCCAGCTGAGTTATCTTTTAACATGACCTGTTTTAGAGTGGAGATTTAGAATGAAACCCACACAATCTGCTAAGTGACTCTTGGTTCCTCTGCTCCCCAATAAACGTTTTCCCAAGTCTCTGCAAACAAAATGTGTCTCCACTTGTGCTGTGTTTCTCCAAAGGCATACATTCTCCTGTGAAGTCCCTACTTGGCTCTTGCAGCTATGACTGGGGACCATGGTTGTGAGGCCCGGGGAAGAGGACTCTCCTTCTCGAGGTCTTGCAGCACCAGACAATGGATGTGAAGTCCTGGGCAGTGGGGCCACATCCCAGGGGCTTTGCAGCACTACATCATAGCTGTGTGGTTAGAGGATGGGACAACAAACCCATGAGTCTCACAGCTGCAGATGTCCATGGAAGGGAACACCCCTACAGCGTCTTGCAGTGCTACACTATTGCTGTGAGGCCAATGGTAGAGGGTACCCCTATCCTGGATCCCTTTCTTGGGCCACAAAGCATTAGACCATGGTTGCAAGGCCTAAGAGAGTGGAGGTCCCTACCCTATGCCTCGTAGCCATGTTGTAGCATTGCCAGGGCATGAAGACGGCATCTCTCCCCTGGTCCTTGCTGTGATGCTTATATTGCTTCGAGACTCACAGGTTAGTTGGCTCTCCTCCCTAACTCTCTCGGTGCTACACCATGTCTGAGAAACCCAGGAGGTGGGGAAGGGCACCTCATGTGGCCCCTCCCCTCGGGCCCATTTAAACTGTCTCACAAGTCTGTACCATGGCTCTGTGCATACGTTGATGTCAAGGTCCATGTCCTGTAATGCCAATGCCTGTGATTTCAAGTTGCATGCAATTAGAGGGGTTAACTCATTCCCATTCTGCCCTGGCATAGCCATTGGCTAGCGGCATCACCATCAGTAGTGTAGCGGTTGCAGTGGCACTGGGCCCAGGGGTATTACGTGCTCAATGTTCCCAAAGTATGGCTTTATTTTACTGTGCAGCCAGTGTGCAAGAGTGAGGAGGTGCTTTTACTTTGCAGCAGCACTCATAGCACCATTGCTGTGCTACTTGTCTCTCTTATATGGGTATTGCAGCCATGTTCCAAATCAGTGAGGCATGGGAGAAGTCCTCCCTCTAATGGGCATTAGGAGGGAGGAGGCACCTGTCCATGTGCTTAGCAGAGCTGGACTATGGCTGTGAGGCTCTTTAAGAGCCTCACTCTGAGGGAGTGAATCTTACTCTGTTAATGTTTGTGATATACCTTTTGCATTGGTGTGGGAAGCTTGCACTGTTGGTGTCCATGCATTACCTGTTATGTCAGGAAGTAAAGCTTGCGCTTCTGATGTCCAAGAAGAACCTGTTCTTTGTATTAGGGAAGCTTGCATTACTGATTCCGATAGTGCATCTGCTCTGTGGGGGGTAAAGCATGCACTTCTACTCATTTGTTATGTCTGTTCTCTGCGGGAGGACAACTCACACTTTTTAAGACCATGCTATACATAGTCTGTGAGGGAGCTAAGCTTGCATTGGTGTTGCTCACGCTGTATATGTTCAGTTATCAAGGCAAGCTTCCACTGGTGATGTCCATGCAGCACATTTATCAAGGGAAGCTGGGACTGGTGATGTCCAGGCAGCATATGTTCAATCATCAAGGGAAGCTTGCACAGGTGATGTCCATGCAGGACATGTTCTATTATCAGAGGAAGTTTGCACTGGTGACGCTAATGTCACACATGTTCTTTAACAGAGGGAAACATACATTTCTGATTGACTTGCTGGGCCCACTCTATCATGAGGGGGACACTGCAATGTTGATGCCCAAGGTGCACCTTTTGTTATTGTGAGGGAGTCTTGCTCAGTTGATGCCCTTGAGGTGCTTAGTGTGAGAAGATGTAAAACATGGTCAGAGAGGGAGGAATGTGTGCACCGCTTACCTCCATGGAGTCCCTGTGGTTGTAGCAAGCAAAGCCTGCACTGCTGATGCCTGTGCTCCACCCTTCTGTAAAGGAGGGCAGCTCGCTCCCCTGGTGCTAATTCTATCCATATTCTGTGAGTGTATGAAGTTTTCATTGGTAATGTCAATGCTGTGCATGTTCCTTCATCATAGGAAGGTTAAAGGTGTCATGCCCATGCTGTGCTTATTCTTTGAAAGGGAGACACGTGCACTGATGATCGCCATGCTGGACTTGCTCCTTGTTGCAGTGAGGACTACACTGTAGGTATCCACACTGCAACTTATATGATAATGAGGGAAGCTTGCACTGTTGCTTTCCTTGTGTTACCAGTTCTGTCATACATACATGCTTGACCCACTGATTCATTCTTTGTGTGAGGAAGACTGGCTCTCCTGATACCCATAATAGGGGCTGTTCTGTCATGTTCTATTAGGGAAGGAAGCTTGCTCTGATTATGTTGTGCTGGATATGTTCTTTGTTTGATGTTTGGGGTGAGTTGTGCCTGTTCTGTGTAAGAGGGCCTCACACATTACTGATGCCCAAGCTACATATATTCTGTGAATGAGAGTAGCTTGCAGTGTTTATATCCATGCTGTAAATGGTTATTTTCAAAGGGCACTTGCACTGATGGTGTCTATTTCGTACCTGCTCTTTGGCTGAGAAAAATGTACACTGCAGTGCCGCCACAGGCATTGTGCAACAGAGCATTGAGATACTCAAGTAGTGTGTGTGACTGTCAAGCATTTCTATAAAAATATTCAATAGCTTATTGCCAACTTGTATGCATGGTTAAGAATTTTGGGAATGAGTCAAGCAATTTGCCACCCTCTACATGGCACATAAATATTACATACATTCACAAAAGTACAATGAATGAGTTAATCGGGCACCAAATGACCCTTGGAATGAATGAAGGAATGAATGAATGAATGAATGAATGATTGATTTAATTTTCTTTCATAAGTAAATAAAGACAGAGAGGCACCATTATGCCTACACCATGCACCTTTAACTGTGACTGTCTGATTTACATGGTTAAAAACGAGGTGTGAGAGCAAAGGAACTATCCTCATTGGCCCAGCGTGGCACCATGATATTTCTCAAAATGCAATAATTAATATGATAATACAATTTATAATTTTAAAGGCTGTGACACTATAATATAAATGCAATGTCCCCGCTTATAGAGTGGAAATGTGCTTCTGGGTATTAGGTCCCAATGTTCAGAATGTTCAAGGGAAGCCATGGCTTCAAATGTACACAGCGACCAGGGCTTGAGGCATCGCCTGTGTGATGTCACACTCAGAACCCTGGCCATAGCAACTAGTATCACATCAGAACCTTCAGTGTTCAGAGAGATCAGGACAGGACAAGTGAAGTACCAGGGCTCTCAGAGGCAATACGATGGATGGTCCCAGTGGCCTTACCCCAGCGAACTTTGCAGATGCACCCGGAACCACCCAGGACCTTCCTGGTTACGAGAACGGAGGTAAGAGTCCGGAATGGGGTCAAAATAAAAGAATGCAGACCTAGGCTGTAGAGAAGGGCTGGTATCTCCCAGGCCCAAAGAACCGCTATGACACAAACTTGGCATAAAAACCTCTGAACTTAAGAAAAGGGTGTGATGTATTTGTAGAGGGTGAGTGATGACTACATGGTTTGGTAAAGTCGAGGTTGAATACTGAATATTCACTAAGTAATACACTATGTTTAAGTGGAAATGAACAGTTGACAAGGAGCCTGCCAATGTTAAAACAAAGCCCATGCTTAGAGCTGTCTAGAACTTAACACTCAACCATATAAATACAAAATAAAAGTGTTATAGAGCTACAATACTCAACCTTTTATGACAAATATCATCTGCTCAGGGATGGCGATAGGCATGGGCAATGGCCCAGGGCCCCACACCTAGTCCACCAATATAGGGGCCTTGCACCTATGCTCCAACGCTGCTAGGCCATGGGGAGGGGCATTTGTCTCCTGGCCCCGAAGCTGGGCCGCACTGGCCGTAGCGGGCACCGGCATTTTCCCATTGTACCGGAATGGTGGGGGCCAGTTTTGGACCGGGGGGGGGGGCATTTTTGTTAGTGGGGACCGGTTTTGTAATCAACCCCTTATAACAAAAGCCCCTCCCCCCGGAGGCGGCTGGTCGAAATTAATTGCCAGGGCTGATTTGCGATCCCTGTCCAGCCCTGCCTCGCAGGCATGTGGCGCGCTGCCAAGAACAGGGGAAGTCCCTTCGGTACGACAAGCAGCTCTCACTATTTCAGCCCTAATGAGCTTTGGAAGAGATGCTTGTCAGTGTCTGGGAGGGGCCGTTGCTGCACAGGAGGGGCCCTGCACCATGCAGGTTCAGCTTCAAATATTGGGATGCAAATAGGGTTGTCACCTCCCAGGAGAAACATCCAGGCCATTTGTTGCTGTTTTAGGAGTTTGCATGGGTAGGGACAAATTATTAAGTACCACTTTAAACATAAGCATCTGTATTATTTATAACAAGTTGTTTCTGTCTTTGTTGACCTGAATTATTACTCAGGGATGGGTGCAGCTCTAGAGCACGTTTAAACGTGTTTTCTGTTTATATTTGAAGTTTTGAATATGTACAGATAAGGCCTAAAAATAACAGTTTTAGGTGATTTGGTACCAGCCGGGACATGAAACAGAACAGAACAGGACAGAAAACCAGCCAGGTGGCAACCGTAGATGCAAACAGCCTTGAATGAGGGATGAAAAGCATTTTTTTCCAATTTTGTATAGCACAAATGCGACCTGAAGGTATTGGAGTGCTTAATATGAGAACCAGTTACATTATACAAGGACACTTTCTTTTCTTATCTTAGGCACATGGAGACTAAGTGATTTGCCCAGAATCATAGGATCTTGAGCTGATGCCAAGACTGGAAACTGGTTCCCCAGCTATAAAGTCGGCAGCTCCAGCCAGAACGCCACATTCTGGTTAGACAGAGGGTGGCAGGCAGATGCTACATGAAAGCTCAGCTCTTTATGGACGTGTGGTTCTAACTGGACCTCAATCTGAGCCAGAGCCAGGGAGTACCCCTTTGGTGGCTATTTCTCACATTAATCCTGTTTCAAAGTGCTGCTGTATTGTCAGATCAGTGGATGAGGCACACGGATTGTGTTATATGCCCAGGATCAAACAGTTTGTTAAATTAGTGGACCCAGGACGGCAGTACACTGCTTTTTGTTGCAAAGACTATATACTTACCACTGTACTGCATTTAGATGACTAGTACTTATGACTGGGCACCTCCCTTCTCTCGGGAATTATTCAGTACATTTTTAAAAATCTCGGTGACTACCAGTTTTCATATTGAATTAATGTACTCCCAATCTTGCCAAAAAGGTAGCAGCACAGTAAGATGAAGGGCCATTAGAATAATATGGTAGAGTAGGGTCAAATTGTGCGGGAGGGATGAGTAAATCATGCACCAAAAATGGCATATCATGCGGCGTAATTCAGCACATTTCATGATATTATTACTTCAATATTTGATGATTTTTATCACTTAACACTGCCTGGGCATTGGGTTCACTTAATAAGTACCAGTTTAACATTCAATTTTAGTAATAAGACATTGAAATGTAACCAGTCCATATTTTCAAAGGATCTTCTGCTGCAAGGCCACACGTGTTGTTGTGTTAATAGGATCCTTTGAACCATTTGAGCTACAAACAAAAATATGTTTTTATTAAAACCTGCAGATTAAGCAGCAGATGATGGGTAAATCTATAATTATGAGAAAATGCAGCAGCCAATCAATCGTATAATCAGAGTGGCCCTGGAAATAAATTCAGAAAAGTTATTGCCCAAGAGCACACAATGTGGCCAAATGGGAGGCGAGGATTGAAAAAAGCGCCACTTAGTTCCATTTCTCCAACTAGTCCACTAGACTACACTGGGCTGTCAGTGAGTCTGATGGAAAGGCTTAGCGTCTGCCTCTCCAAGGAAATTGCCACTCTCTTTCCGGCCATGTTCAGCTTTAATACATGGTGATTAGATGCCAAATATCCTTGTTACATGGTTATACTTTCTGGTTAGACCAGGTCCTTTGGCAGTGGGTACTTACTGGACAGTATGCTTGTAGATACTGATTTACTATTATTACTTTTCTAAATTTGTGGCTTGAAATTTGCAATTGTCAGGAGTCAAGGCTTACTCCAATAGGTGGTAAAGGAATTAGAACTCAAACATATCATGAAGAGTAGTCACACTCTAGAAACTCAGGGGCATATGTAACAACCTCTATCTCCACCACAAAGTCACCTATATTGACGTTGTGGTGGCGATAGGGGCTGCGTCTTATTTATAATCAGCGTTAAGCCACTTAACATGGCTTGATGCTACCTTGTTGATAAGGCCCCCTTTCATGCTCGCTATGCTTAGCGTGAAAGAGGTAGGCAGTGGGTGTTGCGCTGGGGTTCCACCGCAACACCCATTTATTTTGACACTGCCCCCTATGAACAAGGGTGGCATACATAGAGGCATCACCAAAATTAGGACCAGGTAAAAAATGGTTCTTAAATTGGCGAAACAGGGAGAAATGCAATATTTCTACTCATTTTTACTTTTTCCGTGTGTGCTGCAGTGTGCAGCACACATGGAACAAGCAAAATACCATGGTTGGTTCATGTACAGGAATGTGTCCCTTTCTGTACATAAATGAACTAAAAAAACACATTTTGTCACTTTCAGTTGTGCTGCATAAAGCAGCACACATGAAAGTGACAGAATAGTATTTTAGGATTGTTTATGTGCAAAAGGGTCTCCTTCCTACACATAAACAATGCTCCCCTGCATGCAGTCACCCTTACACAATGGTGCACGGGTGCCTGCATTGGCGGTAAGTTGCAAAACGTAGTGCCACCACAGGGGGAAATGCAAGGCTGTACCAGAATCTTGTAAATATGGTGCAGCCTTGCGTTTCAGAAGTGGCGGAGAGAAGCGTTAAGCTATGATGGCTAACGCCTCCCTCTGCCATCTCATTGTACATATAGCCCTTAATCTCCAGCTGAGTTATCTTTTAACATGACCTGTTTTAGAGTGGAAATTTAGAATGAAACCCACACAATCTGCTAAGTGACTCTTGGTTCCTCTGCTCCCCAATAAACATTTTCCCAAGTCTCTGCACACAAAATGTGTCTCCACTCGTGCTGTGTTTCTCCAAAGGCATACATTCTCCTGTGAAGTCCCTACTTGGCTCTTGCAGCTATGAATGGGGACCATGGTTGTGAGGCCCGGGGAAGAGAACTCTCCTTCTCGAGGTCTTGCAGCACCAGACAATGGATGTGAAGTCCTGGGCAGTGGGGCCACAACCCAGGGGCTTTGCAGCACTACATCATAGCTGTGTGGTTAGAGGATGGGACAACAATCCCATGAGTCTCACAGCTGCGGTTGTCCATGGAAGGGAACACCCCTCCTGAGTCTTGCAGTGCTACACTATTGCTGTGAGGCCAATGGTAGAGGGTACCCCTATCCTGGATCCCTTTCTTTGGCCACACAGCATCAGACCATGGTTGCAAGGCCTAAGAGAGTGGAGGTCCCTACCCTATGCCTCGTAGCCATGTTGTAGCATCGCCAGGGCATGAAGAGGGCATCTCTCCCCTGGGCCTTGCGGTGATGCTTATGTTGCTGCGAGACTCACAGGTTAGTGGGCTCTCCTCCCTAATTCTCTCGGTGCTACACCATGTCTGAGAAACCCAGGAGTTGGGGAAGGGCACCTCATGTGGCCCCTCCCCTCGGGCCCATTTAAACTGTCTCACAGGTCTGTACCATGGCTCTGTGCATACCTCGATGTCAAGGTCCATGTCCTGTGATGCCAATACCAGTGATTTCGAGTTGCATGCAATTCGAGGGTCTACCTCATTCCCTTTCTGCCCTGGCATAGCCATTGGCTAGCGGCATCACCATCAGTAATGTAGTGGTTGCAGTGGCATTGGGCCCAGGGGTATTACGTGCTCAATGTTCCCAAAGTATGGCTTTATTTTACTGTGCAGCCAGTGTGCAAGAGTTAGGAGGTGCTTTCACTTTGCACCAGCACCCATAGTACCATTGCTGTGCTACTTGTCTCTCTTATATGGGTATTGCAGCCATGTTCCAAATCAGTGAGGCATGGGAGAAGTCCTCCCTCTAATGGGCATTATGAGGGTGGAGGCACCTGTCCATGTCCTCAGCAGAGCTGGACTATGGCTGTGAGGCTCTTTGGGGGCCTCACTCTGAGGGAGTGAATCTTACCCTTTTAATGTTTGTGATATACCTTTTGCATTGGTGTGGGAAGCTTGCACTATTGGTGTCCATGCATTACCTGTTATGTCAGGAAGTAAAGCTTGCGCTTCTGATGTCCAAGAAGAACCTGTTCTTTGTATTAGGGAAGCGTGCATTACTGATTCCGATAGTGCATCTGCTCTGTGGGGGTTAAAGCATGCACTTCTACTCATTTGTTATGTCTGTTCTCTGCGGGAAGACAACTCACACTTTTTAAGACCATGCTATAAATAGTCTGTGAGGGAGGTAAGCTTGCATTGGTGTTGCTCACGCTGCATATGTTCAGTTATCAAGGCAAGCTTCCACTGGTGATGTCCATGCAGCATATGTTCAATTATCAAGGGAAGCTTCCACTGGTGATGTCCAGGCAGCATATGTTCAATTATCAAGGGAAGCTTGCACTGGTGATGTCCATGCAGGACATGTTCTATTATCAGACGAAGTTTGCACTGATGAAGCCAATGTCACACATGTTATTTAACAGAGGGAAACACACATTTCTGATTGACATGCTGGGCCCACTCTATCATGAGGTGAACACTGCAATGTTGATGCCCAAGGTGTACCTTTTGTTATAGTGAGGGAGTCTTGCTCAGTTGATGCCCTTGAGGTGCTTAGTGTGGGAAGATGTAAAACATGGTCAGAGAGGGAGGAACGTGCGCACCGTTTACCTCCATGGAGTCCCTGTGGTTGTAGCAAGCAAAGCTTGCACTGCTGACGCCTGTGCTCCACCCTTCTGTAAAGGAAGGCAGCTTGCTCCCCTGGTGCTAATTCTATGCATATTCTGTGAGTGTATGAAGCTTTCATTGGTGATGTCAATGCTGTGCATGTTCCTTCATCATAGGAAGGTTGAAGGTGTCATGCCCATGCTGTGCTTATTCTTTGAAAGGGAGACACGTGCACTGGTGATGGCCATGCTGGACTTGCTCCTTGATGCAGTGAGGACTACACTGTAGGTATCCACACTGCAACTTATATGATAATGAGGGATGTTATCACTGTTGCTTTCCTTGTGTTACTAGTTCTGTCATACATACATGCTTGACCCACTGATTCATTCTTTGTGTGAGGAAGACTGGCTCTCCTTATACCCATAATATAGGGGCTGTTCTGTAATGTTCTATTAGGAAAGGAAGCTTGCTCTGATTCTGTTGTGCTGGACATGTTCTTTGTTTGATGCTTGGGGTGAGTTGTGCCTGTTCCGTGTAAGAGGGCCTCACACATTACTGATACCCAAGCTACATATATTCTGTGAGTGAGAGAAGGTTGCAGTGGTTATATCCATGCTGTAAATGGTTATTTTCAAAGGGCACTTGCACTGATGGTGTCTATTTCGTACCTGTTATGTTATGTTATGTTATGTTAATTATTTATTTCTATAGCGCGCGGCTACTCAGAAAGAGTGTCCCGGCGCTTTATTGGAGAAGGAAACAAAACTGCAACATACTAACATAACACCTAATAAAAAGACTAACAGAAGAGTGGGCCAAAGATTCACAGAAGACCGGCTACTGAATGAACAGCCAAGTTTTAAGGCTTTTCCTAAAAGCCAATAGACTGGTGGCTCCCCGCAGGGCCAGTGGTAAGGAATTCCACAACTGAGATGCCAACAGTCCAAAAGAGCGGCCTCCGAGGCGCGCTTTCTTTACCCGGGGAACAACAGCAAGATACAGGGCTTCCGACCTCAGAGACCTGGTCGGATGATAAAAGACCAGCCTCTTTTGGAGGTACTTGGCTCCCTCCTTGTGAAGAGCCTTGTAGGCCAAGGTCAGCGCCTTAAAGGCGATCCTCTTGCGGATAGGAAGCCAATGTAAAGTTGCCAGCAGGCCCGAGGCCCTAGAGCGCCTACCAAGGCCAAAGATTGCCCTGGCAGCGGCGTTCTGTGCCACTTGGAGCCGCTGCAGCAAGTACTCTGGAAGGCCCAGGTAGAGGACGTTGGAATAATCCAACCTGGACCCAATCAGAGCCTGAACTGTCAGCGTCCTATGTTCCACGGATAACAGAGGGAGGAACCTCCGCAGCATCCTGAGGATGCCAAAGCAAATGCCCGACACCCCCAGGATCTGGGATTTCAAGGTAAGCCTGTTATCCATCTTCACCCCCAGATTCTTAGCAACCTGAGAGGAGCAGGACGGAGGGAACATATCCAGTGGCCACCAGGTCTGCCAATCTGGCTCTGCGTCGCACCCAAAGAAAAGTACTTCGGACTTGTCGGAATTGCACTTAAGGCTGTTTAGATGGAACCAATGAAAAACAGCCCCAAGGCAATCCCGAATACTCTCCCCATCAAAGTCGCCTCCTCTCTTACAAGAGAAGAGGAGCTGGGTGTCGTCCGCATAGGATACGATCTGGGCACCGTGCGACTCCACCAATGCCGCCAAAGGGGTCATAATGATGTTAAAGAGGGTCGGGCTCAAAATAGAGCCCTGAGGGACCCCGACTCCCAAAGGTGGCATCACGGCGGAATCAGGCGGGGCCCAGATCGATTGCCGGCGGCCGGCTAGGAAAGAGGAAAACCAGTCGAACACCGTCCCACGTAAGCCTATCTCGAAAAGTCTGGCGAGAAGACCATCATGTGGAACGGTGTCGAACGTCGCCGACAGGTCTAACATCACCAGCATGACTTTGCCCCCAGAGTCCAGAACCCCTTTAATGGTTTCCGAGACCTCCAGGAGCGCTGTCTCAGTACTGAAATGGGGACGAAAGCCCGATTGGGTGGCATGCAGGATCTCATTAGATTCAAGAAAGTTGGAGAGCACGCCATGGACGTGCTTTTCCAGAATCTTCGTGAGGGCCGGCAGCAGAGAGATAGGCCTATAATTAACAGGGGCCTTCGGGTCTAGACCAGGTTTCTTGAGCAAGGGGATCACCATCGCCTGCTTCCAGGTTCGCGGGACCACACCAAGCCTCAGCGAAAGATTTAAGAGTGGATTAGCCAGCGGGTTGATCACCTCCGCGACTTTCGCTAGAAATTTAGCAGGACAAGGGTCAAGGGGAGAACCCGATTTTAAATTGCCCATAAGAGCCAGGGAGTCCAGATCAGAGATTGGAGGAAACACACTCAACGTCGCCCCTGGCCCGGCCTGTGGCAGTGTGGTGATGTCGGGCTCGGTCTGGCCCGCAGACGCTGGTACCAGGAATGACTCCTGGATGCGTTGGATCTTGCTCGTGAAGAAGTCAGCAAGGTCCGTGGCCCAGGTACCAGATGGTTTTTGGTCCGAGGTGTTAGACCAAGGTGAGGTGAATTCTCTCACAATGGAGAAAATCTCCTTGCAGGAGTTGGAGGCAGCATCAATTCTCCTGGCTAGATAAGCTTTTTTCTCCAGGCGGATGTCCCGGTGATAAGCCTTAACCACCGTTTGGTATGTCAACTTGGCAACAGTATCATATTGTGCCCGCCAGGCTCTTTCGGCTACCTTGCACTGCTGCCGCGTAGCCGACAGTGCAGCGGTAAACCAAGGCGCAGAGATCCGTTTCGGTGTCGGGCGAGATGTTACTTCCGGGGCAAGATCGTTTAGCCTGTCCACTAACCAGTCTTGCATGGTCTGCAGATCCCTGTCTAGATCACCTGAAAGAAGGCAGGGGTGGGCCTCAGCTGCCTGGGCCAGCATCTCCGGGGTTACTCGATGGAAAGCCCTATGGACACGACCCTGTTGATGTGCCTGGATAGGCACTGATTTAACTATGCCCTTGATCACAAATTTGGCAAGAAAATGGTCAGACCATAGGACAGGAGTGATCTCTATACCCTCGAGAGGAACAGACGAGAAGACCTGGTCAAGGGTATGCCCTTTCTCATGCGTAGGCTCCTGAAAGTAGGGGATGAGCCCAAGCGGGGTCAGCGCCTCCGAGAGTTTGGCGGCAGCCGGATCGGAAGAATCATCCATCCGGAAGTTAAAATCGCCAGCCACGATGAAATGTTCGGCTTTCAGGGCCAACTCCACCAGCACCGTATCCAGATCTTCAAAGAAGGTGCCGGGAGTACCAGGTGGCCTATATACGAGCAATGCCTTAAAGGATTGGTGGGGCGAAAGAGTGATAGAGAAGGCTAGGGTCTCCGAGCCTCGGATGTCAGTAGCTGGCAGGATCTCACAGGGGGTTCCTTTCCGGACCACTAGCGCTACTCCACCTCCCCTTCCCTTGACTCTATCCTTTCTAAAGACATTGTAGTCAGGCGGAATTGCCAAGGCGACGTCAGGGTTAGAAGAGTCACCCCACCATGTCTCAGTAAGCATGAGACATAGTGGTTTATCTATATCGAGCAGCTCATAGATGTCCTGCGCATGTTTGCAAGCTGACCTGGTGTTCAATAACATGCACCCGAAGCCCATACTGGAGATGTTATTGCTCGGCCGTACAAAGAGCGAGCGGGTCGGGCGCCAGCCACAACCCGGGCAACGGGATTTCCCATGGTACCGGCCAGGAAAAACAGTGCGGCAGCCAGAGCCATGAGGATAGAATGAACGAAGTTCACTAGGGGAATAGCGCAAGGCGGGGGTCCCCGAGGGACACATCCCTGTAGGAAGAATCCCACCCGCCGCTCCGCCCGCCTCCGGGACGCTGACGGGCGCAGACGGGCAGGACTCTGGCGAGACTCCGGCGTAGCGAAGGCGCGACCGCTACGCTAGACCGCTACGTCAAAAGCGAGCATTAAGTAGGCGGTAGGCGGACCAAGCGCTAGCGCGCTAACCCCCAGGAAGCAGGAAGGAACCAGCCTTCCCAAGATGGCGTCGTCGTGACGAAATGGTCACGTGACTAAAGAAAACCCGGGAGCCCGGACCCGCTAAGTAGCGGTGTTTGAATTAATTTTATAGTGCTGTGAGGGCCAGGGTGGGTCGCAGCAATGACGCTAATTAAAATCAGGGCCAAATAAGACAAATAAACATAAATGCTAAACAAATAATTATTTTAAAAAAAGCGAGCGCGAGCCACAGCGCAGCGCAATAGAAAGCTCTAAGCACACACGCGGTGGTCACCTTCTCCAGGCTGACCCCGCAAGGAAGCTCACCTTAAGTAGGCGGTAGGCGGACCAAGCGCTAGCGCGCTAACCCCCAGGAAGCAGGAAGGAACCAGCCTTCCCAAGATGGCGTCGTCGTGACGAAATGGTCACGTGACTAAAGAAAACCCGGGAGCCCGGACCCGCTAAGTAGCGGTGTTTGAATTAATTTTATAGTGCTGTGAGGGCCAGGGTGGGTCGCAGCAATGACGCTAATTAAAATCAGGGCCAAATAAGACAAATAAACATAAATGCTAAACAAATAATTATTTTAAAAAAAGCGAGCGCGAGCCACAGCGCAGCGCAATAGAAAGCTCTAAGCACACACGCGGTGGTCACCTTCTCCAGGCTGACCCCGCAAGGAAGCTCACCTTAAGTAGGCGGTAGGCGGACCAAGCGCTAGCGCGCTAACCCCCAGGAAGCAGGAAGGAACCAGCCTTCCCAAGATGGCGTCGTCGTGACGAAATGGTCACGTGACTAAAGAAAACCCGGGAGCCCGGACCCGCTAAGTAGCGGTGTTTGAATTAATTTTATAGTGCTGTGAGGGCCAGGGTGGGTCGCAGCAATGACGCTAATTAAAATCAGGGCCAAATAAGACAAATAAACATAAATGCTAAACTAATAATTATTTTAAAAAAAAGCGAGCGCGAGCCACAGCGCAGCGCAATAGAAAGCTCTAAGCACACACGCGGTGGTCACCTTCTCCAGCTCTTTGGCTGAGAAAAATGTACACTGCAGTCCCACCACAGGCATTGTGCAACAGAGCATTGAGATACTCAAGTAGTGTGTGTGACTGTCAAGCATTTCTATAAAAATATTCAATAGCTTGTTGCCAACTTGTATGCATGGTTAGGAATCTTGGGAATGAGTCTAGCAATTTGCCACCCTCTACATGGCACATAAATATTACATACATTCACAAAAGTACAATGAATTAGTTAATCGGGCACCAAATGACCCTTGGAATGAATGAATGATTGATTTAATTTTCTTTCATAAGTAAATAAAGGCAGAGAGGCACCATTATGCCTACACCATGCACCTTTAACTGTTACTGTCTGATTTACATGGTTAAAAACGAGGTGTGAGAGCAAAGGAACTATCCCCATTGGCCCAGCGTTGCACCATGATATTTCTCAAAATGCAATAATTAATATGATAGTACAATTTATGATTTTAAAGGCTGTGACACTATAATATAAATGCAATGTCGCCGCTTATAGAGTGGAAATGTGGTTCTGGGTATTAGGTCCCAATGTTCAGAATGTTCAAGGGAAGCCATGGCTTCAAATGTACACAGCGACCAGGGCTTGAGGCATCGTCTGTGTGATGTCACACTCAGAACCCTGGCCATAGCAACTAGTATCACATCAGAACCTTCAGTGTTCAGAGAGATTAGGACAGGAAAGGTGAAGTTCCAGGGCTCTCAGAGGCAATACGATGGAGGGTCCCAGTGGCCTTACCCCAGCGAACTTTGCAGATGCACCCGGAACCACCCAGGACCTTCCTGGTTATGAGAACGGAGGTAAGAGTCCGAAATGGGGTCAAAATAAAAGGATGCAGAGCTGGGCTGTAGAGAAGGGCTGGTATCTCCCAGGCCCAAAGAACCACTATGACACAAACTTGGCATAAAAACCTCTGAAATTAAGAAAAGGGTGTGATGTATTTGTAGAGGGTGAGTGATGACTACATGGTTTGTTCAAGTCGAGGTTGAATCCTGAATATTCACTAAGTAATACACTATGTTTAAGTGGAAATGAACAGTTGACAAGGAACCTGCCAATGTTAAAACAAAGCCCATGCTTAGAGCTGTCTAGAACTTAACACTCAACCATATAAATACAAAATAAAAGTGTGATAGTGCTACAATACTCGACCTTTTATGACGAATATCATCTGCTCAGGGATGGCGATAGGCCTGGGCAACGACCCAGGTCCCCACACCTAGTCCACCAAGATAGGGGCCTTGCACCTATGCTCCAATGCTGCTAGGCCATGGGGAGGGGCATTTGTCTCCTGGCCCCGAAGCTGGTCCGGACTGGCCGTAGCGGGCACCGGTATTTTCCCATTGTACCGGAATGGTGGGGGCCAGTTCTGGACCGGGGGGGGTCATTTTTGTTAGTGGGGACCGGTTTTGTAATCAGCCCCTTATAACAAAAGCCCAAGCAATAGCGGGGTTTCAGCCAGAGCCCTCCCCTCCCCCCAGAGGCGGCTGGTCGAAATTAATTGCCAGGGCTGATTTGCGATCCCTGTCCAGCCCTGCCTCGCAGGCATTTGGCGCGCTGCCAGGAAAAGGGGAAGTCCCTTCGGTACGACAAGCAGCTCTCACTATTTCAGCCCTAGTGAGCTTTGGAAGAGATGCTTGTCAGTGTCTGGGAGGGGCCGTTGCTGCACAGGAGGGGCCCTGCACCATGCAGGTTCAGCTTCAAATATTGGGATGCAAATAGGGTTGTCACCTCCCAGGAGAAACATCCAGGCCATTTGTTGCTGTTTTAGGAGTTTGCAAAGGCAGGGACAAACTATTAAGTACCACTTTAAACATAAGCATCTGTATTATTTATAACAAGTCGTTTCAGTCTTTGTTGACCTGAATTATTACTCAGGGATGGGTGCAGCTCTAGAGCACGTTTAAATATGTTTTCTGTTTATATTTGAAGTTTTGAATATGTACAGATAAGGCCTAAAAATAACAGTTTTAGGTGATTTAGTACCAGCCGGGACATGAAACAGAACAGAACAGGACAGAAAACCAGCCAGGTGGCAACCCTAGGTGCAAACAGCCTTGAATGAGGGATGAAAAGCATTTTTTTCCAATTTTGTATAGCACAAATGCGACCTGAAGGTATTGGAGTGCTTAATATGAGAACCAGTTACATTATACAAGGACACATTCTTTTCTTATCTTAGGCACACGGAGACTAAGTGATTTGCCCAGAATCATAGGATCTTGAGCTGATGCCAAGACTGGAAACTGGTTCCCCAGCTATAATGTCGTCAGCTCCAGCCAGAACGCCACATTCTGGTTAGACAGAGGGTGGCAGGCAGATGCTACATGAAAGCTCGGCTCTTTATGGACGTGTGGTTCTAACTGGACCTCAAGCTGAGCCAGAGCCAGGGAGTACCCCTTTGGTGGCTATTTCTCACATTAATCCTGTTTCAAAGTGCTGCTGTATTGTCAGATCAGTGGATGAGGCACACGGATTGTGTTATATGCCCAGGATCAAACAGTTTGTTAAATTAGTAGACCCAGGACGGCAGTACACTGCTTTTTGTTGCAAAGACTATATATTTACCACTGTACTGCATTTAGATGACTAGTACTTATGACTAGGCACCTCCCTTCTCTCGGGAATTATTCAGTACATGTTTAAAAATCTCGGTGACTACCAGTTTTCATATTGAATTAATGTACTCCCAATCTTGCCAAAAAGGTAGCAGCAGAGTAAGAAGAAGGGCCATTGGAATAATATGGTAGAGTAGGGTCAAATTGTGCGGGAGGGATGAGTAAATCATGCACCAAAAATGGCATATCATGCGGCGTAATTCAGCACATTGTATGATAATATTACTTCAATATTTGATGATTTTTATCACTTAACACTGCCTGGGCATTGGTTGCACTTAATAAGTACCAGTCTAACATTCAATTTTAGTAATAAGACATTGAAAGGTAACCAGTCCATATTTTTAAAGGATCTACTGCTGCAACTCAACACGTGTTGTTGTGTTAATAGGATCCTTTGAACCATTTGAGCTACAAACAAAAATATTCTTTTATTAAAACCTGCAGATTAAGCAGTAGATGATGGGTAAATCTATAATCATGAGAAAATGCAGCAGCCAATCAATCGCATAATCCCAGTGGCCCTGGCAATAAATTCAGAAACGTTATTAAACAATAGCACACAATGTGGCCAAATGGGAGGCAAGGATTGAAAAAAGCGCCTCTTAGTACCATTTCTCCAACTAGTCCACCAGACTACACTGGGCTGTCAGTGAGTCTGATGGAAAGGCTTAGGGGCTGCCTCTCCAAGGAAATTGCCACTCTCTTTCCAGCCATGTTCAGCTTTAATACATGGTGATTAGATGCCAAATATCCTTGTTACATGGTTATACTTTCTGGTTAGACCAGGTCCTTTGGCAGTGGGTACTTACTGGACAGTATGCTTGTAGATACTGATTTACTATTATTACTTTTCTAAACTTGTCGCTCGAAATTTGCAATTGTCAGGAGTCAAGGCTTACTCCAATAGGTGGTAAAGGTATTAGAACTCAAACATATCATGAAGAGTAGTCAAACTATAGAAACTCAGGGGCATATGTAACAACCTCTATCGCCACCACAACGTCACCTATATTGACGTTGTGGTGGCAATAGGGGCTGCGTCTTATTTACAATCAGCGTTAATCCACTTAACATGGCTTGATGCTACCTTGTTGATAAGGCCCCCTTTCCCACTCGCTGTGGTTAGCGTGAAAGGGGTAGGCAGTGGGTGTTGAGGTGGGCGTTCCACCGCAACACCCATTTATTTTGACACTGCCCCCTATGGACAAGGGTGGCATACATAGAGGCCTCACCAAAATTAAGACCAGGTATAAAATAGTTCTTAAGTTGGCGAAACAGGGAGAGATGCAATATTTCTACAAATTTTTACCTTTTCCTCGTGTGCTGCAGTGTGCAGCACACATGGAACAAGCAAAATACCATGGTTTGTTCATGTACAGGAATGTGTCCCTTTCTGTACATAAACAAACTAAAAAAACGCATTTTGTCACTTTCATGTGTGCTGCATAAAGCAGCACACATGAAAGTGACAGAATGGCATTTTAGGATTGTTTATGTGCAGGAAGGGTCTCCTTCCTACACATAAACAATCCTCCCCTGCATGCAGTCACCCTTGCACTATGTTGCAAGGGTGCCTGCATTGGCGCTAAGTTACTAAACTTAGTGCCACCACAGGGGGAAATGCAAGGCTGTACCACATTCTTGTAAATATGGTGCAGCCTTGCGTTTCAGAAGTGGCGGAGTGAGGCGTTAAGCCAGGAAGGCTAACGCCTCCCTCTGCCATTTCATTGTACATATAGCCCTTAATCTCAAGCTGAGTTATCTTTTAACATGACCTGTTTTAGAGGGAAGATTTAGAATGAAACCCACACAATCTGCTAAGTGACTCTTGGTTCCTCTGCTCCCCAATAAACATTTTTCCAAGTATCTGCACTCAAAATATGTCTCCACATGTGCTGTGTTTCTCCAAAGGCATACATTCTCCTGTGAAGTCCCTACTTGGCGCTTGCAGCTATGACTGGGGACCATGGCTGTGAGGCCCGGGGAAGAGGACTCTCCTTCTAGAGGTCTTGCAGCACCAGACAATGGATGTGAAGTCCTGGGCAGTGGGGCCACATCCCAGGGGCTTTGCAGCACTACATCATAGCTGTGTGGCTAGAGGATGGGACAACAATCCCATGAGTCTCACAGCTGCGGGTCAGGGTGAGGTGGTCCATGGAAGGGAACATCCCTGCGTCTTGCAGTGCTACACTATTGTTGTGAGGTCAATGGTAGAGGGTTCCCCTATCCTGGATCTCTTTCTGGGGCCGCACAGCAGTAGACCATGGTTGCAAGGCCTAGGAGAGTGGAGGTCCCGACCCTATGCCTCGTAGCCATGTTGTAGCATTGCCAGGGCATCTCTCACCTGGGCCTTGCTGTGATGCCTATGTTGCTGCGAGGCTCACAGGTTAGTGGGCTCTCTTCCTTAATCCTCTCGGATTAGATACCCAGGAGGTCGGGAAGGGCACCTCATGTGGCCCCTCCCCTAGGGCCCATTTAAACTGTCTTAAAGGTCTGCACCATGGCTCTGTGCATACGTCGATGTAAAGGTCCATGTCCTGTGATGCCAATACCTGTGATTTAAAGTTGCATGCAATTAGAGGGGCTAACTCATTCCCTTTCTGCCCTGGCATAGCCATTGGCTAGCGGCATAACCATCAGTAGTGTAGCGGTTGCAGTGGCACTGGGCCCACGGGTATTACGTTCTCAATGTTAGCAAATTATGGCTTTATTTTACTGTGCAGCCAGTGGGCAAGAGTGATGAGGTGCTTTCACTTTGCACCAGCACTCATAGCACCATTGCTGTGCTACTTGTCTTGCTTATATGAGTATTGCAGCCATGTTCCAAATCAGTGAGGCATGGGAGAGGTCCTCCCTCTAATGGGCATTAAAGTACACCCTGACTGGACACCCAGGGGAGGAGGCACCAGTCCATGTGCTTAGCAGAGCTGGACTATGGCTGTGAGGCTCTTTGGGGGCCTCTCTCAGGGGTATAGCTGTCAGTGGTGCAGCAGGTGCAGTGCACCCGGGATCATGGATGTTCTGGGACCAATAAACCCAGATTATGGCTGCGCTTTACTGACTAGCATAATTTTCTTGCATTAGGGCCAATGGCTACATTACTATGCCACTGGTCCCTTCTCTCATGCACCGCACAGCCATGGTCCAGATCTGCAAAGTTCAGGAAAAGTCCATCCTCCCCTAGGCCTACTTGCTGTGATCCAGTGCTGGGAGGCATAAGGAAGAAAGCCTGCTGCTTTGGGCCTTTCAGCACTGGTCCATAGCTGCAAAGCCCAGGGCAAGAGGTGCCTCTGAAAGGCAGAGATATCAATAGTGCAGTAAGCGCAGTGGGAGTTGGGCCTCGTGGGGTTATGGGTCCCATGCACCCAAATTGTAGCTGTATTTTGCTCTCTACAAAAGGTCTACAAACATTGATGGATGGAATGACTGAATGAATCACATCAACTGGTAATTCTGCATGCTGCATCCCACTCCATTATTTTCACACCTTGCTACCTCAGTTTGGACCCAGCCATATGCAAATCAGTCTTGACCCTGCTCCAATAGGAACAGACCAGGCCAATCTACCAGGCCATGTCCTCCCTGAACCGGAACACAAGCAACCCAGGACAGGTGCCGCCGTAGTTAGGGATCATCAGCCAGGTATAGCTTGGTTCTATTAACAAAGTGAGCACAGGACCCACGTCTGGGGATAACCGTCCCTTTTAGGGCAACTCACTAAATTAGCTAAAAATGGAAAGGATAGAATGTGTGAATTAATCATAGCCATTGCTGAGGCTGATACCCCCTATTTTAAACTGAGGTCCACCAGGGAAGCATCATCTCAATTTGAAGACCTCTGCTTCCACCATTTGTTTTTATATTTTGTGCACTTCCAAACTGAGAGATTTTACTTAGCTGATGAGGCACGGATATTTTGGTCTATATTGTTATAGGTCTAGAAGCTATATGGATATTTTTTGCTTTTCCGATCTGTTTTATACATGAAAATACTATGGTAATATACTGACCGGACGCAACCCGGGAGGCCTGACCTCTCTCCCATGGGGCAGTCCAGCACTATGAGACCCAAGGAAATGGACCACTTAGTGGGCATTTTTTAATTGTTCAAAATTAGGAGAAATTAAATGAGAAGAGATGCATCTCAAATCGGTTAACTGAATTTGCATTATGCTAATTTACAAAATGAAATGCACTCTGTATCCATGTACTTGTCTACTAATTTTTAGTGTCAGAACATTTAAAGGCTTCAGAGAACGTTGATAGGGGTGCTGTAGCCATTGCTCCTTACGCATGACATTAAACCCTTTTCGCCTACATATGATTGTATTCTGGTCATTTCTGGCGTTTCTCAGTGACTAGGGTGAAGATTTTGTTAGAAGACAAACTATTTTCACCTGTTTTATTTCCTTTCACATCTTTTTTGCACATACCCTATCTTGCAATGGGAATTTTGGAAACCATCTTAGAGCTTTTATCCACACTGGATCCCTTAACCCCTTCCATGCGTGAGACGGCCGGGAGACATCCTGCGCCACGGTGCTCGTGTGCACAGGACGGCTTCCGGCTGTCCTCGCACATGACATGGGAAATCCCTCTGGTGCGGGCACCAGAGGGATTTCCTTTTCCCCCCTGACAGCCTCGGGAGCTGGGGAAGGGCTTCCTCAGCTCCTGAGGCTGTCTGTGTTGTTTCTGTGAAATGAAGATCAGAGTGCACATCGTGTTGACTTCTTGTACAGAAACAGAAACTAAAATGAGCATTGAGGCTCATTTCAGTTAACTTTATATGTGCTCAGGGGGCTATCTCAGCCCCCTGAGCACATAGAAAGACCGGAGAAGGGATCCATACACTAGGCAGCAGGTAGGGGGAGCGGCCCCTTGGGCAAGAGTCTTTGCTCCCCCATAAATATTAGGCTTAATTCAGTCTTTTGGGGGCTCCAGCTCTAATCAGCATCCCTCGGGGGGGGAGGGGCAGAAAGCCCACTAGAACCAGGGATTGTTTTAACCCATTAATTAGGGGTGGGGGCTGCCCAATATGGGCATGCCAATGCCCCCACCCCCTGAACAATTAGATTCTTTCTGTCCCCCTGTGGTGCAGATGGGGGTAGTATCCCCCAATCTGCCCCCCGGGGGGGACAGAAAGCTCACTAGATGCCAGTTTTTTTTTTTACATTTCATTTTGGGGTGGGGGATGCTCAAGATGGGCATACCAACGCCCCCACTCCCCCCCACAAAATACCAATCTTTATGCCCCCTGGGGGGCATAGAGGGGCAGTAGCCCCCATCTGCCTACCCGGGGGTCAGAAGCCCACCGCTGCACTATAACAGTCTTTCTGCCCCCTGGGTGCAGATGGGGGCAGTAGCCCCCAATCAGCCCCCCGTGGGGGACAGAAAGCCCACTAGGCGCTAGCTTTAGTTTTTTTTACGATTAACTTAGGGTTAGGGGCTGCCCAAGATGGGCATACCAATGCCCCTATCCCTCCCCCCACAAAATTCCAGTCTTTCTGCCCCTAGACACCAGGGATTATTTTTTTATTAGGCCGGGGGTGCGAGCTGCCCAGAATAGGCATGCAAATGTTCCCACCCTACTCCCCCAAAGAAAACTAAAGACTTGCTGCCCCTCCAGGAGGAAGATGGGGGCAATAGCACCTGATCTGGGGGGTGGAAAGCCCACTAAGCGGAATTTTTTTTTTTTTATATAGGTTGGGGTGGGAGCTGCCCAGAATGGTCATGTCAAGGCCCCACCCCCCAAAAAAATGACATAGTCTTTCTGCCCCCCCCCCCGGGAGGCAGATGGGGCAATAGCCCAATATATGCCTCCACGGGGTGGGACAGAAAGCCCACTAACCACCAGGGATTTGTTTTTCAAATGTTCGGGGTGGGTGTTGTCCAGAATGGGCATTCCAAAGCCACCACCCCCCCAAAAAAGATTCCACCGCCTTTCTGGCACCCCAGGAGGCAGATGGGGGCAGTAGCCCCTGGTTCGCCCCCGGGGGGCAGAAAGTCCACTAGGCACCAGCGATTATGCTGGCTTTTCTATTAGTAGGGGTGGGAGCGTCCCAGAATGGGCATCTCAATGACCCCCCCCAAAAAAATAGCCACATCCTTTCTGTCCCCCTTGGGGGCATATCGGGGCAATACTCTGGATGACTTTTTTTCAGGATGTGTCTACCTGTAGATTTTGAACCCTAGATCCGGCGACTGGAAACGGCCCAAAATGTGACGTGGATAAATCACATTTTCACAGTGAAAACTTACCCTTTGTTTGCAAAGTGCCTAGCTTTAGATTTTGAACCCTAGCTCTGCCGGCACCTATGGAAACCTAGCAAACCTATAATTTTTTTTAAACTAGACACCCAGGAGAATCCAGGCTGAGGTGACTTGTCTGTCTCTCACCGGGTTCTGTTATCCAGAATCCCTTGCAAACCTCAACACTTTCTTCAATTTCTGTCGTGGAAAGTTCTGGAATGTGTGTGGATCCACAAAATTCTACCCACCCCGCATTCCCCAATGTCTTCCGAGAAAAAGGGTACCTCACTTGTGTGGGTTGGCTTCGTGCCCATGACAGGAAACGGCCCAAAACGCAACGTGGACACACCACATTTTACAGTAAAAACTGACCCTTTTTTTGCAAAGTACCAGTGAGGCATGGCTTGCAAGAGTCGACCAACGTTTTCCTATCCAGAATGCCCTGCAAACATCAAATTTAGCCCAAAAAATCACTTTTTTCTCAAATTTCTGTGTGGGAAAGTTCTGGAATCTACGTGAATCCACAAATTTCCTACCACCCTGAAGTACCCAGGTCTCCCAATAAAAAATGATCTCTCACTCGCGTGGGTGGGTCAAGTACCCCCTACAGTCAAGGGCTCAAAACGTATTGAGGAGACATCAAAATTACCTATCACAAAACAACGTGGTTTGCAAGGGGGGCCACCTGGGTTTTTGACCCCAGGCTCGGTGGCCATCTTGGGAAACTACCAAACACACACATTTCTAAAAAGTAGACACCCGGGGAAATCCAGCGAGGTATGGCTTGTGTGGATCCACCAAAGTTTGCCTACCCAGAATGCCCTGCAAACCTCAAATTTAGCTGAAAAAATTACCTTTTTCTCAAATTTCTGAGTGGGAAAGTTCTGGAATCTACGTGGATCCACATATTTCCTACCACTCAGCGCTCCCCCCAGGTCTCCCAATAAAAATGATACCCCACTCGCGAGGGTAGGTTAAGTACAGGCAAGGTTCCAAAAACATATTGAGGGGACATCAAAATTACCTATCACAAAACAACCTTGTTTTGCAAGGGGGGTCACCTGGGTTTTTGGCCCCGGGCTCGGCGGCCATCTTAGGAAACTACCAAACCAACACATGTATGAAAACTAGACATCCGGTGGAGTCCAACGAGGTATAGCTTGCATGGATCCCCCAACGTTTTCCTACCCAGAATGCCCTGCAGACCACAAATTTAGGTAAAAAAAACAAATGTTCCACATATTTTTGGGTGGCATCACTGTGTCGGCACAAATATCCTACCCCACAGCGTTCCCCTCAGACTCCCGAGTAAAATTAATACCTCACTTGTGTGGGTGGGGCAGGGGCCTGTGACTCGGAAGAGCCCAAAACATAGGGAATAAGGGTGAAGCACTGAGAATTCTAAGCGCAAATTTTTTTTTGAAATACGTTTTTGCCCAATTTTGCATCGGCAACCATCTAGATATACCTACTAAAGCCACACATTTCTAAAAACTAGAGACCCAGGGGAGTCCAGGAAGGTATGGCTTGCGTAGGTAGCCCAAAGTTTTCCTACCCAGAATGCTTTCAAACCTCCAATTTTGCTGAAAAAAATCACTTTTTTCTCAAGTTTCAGAGTGGGAAAGTTCTGGAATCTACGTGAAGATTGCAGTGGTTATATCCATGCTGTAAATGGTTATTTCCAAAGGGCACTTGCACTGATGATGTCTATATCGTACCTGCTCTTTGACTGAGAAAAATGTACACTGCAGTCCCACCACAGGCATTGTGCAACAGAGCATAGATATGTTCAAGTAGTGTGTGTGACTGTCAAGCCTTTCTGTGAAAATGTTCAATAGCTTGTTGCGAACTTGTATGCATGGTTCAGAATTTTGGGAATGAGTCAAGCAATTTGCCAGCCACTATATGGCACATAAATACTACATACGTTCACAAAAGAACAATGAATTAGTTAATCAGGCACCAAGTAACTCTTGGAAATCCTGCCATCCTTTAAATTTCTGGAATAATTATTTACGTATGAAAGGAGAGCAAATCAAAGACAGAGAGGCGCCATTATGCTACACCTTACACCTCTAACTGTTACTGTGTGAGTTACATGGCTAAAAACGAGTTGTGAGAGCAAAGGAACTACCATCATTGGCCCAGCGTGGCACCTTGAAATTTCTCAAGATGCAATAATTAATATGATAATACAATTTATAATTTTAAAGGTTGTTACACTATAATATAAATGTAATGTCGCCGCATATAGAGTGGATATGTGGTTCTGGGCATTAGGTCCCAATGTTCAGAATATTCATGAGAGGCCATGGCTTCAAATGTACACAGCGACCAGGGCTTGAGGCCTTATCTGTGTGATGTCACAACTCAGAACCATGGCCATAGCAACTAGTTTCACATCAGAACCTTCAGTATGCAGAGATATCCGGACAGGACAGGTGAAGTACCAGGGCTCTCAGAGGCAATACGATGGAGGGTCCCAGTGGCCTCATCCCAGCAGACATTACAGATGCACCCAGAACCACCCTGGACCTTCCTGATTACGAGGACGAAGGTAAGAGTCCGGAATGGGGTCAGAATAAGATGCAGACCTGGGATGTAAAAAGGGCTGGTATCTCCCAGGCCCAAAGCACCACTATGACACAAACTTGGCACAAAAACCTCTGACCTTAAGAAAAGGGTATGCTGTATTTGTAGAGGGCGAGTGATGACTACATGGTTTGTTCGAGTCGAGGTTGAATCCTGAATATTCACTGAGTAATAAACTATGTTTAAGTGGAAATGAACAGTCAACAAGGTTAAAACAAAGCCCATGCTTAGAGCTGTCTATAACTTAACACTCGACCATATAAATACAAAATAAAGGTGTGACAGAGTTACAATACTGAACCTTTTATGACAAATAGCATCTGCCTAGGGTTGGTGCTAGGCATGGGCAGCGGCCCAGGATCCCGCACTCAGTCCACCAATATGGGCCCTTGCGCGGCCTCACACCTATGATCCAGTGCTGCTAGGCCTTGGGGAGGGGCATTTGTCTCCTGGACTCGCAGCAGGGCTGGACTGGCCTAGCGGGCACCGAGCATTTCCCTGTTGGGCTGGAACAGTGGGTGATGGTTTTGAACCAGTGTGGGTCCTTGTTGTTGATGGGGGACAGATTAGCCATGGTCTAGTGCTGAGAGGCAAAAGGGAGGAAGCCTGTTGCTTTGGGCCTTGCAGCACTGGTATATGGCTGCAAAGCCCAGGGCAAGAGGCCCCTCTGAAGGACAGAGATATCAATAGTGCAGCAAGCGCAGAGGGAGTGTGGACTCATGGGGTTATGGGTTCAATGCGCCCAAATTATGGCTGTATTTTACTCTCTACAAAAAAGTCTACAAACAGTGATAGATGGAATGCCTCAATTAATCACATGAACTGGTGATTCCGCAGGCTGCATCCCACTCCATTATTTTGCACACCCTGCTACCTCAGTTTGGACCCAGCCTTTGCAAATCAGTCTTGACCCTGCTCCAATGTGAACAGACAAGACCAAACTACCTGGCCACGTCCTCTCTGAACCCTAACACAAGCAACCCAGGACAGGTGCCACCCTAGTTAGGGATCATCAGCCAGGTATAGCCCTGTTCCGGTACCATAGTGAGCACAAGACACATGTCTGGGGATACCCGACCCTCTTGGGGCAACTCACTGAAGTATCCAAAAAAGGGAAGGATAGAATGCTTGAATTAATCCCAGACATTGCTAAGGTTGATGCCCCCTATTATAAACTGAGGTCCATCAGGAGGGCCTTGTCTCAATTTGAAGACCTCTGCTTTCACCATTTATTTTTATAGTTTGTGCTCTTTCAATCTGAGAGATTTTACTTAGCTGATGAGGCAGGGATATTTGGTCTATATTGTTATAGCCCTAGAAGTTATATAGAGATTTTTTTCTTTTTCATTCTGTTTTAGACATGAAATTCTATCCATGATGGTCAAATCAAATCAAATCAAAATAAAATTTATTCGGCTATACAAGAATAACCATAAAAGATACATAGCGACAATACATGAAAAAGATCAGGCATATATATAAAAATACAAAACATTCAATAAAAAGGCTAAAGGCCATAATCAATAGAATTTAAAAGAGACAAGACCAGCTTGCAAGGTGCACTAAGAGTTCACAGCTTATCCCATCATAAATATTCCAAGATTTCATCAGGCCCCACGTCAGTTGTCCATACACTGTCTTGATTTCAAAATTGACTTAAGGTACCCCACCACAAATGGAATACAATCATCCTTTCATAATTGCAAATATAAAAGTGCAGGTCGCACTTGCCTGAAATTCAGCTTTTTTACAATAGGGACCAGAAATTGTTTTCGTGGAACTGAGTACAGATTACAGAAAAACATAAAATGAGATCGTTCCTGTGGGGTATGTAACCTTTACAACGAAACTTTTACAACGACCTACCCTTACAACACAACTTTTACAACGCAAACTATGACAATGCATTGCTCTAGGGGGCGCTCTAGGATAGGGAATAGGTTAATTTACTATCCAATAACCTTCCCTACTATCCACGGGGACTGGAGTTGGAATAGTAAATTAAACTATTCAGTATCCAGCACCCCAAAGCGCTATGCGTTGTAATGGTGTGCGTGGTAAAAACCGCGTTGTAAAGGTAGGCGTTGTAAACGTATGCGTTGTAACGTCATACATCCGTCCTGCGGAGACAGGCCATCGCAGCTGCAGGGTACTAACTCATGACTAGTATAACTGCCCTTAGGTCTTGCTAACAAGAGATGTAACGTGTGCGTCCTAAACCTGGTTAAGAGAAACTTTTCATGTGTTGACATTGACCCTAAAAGATATGGCTCTGCTAGTGGGGTTGTTTTGAGCATTATGTGTCTATGAACAGTTTCTTTTTTTAGTTCCTACTCATCCCTGTCCAATTTTTTAAATGCCAGGTAGGAATCCTTAACAAGCTCCACATCCATCCTAGTATTTTTTTCAGGCATATGGAATAATTCTGCACGCCCTATCCCTTCAAAGCTATGTCTAATGTGTCTGAGCCACGAAATTCTAGGAGCCTTATCTAGGGAAATACATTCACGTATTATATGATGATCATATACTAACCAGACACAACCCTAGAGGCCTGGCCTCTCTCCCATAGGGCTTGCAGCCCTAGTCCAGCACTGTGAGACCCAAAGAAATGAACCAGTTTTAGGGCTTGGCTTGCAGCATTATTTAATTGTTTAAAATTTGGAGAAATGAGATGAGAAGAGATGCATCTCAAATATGTTGACTGAATCTGCATTATGCTAACTTACATAATGAAATGCAAAGTGAAACCATGTACTTGTCTACTAATTATTAGAGTCAGAACATTTAAAGGCTTCAGAGAGCGTTGATAGGGGTGTTGTAGCCTTTGCTCATTGCACATGACAATAAACCCTTTTAGCCTACTTATGATTGTATTCTGGTCATTTCTGGTGTCTCTCAGTGACTTGAGTGATACTTTTGTAAGAAGACAAACTATTTTCAACTGTTTTATTTGCTTTCGTATCTTTTTTGCGCATACCCTATCCTATAATGGGTATCCCAGAAATCATCTTGGAGCTTGTATGCACACTGGCACCCTTACGGGCATTCTACATGCTGAAGCACACCTCACTAGGGCATGAAGAAATAGAACCATATCATAACACTGTTATGGTACTCCATATATCCTCCTTGCTATCCTGCACCATCTTCAAGCCCAGCTGTATTATCTGCAAAGCTATCACAATGCGTTAACAGTCTACAAACCAGCTACCGTTCCCATCACTCCATGATGTGATGCTTGTTGTTGACCCTGAACAGTATTCCGCTGCTTTTGGCTAGGTTTGCCCTATATGACTGACACCCCTGGCTTCTTAAATGACAGGTTTGCCATCTCCAGTGGCTCTCCACACCCCCGCAGGAAGGACATCTTCAGATGGAAGAAGATGTGCTAAAAAGAGACAAAAATAGAAAAAGGCCTTTCCCATCTATGCCCCGAGGATCTAGAATGTTATTCTCATACCTATCCAGACAGCCCAAAGCCAGCTGCAATAAAGAAAGCAGCAAATGCTCAACTTTAAAAGAAGAAAAATCTTGATGCTGTCACGATTCGCAACTCGTATCATATGTTGACTGTGGCTTAGCAGCCTTTCAATTTGGCTTGTGCTAATCTCATACACATATACGTATCTAATGCACTAATCTGGAAACAAATTGCTAACATTTGATTGAACATAAGAGATTTGGAGACACATAGGTCAAACCTTTCCATCCAGTGTGACTATTATAATGTATTTCCATTTAATTGAAAGTTAAAATATGTGCTTGTTTTATTAGTGTTAAGACATATGTTTTTGTTTTACTGATATCCACGCCAATAAAGTTGGATCTTGAAAAGTCGCTTACTAATAGGCAATTGATGACACTTCCTATGATGTTGTTTTCTGTGATTTCACAATGAATGGAAATTGAGAGGGGCTCACACATTCCCTTTCTATCCGGGGACCCAGAAATAAAGTTGACTTGAAGTATTTGCACCTACATATCTAAGGAGGCACAAACAGCATCTTCATTTTTTCTAAGTCCTTTGTGTAATTACTGTGGAGCCCTTTTCCCAGCAACAAAATGTAATGCTTGTATGTTACACATGTCGTATTGTCCTCACTATCCCTAAAATATATTACCTACTGGCGGTCGCCAGTAGGTAGTTATAGTTAGGACCTAGTTTCCGTAGGAAATCCACCACATTCTATTTGGAATAACTTTGGCACCAGTGGATGAATCTTCGTGAATTTCTCGAAGAAAATGGCCTGCTCGGTGCTGCTCCTTCCCTGAAAGTTTGGAGATGATTCGTCAAGTGGGGGCTGAGAAAAAAGGGAGGTCCCAAAACATGTTTTCCCCATGCAATTTTCCATAGGGACCTTTAGCCAGGGCTACAGCCCGAACGGCTGAATGGAATTACACTAAATTTGGCAGAGAGGTAGAGTTTTGTTCGCAGATTGTGCTTTTTGTTAAATGGTGTAAATCCGTTCAGTAGTTTCTGAGAAAATTGCAAGTAAAATCATAGCCATATCTAGCGTCGGAGTTCAGTACGCGTACTGAAATCTGTTCATTTACGAGCGCGAGCTGCATGCTGATTGGCTGTGAACTGTCTGTCAACGCTCGAAACCAGGAAGTGTTGGCGGCCATCTTGTGCCTCGCTAGAACCGAGTCACAAGAAAACAGTAAAACAAAGTTGAGAAATAAGGGAAGGGGGTAGGGTAGAGATATTCTGACCCTCTAGGCTTAGTCAGGGAGTCGTACATGGATGTTTAGGGTCTATTTTTTTTAAAGAAAAATCACGTTGTACGCGTCTGTAAATACCTACAATTACGAGAAGGAGCTGCATGCTGATTGGCTGTCAATACTCCAAACCAGGAAGTGTTGGCAGCCATGTTGTTTGTCGGGAGAGCAGAGTCACAAGAAAAAAATAAAACAAAGTTGAGAAATAAGGAAAGGGGGCAGGGTAGAAACATTCTGAGCCTATAATCTTGGTCAGGGGGTGGTACATGGATCTTTAGGCTCAATTTTTATTTTTTACAAAATAAAAAATGGCGGGGTACTTGTGCGGTACTTGTACACGGTGGAAAAGGTGAAAAAAAAAGTAGAAGTTTGTTTTAGTCATTAGGTCCGAGGGGGTAAATTACGGGGGCAATTTTTCTGCATAATGGGAGCTTGTAAGGTGCCCCGAGCACTGGGGAACGGCACTCCTCTGGTTTTATTTTGAAGTATGCGGGGGGGGTTACGGTCCTACTCCCCGCAGTCTCGGTGAGCGGCACCCCCCGGGTCTTTATTAAAAAAAATATGTTTTGAGCTCTCTCTCCCCTCGTACACTTCGCGGGGAACGCCACCTTTCTGGGGCAGTGATATGTAAAATGACCTTCCAGCTCTGGGTATCTGCATTGTCTGGAGTTTTTTTATTAAAGTTGGGAGGGTGGGCTTGATAATACGTCCTTGTAAATTCCTATAGAAGCCTATGTTCTGGTGCTAACATGGGGTTCTATGGGAAATAACAAGGCTGTATTATCAAGCTCATTATCGCCGTTTTATCAGCAGTTTCTTGCCAATAAAACGGCGATAATTTTAACACCGGTCCTTGATAATATGCACCTAAGTTTACTGGTCAAAAAAAAGAGCAATGGGCCATATTATCAACAAAAGGCGATACATTATCGTCACTTTTATTGGCAGGAAACTGCCGATAAAGCAGAGATAATGGGCTTGATAATATGTACTTGTGCATAACCATAGCAGCCTAGGTGAGGCTCAGAATCTGGGCTGCTATGGGAATTTACAAGGGCTATGTTTTTTTTGTTAATGTTGGGAGGGTGGGCTTGATAATACGTCCTTATAAATTTCCATAGAAGGCTATGTTCTGGTGTTAACATGGGCTTCTATGAGAAATAAGAAGGCCGTATTATCAAGCTCATTATCGTCGTTGTATCGGCAGTTTCCTGGCAATAAAATGGCGATAATTTTACCACCGGTCCTTGATGATATGCACCTAAGTTTATTGGTCAAAAAAAGAGCAATGGCCCATATAATCAACAAAAGGCGATACATTATTGTCACTTTTATCGGCAGGAAACTGCCGATAAAGCGGTGATAATGGCCTTGATAATATGCCCTTGTGAATAACCATAGCAGCCCAGGTTAACACCAGAACCTGAGCTGCTATGGGAAGTTACAAGGGCCTATTATCAAGCATATTATCGCCGCTTTATCTGCAGTTTCCTGCCGATAAAAGCAGCGATAATGTATCGCCTTTTGTATGTAAAGCTTTCCTTTTTTTGGTGTAGCAGTTGTACTCTCTTCGCATGCTCTGCGTCGTTTCGAAGTTTACGTTTTCATTCTCTTCAAGTTCAACAAGCAAACCTTTCTTTATATCAGTTAGTAAATCTGTTGCTTTCTTTTCCCGGTTCGTGTGATTTATCCTGTGCTGTACTTTTGTACAGTATTAATAGTCATATTTTTTATATATTTATTTGAAAGTTAGTGCCGAGGCGGCAAACGTTGATTACGTACTCTGTCCACTGCCATTTTAGTAGTTTCTCACCGTTGCATTTATTATATCAGTTAGTTAGAACTCAGTAGTTTTCAATCCTAGTCTTGAATATCTTACTATAGTATTTCAACATTATTTTTATTGTGGACCGTCATACCCCTCCCCCACAAAATAAAAGAAGTATGTAGTTTTTTAAAATTAACTTTTATTAAACAATAAATATAAACGAAACTCAATTATAACTATATTAGAACTGGTAAAATACCTTAAACAATGTTATAAAGAAGTTGTGAAATGGATTCCAAAAGGTGTTCGATTGGTAATCTGCAAAAGAAAAAAGAAAATTAGAGTTTAGAATTATGTAGATGTGAGTAAATGAGCTGAAGCATTAGAAGTTGTGGTAAATCTACAGTTTTACGTGTGCAGTGTGACTCATATATTCCTGTTCTGTTATAGAGCCGCGTTCAAGTGGTGTCTTTGTGGAAGTGCCTATTGCGTTACTGACGCCCGTTATGGCGACTTATTTCTAATGCATTCCTATGAAGGATTTTTAGATCTAGGCCTCTATGCTTAGCGTCGTAAACCCTTGCGGCCAAACACTGCAGGCACTTGGATGCACACCTTCAGGTGGGCTGATCCTCTACACGTCCAAGTAGACAGCAGTATCTAAGTTTAAGAGAGATAGAGAAGTGATGTCACTGAGAGTGAGAGAGAGAGAAAACATTACAACTGTGTTGCAGAGTCTCGAGTTGAGATTTTTTGATGAACCAGACGTAGATTTACTAGCTCCTTGCATCACTTTACCCATGTTAAAAGTGACTCAAAAGTGGCGTAATAAGGTTGATGAGCTGTTTGTCAGACTGTTGCAACCTATCTGTTGTCACTGCTCAGAGGTAATTATAGATTTTACAGAGAAGCTGCTGTACACTATGCACTCTGGGCCATAATATCAAGCCTGGTGACAAAATTATCACCACTTTATCGGCAGGAAAGTGTCGCTAAAGTGGCGATAATGAGTTTGATAATATGCTCTATGGAATTTCAATCGAAGGTCATGTTAGATGTCCTTCACATGTAACATGAGTTTCGATTGGAATTCCATAGAGCATATTATCAAACCTATTATAGCCACTTTAGCAGCAGTTTGCTGCCGATAAAGTGGCGATAATTTTGTCGCCTAGGGTTGATGATATGGCTCTCTTTCATTTCACAAATAAAACTAACAGTACAGTTTTACGAGTGCAGTGTACCTGGTACATTTCAGTTGTTATAGTGCCGCATTCAAGTGGTGTCTATATGGAAGTGCCTACTGCGTTACTGACGCCCGTTATGCTGAATTATTTCTAATGCATTGCTATGAAGGCTTTGTAGATCTAGAGGGCTATGCTTACCTTGTATAAAGAGTGCGGCCACCGGAGTTCACCATTCGACTTGAATTCTGCCTCTATATGTCAAAGTATATTCAATAAGTTGCAGAGAATTCCATTGCTGTTGCTCGATAGGCCGTGGTTGCTTCTGAAGGATGTTTGGTGATGGAAACAAAAGGACATATTGATTAGTCATCGTAAACTGAGTTGCGTAACTACTATCAAAAGTGATCTTTAATGTGGGTTCTTAATATTCCGTAGTTAAGACTGTTGCTGCTCCAGTAAACAAAGGAAGATTGTTGGACCTAGAGTTGTCAGGTCACCTAGGGTAGCCTGGCCTAGGGTAAGACAATCAGCTATCAGAGGCACATGTGTAAAGATTGCATTCCACCCAGCAGTAACTCAAAGTAATTCCACTCAAAAATGACACTACACCAATTTTTTTATGGAAAAATAAGAGCTGTTTTATAAAAGTTCTCTTTCTTTCTTTAAATGTACTCTCCAGCAAGTCTTTCTTTGCAATACTTCAAATCACATTTGTTTCAATTAATCATTAAGACATCACATTAGAGGAATGATTACTTGGTTTAAATCTTTTCACAAGCGCAGTACAGTGCAGACAGTTTCTCAGTTTTAACCTTTCCTCCTTTCACCTGTAAACATGGCTAACAATAGTCTTTTATTATTCTTGGCGGAGCATAGATCAACAATTAGCTGTTAACACAAAATTCCACAGTGAGCGCTACTATTACTCCTCCGACCTTTCACTCTCCTGGGCAGGTGTCGTTGATCATTTCAGGAACCCCAAGGTAAGGTACATCACTTGTCTCATATATTCTGTACAGAGAAAATTCTCTCTCTGCCCTCAAGTATAAACTGTCTGTTATTTCCAGCTCATTGTAGGCCTGGTTGAATGAAGCCAACTCAGTCGCTGTTCCCGAATTCTCTCAGCTCTATGCTAAGGGCAGGAGAACTCCTTCTAACAAGTTCCCCCTCCACAGTTCTCCACACCTAGCTTCGTGGAAGTACTTCCGCTTTGGCCGAATCTAACTTGTGTGCCAATAACTACCGTTGCTTTTCCTCCCTCTCCTCACTTACTTCACACTTTGGTTGGGATCAAGCAGGATGGGGCTCAGCTAATGGGAAGATACAGTCTTCTCCCTTACTTCCTTCCAGACGCACAGGTTCTTAGGGCCGGTCTCCCGAGTTGTAGGGAGGTCTCCGCCTACGTTTCCTGGCGGCCGCTCCTCACGCTGGACTTACGCGGGAAGAAAACACCTCGGACTCCCTCAGCGCCTTCCCTCACCTCTCACTCGCGTAGGGGCTGTTGGAAAGCACTGCGCTTCCTGTCCTGCGCAGAAGCTGCACGACGACGCCGCCTGTCAACTCTGGGCTGGCGCTTCAAGCCGCTTCCTCTCTGGGACACTCCTCCCGGTCACGCCTCCGCTGAGCCTGCACGAAGGAGAGACGCTACTCTCCCCTCTCCGCTCAGAAGCGGAACCAGGACACCACTGCCCGGCAGCTTCCCCAAGCAGTCTCACCGCCTCAAGGACCGATGGCCAGCCAATGACTGGAAAAGGCACACGGCAGAGATGTGGCAAATCCCCCTCAGCTCCCGCCGGATCTCTGCACTAATGGGGGTAAGGAGAGAATCGGAAATCGGGGCGTTCTGCGGCCCCTATCCTTTTGATATCCCGGAACAGATTTTAAACATCGAGGATCCCAAGCCAGGTCACACCCACTCGCGGGGATATGTCAGCAGAGGGGGAAAACAGTCCATTTGACCATGAACCCACCTACAGTGCACTATCCTCCTGACCGGTAGTCTAGACTCCTAACTGGCCTCTCAATGATTCTCCTCACATCTAAAATGGCTTCCCTAGCGTTGACCCTTTTATAGGTTTGCCCCAGGTTTCCAGAACCAGCTGGAAGGTTCTAGAGCGTCCTCATGTTATCCTATGGGTCTATCTCAATGTTGACAGTTTTGGCAGTTGAAAGCCACCATTTTGTAGATCTGGGTGAATTCTAGTCAGGAAAAAGGCACCTGGGCCTGAGGTAAAAGACCATGAGGGCAAAAGAGCATCTATCCCCCCTGGACAACACCATAAAAATAGTCCGTGGACGCAAAAAGATATAATGGGTATGAGGGGCAAAAAGGGGACAAAATAAATAATGAATAGGAGGGACTTCCCAAAGGCAGACAGGTCTAACACGCGTCCCCCCCAGCTGAAAGTGGGGAGAGCTACCCAACCCCTTGGTAGTCCTCATCACTAAGGCGGAAATACCTGGAGAGACCGTCTGCATTGGTGTGGTCCACTCCAGGCCGATGTTCCACACGGAAGTCCATTCCCTGTAGGGAGATAGACCATCTCAACAACTTGGGGGTTTTCCCCCTTCATTTGCATCAGCCAACGAAGGGGTCGGTGGTCAGTCTGAACCAGGAAGTGCGAGCCAAACAGGTATGGCCGCAACTTCTTCAGAGCCCACACCACTGCAAAAGCCTCCCTCTCAATTGCACTCCACTTCTGTTCCCGGGGAAGCAGCCTCCTGGATAGGAAAACTACAGGCTGATTCAGACCCTCTTCATTAAGTTGGGATAACACTGCCCCAATGCCATGTTCTGATGCATCTGTCTGCACAATGAACTCCTTGGAGAAGTCTGGGGCCCTCAGGACCGGTGCTGCACACATTGCCTGCTTCAATTTTTCAAAGGCTTGCTGACAAGCCTCTGTCCAAACTACCCGTCGAGGTTGTTTCTTTGAGGTAAGCTCTGGGAGGGGCGCTTCAATAGTGCCATACCCCTTCACAAAGCGACGGTAGTAACCTGTGAGGCCCAGGAAAGCTCGGACCTCAGTCTGGGTCTTGGGGGGTTCCCAGGCCATGATTGCCTCAATCTTTTCCTGGAGGGGCTGCACTGTTCCCCTACCCACCAAGTGTCCAAGGTACACAACCGACCCCTGCCCAATCTGACATTTGCTGGCCTTGATTGTCAAGCCAGCTTGTTTCAGGGCCTGGAGAACTGCTTGCAAATGTTGCAAATGGTCCTCCCAACTGCTGCTGAAGACAGCAAATCCAGGTAGGCAGCGGAGAAACCCTCCATTCCGGAGAGGACCTGGTTCAACAGCCGCTGAAATGTGGCAGGGGCGTTCTTGAGCCCAAAGGGCATCACACAAAATTGGAAGTGTCCCTCAGGCGTGGAGAAGGCTGACCTTTCCTTCGCTCCATCTGTCAGGGAGATCTGCCAGTACCCCGAAGTGAGGTCAAAGGTACTTAGATATTGGGCAGCTCCCAGCCGGTCAATTAATTCATCCGCCCTAGGGATCGGATGAGCATCAGTTTTGGTAACTGAGTTCAGTCCCTGGTAATCCACACAGAACCTCAGTTCTGGAGTGGTGCCTGGTGGAGCTGCTTTTGGCACTAGAACCACCGGACTGGACCAGGGGCTGCTGGAAGGTTCTATAACTCCTAGCTCCAGCATCTTGGTAACCTCTCCATGGATGCTAGCCTTCACCTTGTCTGACAGCCGGTAGGTCTTTGACTTCACTAGTGGGCTGTCTTCTGTGTCCACATCATGGGTACACAGGTGGGTCCTTCCCAGGACAAGGGAGAACTACGTAGAGTACTGCTCCAGTATCTGGGGGCAGTCCTCCCGCTGTTCAGGAGTTAGGGATGGGGAGAGAATCACTCCCTCCACCGACCCATCCTTTTCCTGAGACGAGAACAAGTCTGGGAGAGGTTCGCTTTCCGCTTCCTCTCCTCCATCAGTTACCATCATTAAGATGACCTCCGGCCTCTCATGGTGGGGTTTGAGTCGGTTAGCATGTAGCACCCGTAGGTGGCTGTCGAGGGGTCTTAAGGTCCACCAGGTAGGTGGCCTTACCCTTCTTTTCTAACACCTCAAAGGGGCCTGTCCAGCGATCCTGGAGGGCACTTAGCTCTCCAGGTTCCATCACCCACACTTTCTGGCCAGGCTCCAGCTCCACCGGGTGAGCGTTGTGGTCATACCACTCCTTCATTACTGCCTGGCTGGCCTCCAAGTTGTCAGAAGCTTGCTTCCACAACTTCGCCATTTGGCTCCTGAAGGCCAGCATGTAGCTCACCACATCCTGGGGGGTTTCCTGGGAGACTTTTCCCATCCATCCTTCACCAGGCTGAGAGGACCACGTACAGGGTGCCCATACAGAAGCTCAAAGGGGCTGAAGCCCACTCCCTTCTGTGGCACTTCCCTGTGGGAAAATAGCAAACAGGGTAGGAGGACGTCCCATTTCCTCCGCAGGCTTTCAGGCAGACTTCTGATCATGCCCTTCAAGGTCTTGTTGAACCTTTCTACCAGTCCATTTGACTGGGGGTGATAGGGAGTGGTGAACTGGTAGGTCACTCCACACTCCTTCCACATTGCCCGCATGTACGCTGACATAAAGTTGGTCCCCCTGTCGGACACAACTTCTTTGGTTAAACCCACTCGAGTAAAGATCCCAATAAGGGCCCTAGCCACCACAGGTGCAGTGACAGTCCTCAGAGGAATTGCCTCTGGGTACCGGGTGGCATGATCCACCAGAACCAGGATAAACCTGTGACCATCTGTTGTCGGTGGATCCAATGGCCCCACAATGTCGATGCCCACCCTTTCAAAGGGGGTGCTAACGACAGGAAGTGGTTCCAGGGGAGCTTTCAGCTTCACCCCTGTTTTCCCACTGGCTTGGCAGGTTACACACGTCCGACAGTAGGTGTTAGACGCCACTTTCATCTGAGGCCAGTAAAAGTGGGGGACAAGCCGAGCAAAGGTCTTGTCCTGACCTAAGTGTCCTGCCAAGGGAATTTCATGAGCCAATTCCAGCAGAAAGGCTCGGTACCGTTGCGGGACTACCAAGGCCCTTGATGAACCAGGTAAAGGTACCTTGGGTTCACTGTAGAGGAGTCCATCCTCCCAGTAAATGTGGTAGTGTCCCGCAACGTCCCCTGCTGCCTGGGCTTCAGCCTGTCGCCTCAGTCCCTCAAGGGTTGGGCACTCCTTCTGGCCCTTACAGGACTCTTCTCTGGTAGACCCTCCCTCCACATGCCACTCAGCAGGGATGGGCATGTCCTCCATAGAAACTACTTCCCCCTCCACGGACTCCTGGTCCACCACCGCAAGTGGCCGATCTGTCACATGGGGTGTGGAAGCCGAAGCAGGCTTCTCCTGTCTTCGGGTCTGTCCCTTTTTGGCAGCGGGTTGGGCCATTGTTCCAGGCTCCAACCCAGGCGAACTCCCTCTCCGGGCAGTCGCAGACCTTGTGCTTACACAGGCCCAGTCAGGTGTACCCAGCATCTCTGAATGCGTCCGGTATTCCTCCTCTCTCCAAGCATTGTGCTCCATGTCATTCCCCAGCAGACAATCAACTGGCACGGCAGGGCTTACGGCAACTCGAAGTGAACCTGCAACCCCTTCCCACTCAAAGGGAACCTCGGCCACGGGATAGTGGCCCATTCTGCCGTCAGCCATCGCGGCGGGGTGGAGTACATTGGGAATCAGCTGCTCTGGAGACACCAGATGACTTCTGACCATAGTCATACTGGCTCCTGTATCTCTCAGAGCCTCCCTTCTCTGGCCATTGATGGTGATCCACTGCCCATACTTGGTAGTATTTGGGGGCACCTGGATCTTAGGAACCATCTCCCGTTCTCCCAGGGACACTAAGGTGACACCCGCCCACTCACCCCCCTTATCTAAGGGCAACTCCTCCCCGAGCGCTACACTAGCTACTCCCGGGGCTTTTCCTCCGGTGGGAGGGGGTGGTCTCTTTGGGCATCTGACATCTCCCTTATAATGTCAAACACCACCACACTCAAAACAGTGGACAACCCTTGGCTGCTGGCTCTGGCCAGGATGAGGGTTTCTGGGCGGGTTAGCCTTAGGGGTGAAACCTGTTCCCTTTCCCGAGAAACTGTTTTGGGGACCTTTAGAGAACTCCCGCTTTTTATCTCCCCCCTCCTTCTTCTGAGGGGCGCCCTGTCCGGCCTTTTGGGAATCCCCTCCAGTCCCCTTTGAGGACACCCGGGTACTTGCCCAGATGTCCGCCTCCTCTGCAAGCTTCCGGGGGTTGGTCAGCTTGCTGTCCACCAGGTGTTGGCGCAGCTCGGGAAAGCATTTCTCGAGTAGATGCTCTTTAAGAAAAAGGTCATATAACCCCTCATAGTCCTTCACCTCGCTGCCCTGTACCCAGCCCTCCAATGCCTTCCTTGCATAGTCCAGGAAATCCACCCAGTTTTGGGTGCTTAATTTGTGGCTCCCCCTGAACTTTTGGCGATACTTCTCCGGGGTTAGCCCAAACTTCCTGATCAATGCTAACTTCATGGTGGGGTAGTTGGTCTGCTCCTCCGGTTCTAAGGCTAACAAGGTGTCCCGACCAGTAGGAGGCATATATTTGTACAACCCACCCCCCCCAGTGCTTCTCCTGGATCCCATGGGCTCTTAGGGAGACCTCATAGGCAGCCAGCCACTTGGCTATGTCATCCCCTTGGCTGTAGCTGGCAACTATGTCTTTAGGCAGGTAGGGTCTGGAGTCCCTGGTTAATTCTTTGGTTCGCTGCCACCATTCGGAGAATTGGAGGGCCCTAACTGTAGGGCCTTGAGTTCTAGCTCTCTCAGTTTTATCTCATGAGCCATCCTCTGTTACTCCCTCCCCTGTTCCAATTTTGCTAATTCCAATTTAAATGGTCTTTTCTCCCTCCTGTCTGTGAGTTCCGCTTCAGTCAAGCTTCCTCCGGAGACACTACTGCCCCTCCTAGAGTAGGTCATTGGTCCGGGGAGTAGGTTTCCCACCTCTGGATGGAACAATCCCTCTACCCCTATGACCGTGTCCCGGTCTGTCCCCTCTTCCTCCTCCTTCCCTTCTCTATGTGCTGCCACCCAAACCCTCAAGCTGGTCTGGAGCTCCCCCTTCTTGGCACCCCGCTTAAAGAACACTCACATTTCTTGACAGAAGTCCTTTAGCTGGGCCACAGAATAAGTGTCCAGTTCTTCGAACGCAAATTCCATTTTGCTAAAGGCAATGTAGGGACAAGCACACAAAAAGAATAGAGTTACAAGGGCAACCTGAAGCTACCTCCACCCCACCACCAGGAATAAATTTGGAAAAAGCAAAAGTAAAAATTAGGAAGTCCGCTAGGAGAAAACTCCAGGTGTAGGTTAGTGGATTACACTTAGTTACTGCAGAGTAGTTGCAACCACAGTTCTCATCCCACCGCTGGACACCAATATGTTGGACCTAGAGTTGTCAGGTCACCTAGGGTAGCCTGGCCTAGGGTAAGACAATCAGCTATCAGAGGCACATGTGTAAAGATTGCATTCCACCCAGCAGTAACTCAAAGTAATTCCACTCAAAAATGACACTACACCAATTTTTTTATGGAAAAATAAGAGCTGTTTTATAAAAGTTCTCTTTCTTTCTTTAAATGTACTCTCCAGCACGTCTTTCTTTGCAATACTTCAAATCACATTTGTTTCGATTAATCATTAAGACATCACATTTGAGGAATGATTACTTGGTTTAAATCTTTTCACAAGCGCAGTACAACGCAGACAGTTTCTCAGTTTTAACCTTTCCTCCTTTCACTTGTAAACATGGCTAACAATAGGCTTTATAAATATCTACCAGTTATTCTTGGCGGAGCATAGATCAACAATTAGCTGTTAACACAAAATTCCACAGTGAGCGCTACTATTACTCCTCCGACCTTTCACTCTCCTGGGCAGGTGCCATTGATCATTTCAGGAACCGCAAGGTAAGGTACATCACTTGTCTCATATATGCTGTACAGAGAAAATTCTCTCTCTGCCCTCAAGTATAAACTGTCTGTTATTTCCAGCTCATTGTAGGCCTGGTTGAATGAAGCCAACTCAGTCGCTGTTCCTGAATTCTCTCAGCTCTACGCTAAGGGCAGGAGAATTCCTTCTAACAAGTTCCCCCTCCACAGTTCTCCACACCTAGCTTCGTGGAAGTACTTCCGCTTTGGCCGAATCTAACTTGTGTGCCAATAACTACCGTTGCTTTTCCTCCCTCTCCTCACTTACTTCACACTTTGGTTGGGATCAAGCAGGATGGGGCTCAGCTAATGGGAAGATACAGTCTTCTCCCTTACTTCCTTCCAGACGCACAGGTTCTTAGGGCCGGTCTCCCGAGTTGTAGGGAGGTCTCCGCCTACGTTTCCTGGCGGCGCCCCTCCCGCTGGACTTACGCGGGAAGAAAACACCTCGGACTCCCTCAGCGCCTTCCCTCACCTCTCACTCGCGTAGGGGCTGTTGGAAAGCACTGCGCTTCCTGTCCTGCGCAGAAGCTGCACGACGATGCCGCCTCTCACCTCTGGGCTGGCGCTTCAAGCCGCTTCCTCTCTGGGACACTCCTCCCGGTCACGCCTCCGCTGAGCCTGCACGAAGGAGAGACGCTACTCTCCCCTCTCCGCGCAGAAGCGGAACAAGGACACCACTGCTCGGCAGCTTCCCCAAGCTGTCACACCACTCACTCATCTCACATCAATAAGTTAATAGAGGCCTGGGACAGCCTCGTGACACAGAAAAGAAAATAGTATCATGGACGCACAATTAATAATAATAGAGGCCTAAGCACGTGGCGTAGGACAGAAATACGACACAGAAATTTATGAACGCACAATTTTTAAGATTAGAGGTGTATAGGACCTCGTGACTTATAAAGAAATATTTCAATTATGTAAGTACAATTTAAAACCATTGAGGGGTAGGAAAGCCATATGTAGGATAAAAAAATAGCATTATGTACATACAATTTAGAGTGGAGGCTGACGTTATGACGTCTTCTCTTACCTTTGCTTGTGTCGTCTTTTGTCGTGTCTTGAAAGGCTGCGGTTTTGCTGAGTCTGGGGTGTTTTTGACAGTCTGTCTGTCATCGAAGCACAGGCAGGCAAAAGAGAGCTTGCTCACGTCAGTGCCCACATTATATGGGAACCGCGGGGGCTGATCACACCAATGCCAGGGCCGTCATTGGTAGCGTTTTCGCGGTCTGCAAGAATTATGGCCCTGGGGGACATGCCATTGGGTAATGTCTTGGTTTCCAGGCTAAATGATAGCAAGCATGCTAGGTGGTGGCATGTGGGTAGTGTTGGCGGGCGTGCACCACGCATGTGCAAGTATGAGTGTGTGCACTAACCATTAACAACAGAGAGAGATGGGGGCGGTGTTATAATGTACGCAGAGGCAGGCCCAGAATCGGATCTGCAATGAGTCAGCACTTCTAATCATTGTCCTTAGCGCGCCATGAGGTCTGATTTGTCACTGAGAGGGTGATCGCACCATAGTTTGTACTGCTTATCATACTCAGCGTGTACCCGCGCATACGGTATGAATATGCTTTGATGATACGCATCGCATTAAAGCTTCGGAGTGATGTCATGTACGGCATTCTGTACGCGAAAGGGGTAATGTTTCTACTTGGTTTAAAACATGTATGTATTTAATGTAGATACTAAGGGCAGACGTTTGGGATAACTATGATTTTTTTTAAATAGTTTTAATAATCCTATATTACTTTTAAAAAGAATTACACAAATCGCGGTAGAACATCGTGCGTACTCGTATTGAAAGAGCTGTGCAAGTGCATCATAAGCGTACGCAAAGCCATGTGACTTTAAAAGTAGAGATTTGATTGGTTCGTAACTTTTCCTATTGCGAGTGTTGAAAGTTCCGTCTCATTATAATTATTCGACTTTGGCTTTCTAAGAAGAAGCATTTGTTGTGAGAATCTTCTCAAATAGAAGGAAGATCACCATAATAAGAGCAATGGAGTCATCTTCCAGCAGTTCTTCAGAGGAATATTTAATTCCTGAAGAAGCTCCAAAGAAGAGGAAAGAAGATCTAATTTGGAAATTTTTCACTTTTCCAGAAGGTCAAAAAAAGGTTAATGCTGCAAAAGTAACCTGTAAAATTTGCCAAAGAACTCTTTCAAGCGGTGATCCATGTAAAAAATACTCCTTTGGCACAGCAAATATGGTGCAACACGTGAAGAACTTGCACCCAAGAACTTTGCTCGAGCTGAAAGACGGAGGTTGCACGAGAACCCACCTGCTGCTACAACAAGCACATCAACTGCAGCAGCATTTTCAGCAAGCAGTCCACACCCACATATTGATTCTGACTTTGCTAAAGTTAAAATTCTTTGCATTTATTGCGATAAACTTTTGTGTTATTGGGAACAGTCTATAGACCTGATGAAATGCAGGATGCAGGATCATTGCTGTCCTCGACATTAGTTGCTCTTTTTTTCATTCTTTTGTTCCGCTTGGAATTTGTTGAGAAAACAAAAAAAAAATACAAAACAAAAAAAAAAGTTATTTTTAGAACTACCTTCACTGGTCAAAGAAAGAACTATATTTCTATGTTAGTGTGTAAAAGTTTGTCAGAATGAATGTGTAGTTCATAAATGAATGAATGAATATATTACTAGGGGAATAGAGGGGACCCCGCCTGCTATAGGCCAATCTCCCTGTTAGACTCTGCTGTAAAAATCTTGGGTAGAGTCATTCTACAGAAATTAGGGGATTGGCTGTCGGGCAGGGGGGTGCTCTCTAACCTCCAGTATGGTTTTAGAGAACACAGGAGTACCATGGACCAATGTTTAAATTTGCACCTCCTCATAAGTAAATATACAATTGCAAAGGAGGGTCTTTTATACTTGGGGTTCATTGACTTTTCATTGGCGTTCGAATTGGTTAATCATTCAAAATGATGGCGAATCCTGCGGGAAATAGGTATAGATGCATCCTTGGTTCATTTTCTTAGTGACCTTCACCAGGACCTCTCTGCCTCTGTCAGGGTTACGCAGGAAGGCCGGTGTACAGGTAAATTTAGCTCTAGGAGGGGGTCAGACAAGGGTGCATACTGGCCCCACTCCTTTTTACGATTTATATTAACGCCCTTCAAAAATCCCTGGGCGTGGCTACCCTAGACACTCCGCGTATAGGGGAATCGGGGATCCCGGTACTCCTGTACGCGGATAACACTGTATTACTTGCACGCACAGGATTGGGCCTACAGAGGCTGTTGGACCACTTAGGCAGCTTCATGGATTCCCTTGACCTAAAAGTCAATATTAAAAAATCTCACGTTATGGTGGCCGGAGCCCGAAGGAAGAATAGCAAGGTTAAAACCTTCACTTGCATGGGCGCGGAATTAATGAGGGTTCCGGTCTTCACCTATCTGGGAGTCCTCTTTGATGAGAAGGGCAACTGGGGACCCCAGCAGGAGCTGAAGAGCAATGTTGTTGCAAGATTCAAAACAGCCCTTTTTAGCTTCTCTAAGAGGTTGGGAGCACGGCCCGTGGAGGCTATGCTCAAGATATACAAATCCAAGTGTTTAGCGATTGCCTCTTATGGGGCAGCCATATGGGGTTGAAATGAAATGAAATGAAATGGAATGAAAAAAAGTACTTGATTAAGCGCACTGCGGCCAAGCGGCTTCCTGGCGCTGGGGACTAGACCATACTCACAGAGGGGACCCAGGGAGACTAGCAGGGAAACGCCTGGGAGAACAAGAAAGTTTTGAGAGCTTTACGGAAATGGGTATAGATGGGGATAGAACGAATTGAAAGAGGAAGACTGTTCCAGAACCGGGGGGCTAGAACCGAAAAACGGGTGCCCCCTGTTCTGGATTTGCGGAAGCGGGGGACATGCAGAAGGGAGAGAGAGGAGGAGCGGAGAGTGCGGCTGGGGGCGTGGGGAGTGATGAGAGATCTGATAAAGAGAGGAGCTGTGCGGGTGTGTGCCCGAAAGGCCAAACAGGCCAATTTGAAAAAAGATCTAAGGCGCACAGGGAGCCAATGAAGGGACTTGAGTGCAGGGGTAATGTGGGAAGATTTGGGGAGACAAAGAATGAGGCGGGCTGCCTGATTTTGAATGGCCTGAAGGCGGCGGGTTTCATAAGCGGGTATGCCCACGTACAGGCCATTCCCATAGTCAAGGCGGGAGGTGATAAGAACCATGACGATGGTTTTGAGGGCGTCCGCAGAGAAAAACCGGGAAATCTTACGGATGAGCCGGAGGGACAAAAAACAAGAGGACACGACGGAGCTGATTTGGGCATGCATGGACAGGTCATGACTGACCTTCATGCCCAGAGTCCGAACAGAGGAAACCGGTGAAGGGGGGGAACCGAAGGAAGGGGGCCAGTGGACCGAGGACCAAGGGTTTGAAGGACCACCCGTGAGGACAAGCTCCGTCTTGTCCGGATTGAGCTTCAAGTGATTGAAGCTCATCCACTCGGATATAAAAACTAAGGTGGAACAGAACTTAGGGAGGGAATCAGAAGGGGAGGAGAGATCAAAGACGAGCTGGAGGTCATCCGCGTAGTTATACACAGAGACCCCCAGCTCGAGAAGAGAGATCATAAGAGGGTGGATATAAAGATTGAAAAGAAGTGGGGAAAGGGAAGAGCCTTGGGGGACCCCACAGGTAGTCAAGCGAGGGGGAGCGGAGAAACCTGAGAGGTGGGCCGCTTGGGACCTACCTTGAAGAAAGGACGCAAGCCAACAAAAAGGCGGCGCCCCGGATGCCCGCTGCGCTGACACGGTGGAGAAGGATGGAATGGTCGACCGTGTCAAACGCAGCGGACAAATCGAGGAGGACCAGAGCTTGGGGGAGGTTGATGTCAGCTTTCCCCTTGAGTTCGTCCAGGACCGCGAGGACCACTGTCTCCGTGGAGTGGCCTGGGCGAAAACCTGTCTGATGGGAGGCAAGGAGGTGGTTCTCCTCGATGTAGGTGGACAGACAAGATGTGACGTAACTTTCAAGGATCTTGCCCAGATAAGGGAGAAGAGAGATAGGCCTAAAATGGGAAAGAAGAGAGGGATCCAGACCAGTTTTTTTAAGAATGGGAAGAACTATAGCAGATTTGAAGGATAAAGGGACAGAACCCAGGGCCAGAGAAGCGTTAAGAAGGGCGAGAGGAGGGGCGGGGCAGCTAGTGAAGAGAGTTCTAAGAATCCGTGCAGGAGCACAGTCCGCAGGAGAACCAGACTTGACTTTTACAAGCAGGTTAAGGAATAGCTCCAGAGAGATGGGTGGAAAATGATCCAGAAAGGAAGAGGGCAATGGGAGGGAGCAGGGGAAACCAGGTTGAAGCACAGTGGGGATATTAGCCTTTATGTTGGCGATCTTATGAATAAAATAGTCATTAAGTCAGGAGCAGAGGATCTGAGATGGAACGAGACTAGTGCTGGTGCGGTCAGAGGTAGCAAGATTATGAACCAAAGAAAAGATTTCTCGAGATTTATTGGCAGAGAGGGCAACTCTCTCGGTGAAGTATTTAGTTTTAGCCGCGAGGATCGCTCTTTTATAATCATTGAGGAGGAGTCTGTATTTGGCGCGGAGAGTGGGACAGTAGTTCCGTCTCCAATGACGTTCCAACCGCCTGAGATCGAGTTTAAGAGCTTTAAGCTCAATGGTGAACCATTTGTGCGCGTCATAGGGGCGGACGGCTTTGACCTTCTTGAGCGGGGCGGCCTGATCGCAAGAAGAAGAGAGCCAGATACTAATAGCGTCTGCCTGAGAATCCAAAGGGTTACGCACCTCTGAATAAAATACAAGTGGTAGAAAACAGGTTTCTTAGAACTCTTTTGTCAGTACCCCAGTCGACCCCGACATTTTCCCTACATACTGAATTAGGCTTGGGATATATCCCAGACCACCTAAAAATGGCCCCATTGATTTAATGGGCGAAAACTAGGCTAAATGAGGAGATTACCCTTAATCACCTGATCCTAAAAGATTGTGCAGCCCTCGAGAAGGCAGATAGGATCCCATGGCTGACGTACGTTAGAGAGGCGTGCGCCAGACTAGGACGACCGGAAATATATACATCTCCGGAGGGCATAAAGAAAGAGGATTTAGGTTGGATTAAATATAACTTTCGGAACTTGTTGGAGGCGGAAAGGGAAGAGCAGGAGCTAGGAAAACCAGCTGTGAGAAGCAATTATGGTTTACTAACTTCCCCATCTATTGAACCAAATCTAAAGATTGTTATTAAGCCGTTTCACCGCTTTTTGTTGGGTAGATTTCAGTTCAATCTAATTTATCTTACTTTGGGTATATTTCCCAATTGCGGGAAACCGGACGATGCTGCACCATGCTCCTGTGATAGGTTCTCTACACAAGACACACTTCATCTTGTAATGTTCTGTGAGCATTTTTCAGAGGCGCGCAAAAAATTCTTAAACCCTATATTACGAGAAGCTGGATTTGTACAAGTGAGGCCTGCTCTTTTATATTTGCAAATGCTGAGTAGTGTGCATGTTATTTTCAGCGTAGCAAGCTTTCTGGTGGCTGCGGCCCGGGTAAATAATAAAAGACATATTTGTACGTGACTGTTTTGTAGGTCCAACAGGGGGCTTATGGTTTTAATTCAAGAAACCCAATGATGCACTTTAAATTGTAAATATCGTACCGTTGAATCTTTTTCGGTATTGGATAATTTGCATTTTAAGCAATCGCCTTATGATACATTCAATGTTTGATCTTTGTATTGTAAATAGTGGATTTATGAACAGTAACAAACGAATGCTTATTTTTTTTTAACTATTTTAATAATTGGTGGATGTATGTATTGTTTCTTCTTTTATGATTTTAATTAATCGAAATAACGAACTTTGACTGACTGACTGACTGAATGAATATATTACTAGTGTATGGAGAATGTGAAAGTGCAGAGCTATTAGGAAGTGCTACAGCAAAAATCTATTAGGTGTTTACCTGTAGTATGTGCGAAGCACTTGAATGTAACATATGTACATAAATATGTTAGAAGTCTATGCTTCAATTTGCGCTGCTGGTGAAACTGCCTGGGTGAATTTGTATGTGTTAGCGGTGGATTTACAATCCCCTTGTGTTTCTTTTACACAGCCGTTGCATCACTTTTGTGACACAGCGGTAGTGCAAAAGATGTGCCATGGCGTGTGCTATTAGCAATGTGATGCATCTGGAGGGTGCATTACATTGTAAAGCCCTGCGCCAGAAGAGGCTTTCCTGTACAGAAGGGGGTGCAGCAATGCCTCCTAAAAGTGACTGAGTGAAATGTATAACATTTCATTCAGTCACTTTTGAGCTTATGCTGCGTCAAAACCTTGCACATGCTTGAAGCAGGTGTAAGGATTGATACAGCTTTGTGAGCATAGGGCCCCAGCGCATTGCTGTAGTTGGGTTATACTTGCAACCGAGGTCAAGCAATAATTAATCCAAAAATTCCTTTGCAATTTAGTTTTGGTATTGTTTTATAATAAGAATATGAAATATAATCAAAAAAATTAAATACATCTAAATATTTATATTAAAAATATAAGAAATTTGTATAAAAAGAAAGACATAATAATTAATACATTTATAACTTATCATATACAAAACCTTTGAAATTCACTGAAAAAACCATAGGTTTCAGAAACGTTATAGTTAGGAATTAGCATTTAAAAAACCTTGCAAATTCATTGAAAAAACCATAGGTTTCACACACGTCATAGTTAGGAATTAGCATTTAAAAAAACATGCAAATTCATTGAAAAAACCCTAGTTTTCACACGTTATAGTAAGCTGAACATTTCTCTCATACAAAACCTTTGAAATTCCTCCATTATAGTTAGCTCAGCTAACTAAAACTTGCGCGCCCGCAATGCACTGCTGATGACGTCACATATAACATCATTCATGACATGGTCAGTGACATCACTCATGACATCACTGATGACATCTCAAATGAAATCACCGCCAAGTACTCACCTGTGCCAACCAGAGAATCCCAAATTCCTAACAGTCCGGCACATATTACTACACTACAAAATACTGCTTTCAGTTCATTGACTCAATGGTAAATCTTCCATTATTTGTAGTACCCCCTTATGGAAACTGCTGCTTTAACCTTCTTACAATGGTAGTCGAACCATCAGATTGCCATTAAAACATGGTTGGCTTTGACCAGAAGTAATACTATTATCACCCCTGGCATCACACATGGACCCTGGAGCAGTGCAGATACTGAGTGAGGGAAGCTTGCGTTGATGAAGTTCTTGCTGTAAATGTTTTATTAACAAAGAAAGTCTCTACTGCTGATGCACGAGGTATCAGTTCAGCAGGTGAGTGAAGTTTTCTTTGCTGGTGCCCCTGGCATCACACATGGACCCTGGAACTCTGCAGATTCTGTGCATGTTCAGAGAGTGGGGGAAGCTTGCACTGCTGACATTCATTCTGTAAACTTTCTGTAAACCAAAAAAGCTTCCACTGCTGATAAACATGAGGTGTCAGTTTTGGGTGTCAGTGAAGCATATTTTGCTGGTGCCACCGGCATCACACATGGACCCTCAAACAGTGCAGATACTTTGCATGTTCAGAGAGTGAGGGAAGCTTGCATTGCTGATGTCCATGCTGTACATGTTTGGTTAACCAAGAAAGCTTCTACTGCTGATACGCTTAAGGTATGAGTTCTGCAGGTGAGTGAAGCTTTCTTTGATGTGCCTATACTGTGTCTGTTGGATGGAGGGATGATTGCACTACAGATTTCCTTTCACTGTTTCTTGTGCTCGTGAGGGAAGCTTGCACTGCTGGTTTCCAATCTGTACCTTTTCTAAGAAAGATAAAAGACAACACTGCTGTTGCCCAAGTGGCAGAGCGAGGGAAGTGCTCACTACTGATGTCCCTTGTGTACCTGTTTTGGTAATGAAGGAACCTTACATATCTAATGTCAATGCTGCACCTGTTAGGTGAGGGAATGTTGCAGCCACTCCTGCTGCCATGCTGTACCTCTCTGAGCACGAGGAAATGTGCACTTCTGATGTCAATATGAATCCTGTTCTGTGAAGCAATGATGCTGCCACTCCTGCTGTCATGCTGTACTTCTCTGAGCAGGAGAAAATGTGCACTTCTGATGTCTATAAGAATCAGGTTCTGTGAGAAAAGGAATCTTGCATCACACATGTCCATTCTAGCACTCTGAGGGAGTGAATCTTACCCTGTTAATGTTTGTGATATACCTTTTGCATTGGTGTGGGAAGCTTGCACTATTGATGTCCATGCATTACCTTTTATGTCAGGGAGTAAAGCTTGCGCTTCTGATTTCCAAGAAGAACCTGTTCTTTGTTTTAGGGAAGCTTGCATTACAGATTCCCATAGTGCATCTGCTCTGTGGGGGGTAAAGCATGCACTTCTACTAACTTGTTATGTCTGTTCTCTGCGGGAGGACAACTCACACTTTTGAAGACCATGCTATACATAGTCTGTGAGGGAGGTAAGCTTGCATTGGTGTTGCTCATGCTGCATATGTTCAGTTATCAAGGGAAGCTTCCACTGGTGATGTCCATGCAGCATATGTTCAATTATCAAGGGAAGCTTCCACTGGTGATGTCCAGGCAGCATATGTTCAATTATCAAGGAAAGCTTGCATTGGTGATGTCCATGCAGCACATGTTCTATTATCAGAGGAAGTTTGCCCTGGTGACGCAAATGTCACACATGTGCTTTAACAGAGGGAAAAACACATTTCTGATTGACATTCTGGGCCCACTCTATCATGAGGTGAACACTGCAATGTTGATGCCCAAGGTGCACCTTTTGTTATAGTGAGGGAGTCTTGCTCAGTTGATGCCCATGAGGTGCTTAGTGTGGGAAGATGTAAAACGTGGTCAGAGAGGGAGGAACGTGTGCACCGCTTATCTCCATGGAGTCCCTGTGGTTGTAGCAAGCAAAGCCTGCACTGCTGACGCCTGTGCTCCACCCTTCTGTGAAGGAGGGCAGCTTGCTCCCCTGGCTCTATGCATATTCTGTGAGTGTATGAATCTTTCATTGGTAATGTCAATGCTGTGCATGTTCCTTCATCATAGGAAGGTTGAAGGTGTCATGCCCATGCTGTGCTTATTCTTTGAAAGGGAGACGTTTGCACTGATGATGGCCATGCTGGACTTGCTCCTTGATGCAGTGAGGACTACACTGTAGGTATCCACACTGCAACTTATATGATAATGAAGGAAGCTTGCACTATTGCTTTCCTTGTGTTACCAGTTCTGTCATAGATACATGATTGACCCACTGATTCATTCTTTGTGTGAGGAAGGTTGGCTCTACTGATACCCATAATAGGGCATGTTAGGTCATGTTCTGTCAGGGAAGGAAGCTTTCTCTTATTCTGTTGTGCTGGACATGTTCTTTGTTTGATGCTTGAGGCGAGATGTGCCTGTTCTGTGTAAGAGGACCTCACACATTACTGATGCCCAAGCTACATATATTCTGTGAGTGAGAGAAGCTTGCAGTGGTTATATTCATGCTGTAAATGTTTATTTCCAAAGGGCACTTGCACTGATGGTGTCTATTTTGCACCTGCTCTTTGGCTGAGAAAAAAGTACATTGCAGTCCCACCACAGGCATTGTGCAAGAGAGCATTGAGATACTCAAGTAGTGTGTGTGACTGTCAAGCATTTCTATAAAAATATTCAATAGCTTGTTGCCAACTTGTATGCATGGTTAGGAATTTTGGGAATGAGTCAAGCAATTTGCCACCCTCTACATGGCACATAAATATTACATACATTCTGTTTGAACCAGGGATGTCAGGTCACCTAGGGTAGCCTGGCCTAGGGTAAGACATGCATTTCTAAAGCACAAGTGTGAAGGTTGCCACCCACCCAGCAGTAAATCCACGCAATAGCACTCAAAAAGGACACTACACCAAAGTATGGAAAAATAAGAGCTTGTTTATAAAAATAATATACTCTGCTTTATACTTTTTAAAATCACAGCTCAGTATGGAACATTAAATCCCGTCAAAACACTTAGTCTAACAAAGTTACTAAATCAACATTTTAAGCAGTTTTCCTATTAGAGGTCACAGCTCAATACAGCTTAGTTCTAAAATTGATACAATCCCTGCAGAATTGCTAAATTAATTCATCAATTGACATCACTAGTACATTACATTAAACTCTGCTGGTTTGGCTCTCCAAACCTTTCATTACAGCATTACTTCAGAAGAGGCAAGATCAGTACTTATACTTAGTCAGATATGCTATATCCATTACATTTGGTACCCCTACAATTCCCCTTTACTATGAACCAAGATTAACTAGTTATAACCAATTAACACAGCAATCAATGAAGTCCCGACAGGGATTCCTTAGGGGCACTGCACTCCTGGGGACAGATTCTCTGTTCAGTTACTTGTCAGTGCTCAATCACGGGCACTAGTCTTACCCTGGTTGTGAAGGTCACTTCCCCAACGTGAATATCTCCTTACTTGTGTTAAGGTTGAAGCTGGAACCTTCATGCGCCAGAAACAAGGGGGAAAACTGGGTGATATGGCCAAGGAACCGAGGGCTGGAAAGGCTCTCTCGCCTCTGTGCTCCCTTATCCCGCTCGGGCCGACTCCTCTGTGAGGCGCTCGAGCGGAAGGAACAAAGGCAGGAACCACGATGCCCTCCTGGCCCCTACCGGGCCTCTCAACTCTCCCTCCCTGCTCGGGCCAGCTCCTTGGTGTGGCGCTCGAGCAGTAGGAAAAGGCAGATCACGGGCACAAGCTGAGGAAGCAACCGGCGCCCCTCCTCAGCGCTGGTCGACGAGAACACTTCTCCAGCGGACATGCGCGGTGGCGCTCGCGCTGGTGCCGCCTCCCACTGCGCCCGCTCAAAGGAAAGGCTCTTCACTCCCGGGCCTGCTCGATCCTAGGCCCCTCCTGTGCCAGGAATAACTGCAACACTTGGGCATGCGCGAAGGCGCCTTTTGGACAGTGTCTCGCCCTCACTTTCTCCTGTCAACCGGGGCGCTGCACAGCAACGCGACTGGAGCACGATCGGTGCCCCAGGGGTCCCGCTCCTAATTCGATGAAGGGAACGAGTTCCTAGCCCCTCACTTTCCACCTAACAGGCTGAAAGGCTTGCCACACACCACAGGATCAGTCAGTGGTAAGAAAAGCTTGTTGTATACTAAGGAAGTGCTTCCTTTCCACACTATAGAGAGGAGGGGGAGTAAAAGGGGGGGCTCCTTCAGAGTAGAGCCACAGAGCTCTTCTTCAGCACTAATCCCCTATCCCTCCTTACTGAACAGACTTAGGGGCACCAGGGAACTCTTAGTTCTGCTCCCAGGGCAGGGTCCTTCTCAGTTCCCAAGACTACTGGAATTAACCCCTTCCCCTATCTGTCCAGGATCAGCAGGATGAACTAACTTGGCTAGGACAACAGGAAATGGGAGGTGGGAAAGCCTTGACAGAGGGCTACCCTTGTAGAGCAATCCACCCTTCAGGATCCTACCCCTACCAGACCTCAGCCTTCACTCTAGCTGCTCCTCACTGACAGACAAAATGGCTGTCCAGCATTCCGCCTTTTATAGGCTGACCCTCAGGAGTCCAGAAGGGACCAGAAGGTTCTGGAACGCCCTATACTTCTCTATGGGACAGGTTCCTGGTGTATCAGTTAGGGCAGTTGGTAGCCACCATTTTGTGACTCCAACTATTCCTGTCAGAACAGGCCTCAGGGCAGTGAGGTGAAAAACCACGAGGGGGGGGGGAAAGAACACCTATCCCTTTGACCAACACCTAGAAAAAGTTAGCGGACAAAAATTATTAAAGGTATGAGGGGCAAAAAGGGGACAAAATAAATAATAAATTGGAGGGACTACGCAAAAAGCCAGACAGGTCTAACACGCGTCCCCCCCAGCTGAAAGTGGGGAGAACTACCCAACCCCTTGGGAGTCCTCATCACTAAGGCGGAAATACCTGGAGAGACCGTCTGCATTGGCGTGGTCCACTCCAGGCCGATGTTCCACCCGGAAGTCCATTCCCTGTAGGGAGATGGACCACCTCAACAGCTTGGGATTTTCCCCTTTCATTTGCATCAGCCAACGAAGGGGTCGATGGTCAGTCTGAACCAGGAAGTGCGAACCAAACAGGTATGGCCGCAGCTTCTTCAGAGCCCACACCACCGCAAAAGCTTCCCTCTCAATTGCACTCCACTTCTGTTCCCGGGGAAGCAGTCTTCAGGATAAGAAGACCACAGGCTGATCCAGGCCCTCTTCATTTAGTTGCGATAACACTGCCCCAATGCCATGTTCTGATGCATCTGTCTGGACAATGAACTCCTTGGAGAAGTCTGGGGCCTTCAGGACCGGTGCTGCACACATTGCCTGCTTCAACTTTTCAAAGGCTTGCTGACAAGCCTTCGTCCAAACTACCCGTCGAGGTTGTTTCTTTGAGGTGAGCTCTGTGAGGGGCGCTACAATAGTGCCATACCCCTTCACAAAGCGACGGTAGTATCCTGTGAGGCCCAGGAAAGCTCGGACCTCAGTCTGTGTCTTGGGGTGTTCCCAGGCCATGATTGCCTCAATCTTTGCCTGCAGGGGCTGCACTGACCCCCTACCCACCAAGTGTCCAAGGTACACAACCGACCCTTGCCCAATCTGGCATTTGATGGCTTTGATGGTCAATCCAGCTTGTTTCAGGGCCTGGAGAACTGCTTGCAAATGTTGCAAATGGTCCTCCCAACTGCTACTGAAGACAGCAATGTCATCCAGGTAGGCAGCAGAGAAACTCTCCATTCCAGAGAGGACCTGATTCACCAGCCGCTGAAATGTGGCTGGGGCATTTTTGAGCCCAAAGGGCATCACACAAAATTGGAAGTGTCCCTCAGGCGTGGAGAAGGCTGACCTTTCCTTTGCTCCATCTGTCAAGGAGATCTGCCAGTACCCTGAAGTGAGGTCAAAGGTACTTAGGTATTGGGCAGCTCCTAGCCGGTCAATTAACTCATCCGCCCTAGGGATCGGATGAGCATCAGTCTTTGTAACTGAGTTCAGTCCTCGGTAATCCACACAGAACCTCAGTTCTGGTGTGGTGCCTGGTGGGGCGGCTTTTGGCACTAGCACCACCGGACTGGACCAAGGGCTGTTGGAAGGTTCGATAACTCCCAGCTCTAGCATCTTGGCAACCTCTCCATGGATGCTAGCCTTCACCATGTTGGACAGCCGGTAGGTCTTCGACTTCACTGGTGGGCTGTCCCCTGTGTCCACATCATGGGTACACAGGTGGGTCCTTCCCGGGACAAGGGAGAACAACGAAGAGTACTGCTCCAATACCTGGCGGCAATCCTCTCGCTGCTCAGGAGTTAGGGATGGGGAGAGAATCACTCCCTCCACCGACCCATCCTTCTCTTGAGACGAGAAGAGATCAGGGAGAGGCTCGCTTTCTGCTTCCTCTGCACCATCAGTCACCATCATCAGGATGACCTCTGGCCTCTCATGGTGGGGTTTGAGGCGATTGGCATGCAGCACCCGTAGGGGCTGTCGCTGGGTCTTAAGATCCACCAGGTAAGTGGCCTTACCCTTCTTTTCCAACACCTCAAATGGGCCTGCCCAGCGATCTTGGAGGGCACTAAGCTCTCCAGGTTCCATCACCCACACTTTCTGGCCAGGTTCCAATTCCACCGGGTGAGCATTGTGATCGTACCATTCCTTCATTACTGCCTGGCTGGCCTCCAAGTTGTCAGAAGCTTGCTTCCACAACTTTGCCATTTGGCTCGGAAAGGCCAGCATGTAGCTCACCACATCCTGAGGAGGCTTTCTGGGAGACTTTTCCCATCCATCCTTCACCAGGCTGAGAGGTCCCCGCACAGGGTGCCCGTACAACAGTTCAAAAGGGCTGAAGCCCACTCCCTTCTGCGGCACTTCTCGGTAGGAAAACAGCAAACAGGGCAGGAGGACGTCCCATTTCCTCCGTAGGCTCTCAGGCAGACTTCTTATCATGCCCTTCAGGGTCTTATTGAACCTCTCTACCAGTCCATTCGACTGGGGGTGATAAGGAGTGGTGAACCGGTAAGTCACTCCACACTCCTTCCACATCGCCCGCATGTAAGCCGACAGAAAGTTGGTCCCCCTGTCGGACACAACTTCCTTAGGGAATCCTACTCGGGTAAAGATTCCCATCAGGGCCCTAGCCACCACAGGTGCAGTGACAGTCCTCAGAGGAATGGCCTCTGGATAACGTGTGGCATGATCCACCAGAACCAGGATAAACCTGTGACCAGCTGTTGTTGGTGGATCCAATGGCCCTACAATGTCGATGCCCACCCGTTCAAAGGGGGTGCTAACGACTGGAAGTGGTACCAGGGGAGCTTTCAGCTTCACCCCCGTTTTCCCACTGGCCTGGCAGGATACACATGTCCGACAGTAAGTGTTGGACGCCACTTTCATCTGAGGCCAGTAAAAGTGGAGGACAAGCCGAGCAAAGGTCTTGTCCTGGCCTAAGTGTCCTGCCAAGGGTATTGCATGAGCCAATTCCAGCAGAAAGGCTCGATATTGCTGCGGGACTACCAAGGCCCTTGATGAGCCAGGTAAGGGTACCTTGGGTTCACTGTAGAGGAGTCCATCCTCCCAGTAAATATGGTGGTGTCCCGTAGCATCACCTGCTGCCTGGGCTTCAGCCTGACGCCTCAGTCCCTCAAGGGTAGGGCACTCCCTCTGCTCCTTACAGAATTCCTCTCTGGTAGGTCCTCCCTCCACGTGCCACTCAGCAGGGATGGGTAAATCCTCCAGAGAGTCTACTTCCCCCTCCACAGACTCCTGGTCCACCACTGCAGGTGGCCGATCTGTCACATGGGGTGTGGAAGCCGAAGCAGGCTCTTCCTGTCTTCGGGTCTGTCCCTTTTTGGCAGCGGGTTGGGCCATTGTTCCAGGCTCCAAGCCAGGCGAACTCCCTCTCCGGGCAGTCGCAGACCTTGTGCTCACACAGGCCCAGTCAGGTGTACCCAGCATCGCAGAATGCGTCCGGTATTCCACCTCTCTCCAAGTATTGTGCTCCATGTCATTCCCCAGCAGACAATCAACTGGCACGGCAGGGCTTACGGCAACTCGAAGTGAACCTGCAACCCCTTCCCACTCAAAGGGAACCTCAGCCACTGGATAGTGGCCCATTCTGCCGTCAGCCATCGCGGCGGGGTGGAGTACATTGGGAACCAACTGCTATGGAGACACCAGTCAACTTCTCACCATAGTCATACTGGCTCCTGTATCTCTCAGAGCCTCCCCTCTTTGGCCATTGATGGTGACCCATTGCCCATACTTTGTAGTATTTGGGGGCACCTGGATCTTTGGAACCATCTCCCGTTCTCCCAGGGACACTAAGGTGACACCCGCCCACTCACCCCCCTTATCTAAGGGCAACTCCTCCCCGAGCGCTACACTAGCTACTCCCGGTGGTTTTCCTCCGGTGGGAGGGGGTGGTCTCTTTGGGCATCTGACATCTCCCTTATAATGTCCAACACCACCACACTCAAAACAGTGGAGAACCCTTGGCTGCTGGCTTTGGCCAGGATTTTGGTTTCTGGGCGGGTTTACCTTAGGGGTGAAACCTGTTCCCTTTCCTTGGAAATTGTTTTGGGGACCTTTAGAGAACTCCTTCTTTTTATCTCCTCCCTCCTTCTTCTGGGGGGCGCCCTGTCCGGCCTTTTGGGAATCCCCTCCAGTCCCCTTTGAGGACACCCGGGTACTTGCCCAGATGTCCGCCTCCTCTGCAAGCTTCCGGGGATTGGTCAGCTTGCTGTCCACCATGTGTTGGTGCAGCTCGGGAAACGTTTCTCGAGGAGGTGCTCTTTCAAAAGTAGATCATACAACCCCTCATAGTCCTTCACCTCACTGCCCTTGACCCAGCCCTCCAATGCCTTACGTGCGTAGTCAAGGAAGTCCACCCAGTTCTGGGTACAAAACTTGTGGCTCCCCCTGAACTTCTGACGGTACCTTTCTGGGGTAAGCCCAAACTTCCTTACTAATGCTAGCTTCATGATGGGGTAGTTGGTTTGCTCCTCTGGTTCCAGGGCCAGCAAGGTGTCCCGACCAGCAGGAGGCATGTATCTATACAAACCACCCCCCCAGTGCTTCTCCTGCACCCCATGGGCTCTTAAGGAGACCTCATAGGCAGCCAACCACTTGGCTATGTCATCTCCCTGACTAAAGCTAGCAATAAGGTCTTTTGGCAAATAGGGTTAGGATTCCCTAGCTGTTTCTTTGGATTCGCTGCCACCATTTATTACAGGAGAGGGCCCCCTTTGCAGGGCCTGGAGATCCAACTCTTTCAACCTGAACTCATGAACCATCCTCTTCTCTTCCTTCTCCTGCTCCAGCTTAGCCAACTCCCATTTTAATTGCCTCTTTTCCCTCCGGTCAGCGAGCTCTGCTTCGGTTAAGCTTCCCCCGGAGACACTACTGCCTTTCCTGGAGTAGGACCCTGGTCCTGGGAGTAGGTTTTCCCCCTCCGAGTGGAATAATCCATTTATCTCCACAACCGGGTCCCGGTCTGCCCCTTCATCCTCCTCCTTCCCTTCTTTGTGTGCCTCCACCCAAGCCCTTAGACTGGTCTGGAGTTCCCCCTTCTTGGCACCATGCTTAAAAAATACCCCCATTTTCTGGCAGAAATCTTTCAGCTGAGCCACAGAATAGGTATCTAGGTTTTCTAATGCAAACTCCATTTTACAATAGGCAATACCAAGTTACACACAAGGAAATTAGAGTTGCAAGGGCAACCTAAAGCCACCTCCACCCCACCACCAGGAACACATTTGGAAAAACAAAAGGACAAATTAGGAGGGCCTCTAGGAGAAAACTCCTGGTGTAGGCTAGTGTATTACGTTTAATTACTACTGAGTAGCTGCAACCACAGTCAGGATCCCACCGCTAGCCACCAATCTGTTGGAACCTGGGATGTCAGGTCACCTAGGGTAGCCTGGCCTAGGGTAAGACATGCATTTCTAAAGGCACAAGTGTGAAGGTTGCAACCCACCCAGCAGTAAATCCACGCAATAGCACTCAAAAAGGACACTACACCAAAGTATGGAAAAATAAGAGCTTGTTTATAAAAATAATATACTCTGCTTTATACTTTTTAAAATCACAGCTCAGTATGGAACATTAAATCCCGTCAAAACACTTAGTCTAACAAAGTTACTAAATCAACATTTTAAGCAGTTTTCCTATTAGAGGTCACAGCTCAATACAGCTTAGTTCTAAAATTGATACAATCCCTGCAGAATTGCTAAATTAATTCATCAATTGACATCACTAGTACATTACATTAAACTCTGCTGGTTTGGCTCTCCAAACCTTTCATTACAGCATTACTTCAGAAGAGGCAAGATCAGTACTTATACTTAGTCAGATATGCTATATCCATTACATTTGGTACCCCTACAATTCCCCTTTACTATGAACCAAAGATTAACTAGTTATAACCAATTAACACAGCAATCAATGAAGTCCCGACAGGGATTCCTTAGGGGCACTGCACTCCTGGGGACAGATTCTCTGTTCAGTTACTTGTCAGTGCTCAATCACGGGCACTAGTCTTACCCTGGCTGTGAAGGTCACTTCCCCAACGTGAATATCTCCTTACTTGTGTTAAGGTTGAAGCTGGAACCTTCATGCGCCAGAAACAAGGGGGAAAACTGGGTGATATGGCCAAGGAACCGAGGGCCGGAAAGGCTCTCTCGCCTCTGTGCTCCCTTATCCCGCTCGGGCCGACTCCTCTGTGAGGCGCTCGAGCGGAAGGAACAAAGGCAGGAACCACGATGCCCTCCTGGCCCCTACCGGGCCTCTCAACTCTCCCTCCCTGCTCGGGCCAGCTCCTTGGTGTGGCGCTCGAGCAGGAGGAAAAGGCAGATCACGGGCACAAGCTGAGGAAGCAACCGGCGCCCCTCCTCAGCGCTGGTCGACGAGAACACTTCTCCAGCGGACATGCGCGATGCCTACCCGCTCGTGCCATGCTACCCTAGGGGACTGGTGACCCCAGTTCCAACACATTCACAAAAGTACAATGAATTAGTTAATCGGGCACCAAATGACCCTTGGAATCAATGAATGATTGATTTACTTTTCTTTCATAAGTAAATAAAGACAGAGAGGCGCCATTATGCCTACACCATACACCTCTAACTGTTACTGTCTGATTTACATGGTTAAAAACGAGGCGTTAGAGCAAAGGAACTATCCCCATTGGCCCAGCGTGGCACCATGATATTTCTCAAAATGCAATAATTAATATGATAATACTATTTATAATTTTAAAGGCTGTGACACTATAATATAAATGTAATGTTGCCGCTTATAGAGTGGAAATGTGGTTCTGGGTATTAGGTCCCAATGTTCAGAATGTTCAAGGGAAGCCATGGCTTCAAATGTACACAGCGACCAAGGCTTGAGGCATCGTCTATGTGATGTCACAACTCAGAACCCTGGCCATAGCAACTAATATCACATCAGAACCTTCAGTGTTCAGAGAGATCAGGACAGGAAAGGTGAAGTACCAGGGCTCTCAGAGGCAATACAAAGGAGGGTCCCAGTGGCCTTACCCCAGCGAACTTTGCTGATGCACCCGGAACGACACAGGAACTTCCTGATTACGAGGATGAAGGTAAGAGTCCGGAATGGGGTCAGAATAAAAGGATGCGGACCTGGGCTGTAAAGAAGGGCTGGTATCTCCCAGGCCCAAAGAACCACTATGACACAAACTTGGCATAAAAACCTCTGAACTTAAGAAAAGGGTATGATGTATTTGTAGAGGGTGAGTGATGACTACATGGTTTGTTCAAGTCGAGGTTGAATCCTGAATATTCACTAAGTAATACACTATGTTTAAGTGGAAATGAACAGTTGACAAGGAACCTGCCAATGTTAAAACAAAGCCCATGCTTAAAACTGTCTAGGACTTAACATTCAACCATATCAATACAAAATAAAAGTGTGACAGAGGTACAATACTCAACCTTTTATGACAAATATCATCTACTCAGGGATGGCGATAGGCATGGGCAACGGCCCAGGGCCCCGCACTCAGTCCACCAATATGGGGGCCTTGCACCTATGCTCCAACGCTGCTAGGCCATGGGGAGGGGCACTTGGCTCCTGGCCCCAAACTGGGCCGGACTGGCCGTAGCGGGCACCGGTTTTTCCCCATTGTACCGGAATGATGGGGGCCGGTTTTGAACCCGGGGGTGGGGGGGTCATTTTTGTTAGTGGGGACAGGTTTTGTAATCAGCCCCTTATAACAAAAGTCCAAGCAGCAGAGGGGTTTCGGCCAGCACCCTCCCCTCCCCCTGGAGGCTGGTCAAACTTAATTGCCAGGGCTGATTTGCGATCCCTGTCCAGCCCTGCCTCACAGGCATGTTGTGCGCTGCCAGGAACAGGGGAAGTCCCTTCGATACGCCAAGCAGCTCTCACTATTTCAGCCCTAATGAGCTTTGGAAGAGATGCTTATCAGTGTCTGGGAGTGGCTGTTGCTGCACAGGAGGGGCCCTGCACCATGCAGGTTCAGGATCAGCTTCAAATTTTGGGATGCAAATAGGGTTGTCACCTTTGCAGGAGAAAAATCAAGGCCATTCATTGCTGTTTTAGGAGTTTGCAAATGCCGGGACAAACTAATAACTACCACTTTAAACATAAGCATCTGTATTATTTATAACAAGTCATTTCTGTCTTTGTTCACCTGAATTAGTACTCAGGGATGGGTGCAGCTCTAGAGCACGTTTAAATGTGTTTTCTGTTTATATTTAAAGTTTTGAATATGTACAGATAAGGCCTAAAAATAACAGTTTTAGGTGATTTGGTACCAGCCCGGACATGAAACAGAACAGAACAGGACAGAAAACCAGCCAGGTGGCAACCCTAGATGCAAACAGCCTTGAATGAGGGATGAAAAGCATTTTTTGCAATTTTGTATAGCACAAATGCGACCTGAAGGCATTGGAGTGTTTAACATGAGAACCAGTTACATTATACAAGGACACATTCTTTTCTTTTCTTAGGCACACGGAGACTAAGGGCCAGATGTAGGTAAATCTATTTTACCGACTCATAAATACCTAATTTTACCGATTCGGTATTTATGAATCGATAAACTAGAAGTACTGAGATGTAGGTAAATCCAGATGTGGATTTACCGAATCGGTAATATTCGGTATTTACCGATTCGGTAAATACCGACCGGTAATGCCCATCATTCCTATGTGCTTTGAAGCCCATAGGAATGAATGGGCATTACCGATTCGGTATTTACCGAATCGGTAAATACCGAATTTCACAAGGGTGCAGGGGGTGTCACTTTGACACCCTCTAGCACCCCCAAAACAGGTTCGGGTGCCATGTGGCAGGCATACATGCCCTAAGGGCAGGTCTGCCTGTCATATGGCACAGGTGTGCATGCACACATGTGCATGCACACCGGAATCGGTATTTTACCATCAAATTGAATTTGATGGTAAAATACCGATTCTGTAAGGCTTGTGGGACTCAGAAGAGTCCCACCTACATATCAAATTTACCGAATCGGTAAAAATACCGATTCGGTAATTTACAGAATCGGTAAATTTACCGATCGGTAAATTTACCGATTCTGTAGGAATATGCCCCCTACATCCCAAATTCCTTTTACCGGTCGGTAACGGCCGAATTCGGCCGTTACCGACCGGTAAAAGCCTACCTACATCTGGCCCTTTGTGATTTGCCCAGAATCATAGGATCTTGAGCTGATGCCAAGACAGGAACCTGGTTCCCCAGATATAAAGTCGGCACCTCCAGACAGAACGCCCCATTCTGGTTAGACAGAGGGTGGCAGGCAGTTGCTACATGAAAGCTCAGCTCTTTATGGACGTGTGGTTCTAACTGGACCTCAAGCTGAGCCAGAACCAGGGAGTACCCCTTTTGTGGTGATTTCTCACATTAATCCTTTTTCAAAGTGCTGCTGTATTGTCAGATCAGTGGATGAGGCACACAGATTGTGTTTTATGCCCAGGATCAAACAGTTTGTTAAAATAGTAGACCGAGGACGGCAGTACACTGCTACTTGTTGCAAAGACTATATATTTTCCGCTTTACTGCATTTAGATGACCCACCACACATTTCGAACACTCCATTATTGGGAATATGCTTAACAAACTAATGCATGATTGGGACATGGGGTTCGCTAATGAACTTTGTGAACCTTACGTAGCCTTCCAGACAACATTCTTTGGTCGGGGGTCAGGAACCACAATTGATTATATCCTAGTGACCAATAAGAATCAGGGCTGCCTGGGGGTTTTCAATACGGAAGACTTGGCACTAAGCGATCATTTCCCGATCAGCACCACAATTTCTATCGAGAAGAACGAGAGTCCCGAGTTAAGCATACCGAGTATCCTTCATGGTCATTCGGTGTCACTGGCAAGGAAAAATGGGTATGCAATAAAGTGGGGAAAAATCAATGCTATAACTTTTCTAAAAGATCTAGTCCAGAAAGAAATGAAGCAATTCATGGTATGTCTAGAACCCAACACCACCCCCCAACAAATTATAGCGGCGTATGGTAGCATAACTGCCACTATAAATGATAAACTAACCAAAAAATTAAAGAGAGGGATAGCACAGAGAGAACATGGCTGGTTTAATTCCGCCTGCTCTAAAGCCCACAAAGATCTTGTACAGGCTCTAAAGACACTCCCAAAGGATAATAGTGCGATTAAGCAAGCAAGACGTGCTTATAAGCAGACGCTACGCGAACGACAGGATGAACTCAAAAACCAGGCTTGGGAAGCCCTAGTAAAGGCAAGTTCCATAAGGGATAATATCTCTTTTTGGAAGGAGATTAATGCCCCTTTTTTCTCCACAGACAACAAGGCAGATTCAATGGAGATAGCCATAATGGAAGATGCCTGGGTTGACTATTTCACCTCGCTATATAAAAAAGAGGCAATAAACATGACCCCAGTACATAACTTCTTTAATAGGAAGAACTCGCAATTGGCGACGCAAGATAGTTTCCCCCTAAATATAGTTTTTACCCCTCCTGAGGTTGAATTAGCAATCTCACAGAGTGCAAATTTAAAAGCTCCTGGCCCAGATGGAGTCCCCATTGACTTATTTAAAGGCAATGTAGAATTGTGGGCCCCATTACTGGCAAACGTACTAAATGCGTATAGCATAATGGGTTTTCCTGACTCCTGGCATGAAGCCATAATTATTCCAATATTTAAAAAGGGGAACAGACAGGACCCAAAATGCTACCGCCCCATCTCCCTGTTGGATACACTAATGAAGGTGGCAGGTAGAATTTTGTTAACTGAACTACAAACTTGGTCCAAAAATAAAGGGATTCTTTCCAAATTACAGTATGGCTTCAAAACTGGAGTCGGCACTGTAGAGCAGGGTTTAAACTTGAACCTAATAATAAATAAGTACATTAGCAAGAAGCAAGGGAATCTCTTCCTTACTTTTGTCGATTTATCCTCGGCTTTTGACTGCCTTGATCATGATGTGCTGTGGAATACTCTGGCCAAGTTGGGAATAGATAAAAATATCCTACACTTTATACAGGAATTATATAGAGATGCGGGGGCAGCGGTCAGATACGGGAAAAATGGTGAGCGAACAAAAAAATTCCCCATAGCAAAAGGTGTTCGTCAAGGCTGCATCCTTGCGCCTTTCCTTTTTAATTTATACATTAACGAGATAGCAGACGTTTTAAATGATCTTAAAGTTGATTATCCCAAAATAAATGGTACCCCAGTATCTTTATTGTTGTATGCTGACGACGCGGTGATTATGGCCCGCACACAGATAGGTCTCCAGAAAGCCATAACAGGTTTCTCATCCTTCATGTCCACGAGAGGCTTAAAGATAAACGAGGGGAAAACATTTACAATGACATGCTCCTTGAGGAAAAACATTCCAGACTGCAAAACCTTTGTTAATAGCAGTAAGATAGCGATGACCAAAACCTTTTCCTATCTAGGAATTACATTTAATAATAAGGGTACATGGTCCCCAGCAATAACCTCGAGGAACTTAGCCTTCGCCCGCACAATAGGCGCTCTTAAACACTTTGCTAAAAGATTGGGCAGGAAACCTGTGAACATCTTACTGAAGATATATGCTGCTAAATGCGTGTCTACCGCCGTATATGGGGCGGGTGTATGGGGCATCGCAGATAGTACGCAGATCCAAACAGTGGAAAATGCTTTCCTTAGGTACCTACTTTCAGTTCCTCGCTCCACGTCCACTACTGTGTGCCACAATGAACTGGACAGAGTCCATATTATAGACCTGATAAAAATAGCACCAGTAATGTTGTGGTATAAGATTTGGACATGCGAGGATACAGGGTTCAATAGGGAAGTAATTAACGACTGTTTAACCTATTCTGCGTCCACCAAACAACCATGGCTAGCCTATGTGAAAAAGTTCTTTCTTTCTATTGGTAAACCAGATCTCTATTCGAACCCCATAACATGCTCACAAATATCAAAAAAATCCCTAAAAATGGCATGTTTGGATTTACTGACAGAACGAAGATGGTACTTAGACGGGCACAAATCTACCATAGTAGCACATCGTAACATCTTACATGGTCCGGGTATTCATGCTTATTTAGCACCTACCTATTCATGTTACCATAGAATGCTCCTGACCCGAATGAGGACGGAGTCGTTCTATAGGCTTGTATCCTTCCCCATGACAAATGATTGGTCTGCAATCATGGAAAAATGCCCGTGTGATGACTTATCTAGACAGTCAAATTTACATTGTATATTTTTCTGTAAGTATTATCAATGGGGGAGAAAAAGATATCTGTTACCACTGCTAAAGTCATGGGGTGTAAGAACTTGTAAAACCGCACTGTTTAGATTATACATGCTGCAAGATGAAGTTACTATAGTGACAGCGATAAAATTCCTGACGTTTACCGTAAAATGTAGGGGGTCCATGGGAAATATATAGGTCTTCTTGGATATACATAAAACTGAAAACTCGTATTATAATGTTCCTTATAAACACCGGATAATACGTATACAGTAGCAGACTGTATGAACTCCAAGAGTCCTGCAAATGAATTTTAGAACTTTTATATATGCAATTTAATGAATTTTATCTATTCTATCTTGATGACAGGTTTTATTGTAAGAAATTTTATATATAAGAAAAATTGTTTAGTTGCTTTTCGTTTTGTATTTGTATGTCATGCTTTTATGGTTTTTTGCCAAAACACCGAATAAAGCTATCTTGAATGAATGACTAGTATTTATGACTGGGCACCTCCCTTCTCTCGGGAATTATTACGTACATTTTTAAAAATCTCGGTGACAACCAGTCTTCACATTGAATCAATGTACTCCCAATCTTGCCAAAAAGGGAGCAGCAGAGTAAGAAAAAGGGCCATTGGAATAATATGGTAGAGTAGGGTCAAGTTGTGCGGGAGGGATGAGTAAATCATGCACCAAAAATGGCATATTATGCAGCGTAATTCAGCACATTTTATGATATTATTACTTCAATATTTGGTGATTTTTTTCACTGAACATTGCCTGGGCATTGGTTGCACTTAATAAGTACCAGTTTAACATTCAATATTAGTAATAAGACATTGAAAGGTAACCAGTCCATATTTGCAAAGGATCTTCTGCTGCAAGGCAACACGTCTTGTTGTGTTAATAGGATCCTTTGAACCATTTGAGCTAGAAACAAAAATATTTTTTTATTAAAACCTGCAGATTAAGCAGCAGATGATGGATTAGGTGGTAAATCTATAATTATGAGAAAATGCAGCAGCCAATCATTCGCATAATACCAGTGGCCCTAGCAATAAATTCAGAAAAGTTATTGCCCAAGAGCACACAATGTGGCCAAATGGGAGGCAAGGATTGAAAAAAGCGCCTCCTAGTTCCATTTCTCTAACTAGTCCACTAGACTACACTTGCCTGTCAGTAAGTCTGATGGAAAGGCTTAGGGGCTGTCTCTCCAAGGAAATTGTCACTCTCTTTCGGGCATGTTCAGCTTTAAAACATGGTGAATAGATGTCAAATATACTAGTTACATGGTTAAAACTTTCTGGTTAGACCAGGTCCTGTGGCAGTGGGTACTTACTGGACACTATGTATTGTAGATACTGACTTACTATTATTACTTTTCTAAACTTGTCCCTCGAAATTTGCAATTGTGAGCAGTCAAGGCTTACTCCAATAGGTAATACCGCAGATGACTTTTTTTCAGGATGTGCCTACCTGTAGATTTTGAACCCTAGATCCCACGACTGGAAACGGCCCAAAATGTAACGTGGATCAATCAAAGTTTCACAGTGAAAACTGACCCTTTTTTTGCAAAGTGCCTAGCTGTAGATTTTGAACCCTAGCTCTGCCGGCACCTATGGAAACCTAGCAAACCTATACTTTTCCTTAAACTAGACACCCAGGAGAATCCAGGCTGGGGTGACTTGTCTGGCTCAGTGGCCATCTTGGGAAACTCCCAAACCCACACATTTCCTCAAAGTAGACACCCGGGAGAATCCAGCGAGGTACAGCTTGTATGGATCCCCCAAAGTTTGCCTACCCAGAATGCCCTGCAAACCTCAAATTTAGCTGAAAAAAATATATTTTTCCCAAATTTCTGAGTGGGAAATTTCAGGAATCTACGTGGATCCACAAATTTCCTACCACTCAGAGCTCCCCCCAGGTATCCCAATAAAAATGATACCCCACTCGCTAGGGTGGGTTAAGTACCTGCGACAGGCAAGGTTCCAAAACATATTGAGGGGACATCAAAATGACCTATCACAAAACAACCTGGTTTTGCAAGGAGGGGTCACCTGGGTTTTTGGCCCCGGGCTCGGCGGCCATCTTAGGAAACTACCAAACCAACACATTTATGAAAACTAGGCATCCGGCGGAGTCCAGCGAGGTATGGCTTGCATGGATCCCCAACGTTTTCCTACCCAGAATGTCCTGCAAACCTCAAATTTAGGTAAAAAAACACATTTTCAACATATTTTTGGGTGGCATCACTGTGTCGGCACAAATGTCCTACCCCACAGCGTTCCCCTCGGTCTCCCGAGTATAATTAATACCTCACTTGTGTGGGTGGGGCAAGGGCCTGTGACTGGGAAGAGCCCAAAACATAGGGAATAAGGGTAAAGCACCGAGAATTCTAAGCGCTACATTTTTTTACAAAATACGTTTTTGGCCAATTCTGCATCGGCAACCGTCTAGACATACCTACTAAAGCCACACATTTCTAAAAATTAGAAACCCAGGGGAGTCCAGGGAGGTATGGCTTGCATAGGTCACCCAAAGTTTTCCTACCCAGAATGCTTGCAAACCTCAAATTTAGCTGAAAAAATCACTTTTTTCTCAAGTTTCTGTGTGGGAAAGTTCTGGAATTTACGTGAAGATTGCAGTGGTTATATCCATGCTGTAAATGGTTATTTCCAAAGGGTACTTGCACTGATGATGTATATATCATACCTGCTCTTTGACTGAGAAAAATGTACACTGCAGTCCCACCACAGGCATTGTGCAACAGAGCATAGATATGCTCAAGTAGTGTGTGTGACTGTCAAGCATTTCTGTGAAAATGTTCAATAGCTTGTTGCAAACTTGTATGCATGGTTCAGAATTTTGGGAATGAGTCAAGTAATTTTCCAGCCACTATATGACACATAAATACTACATACGTTCACAAAAATACAATGAACTAGTTAATCAGGCACCAAGTAACTCTTGGAAATCTTGCCATCCTTTACATTTCTGGAATTATTATTTACGTTTGAAAGGAGAGCAAATCAAAGACAGAGAGGCACCATTATGCTACACCTTACACCTCTAACTGTTACTGTCTGAATTACATGGTTAAAAACGAGTTGTGAGAGCAAAGGAACTGACCATCATTGGCCCAGCGTGGCACCTCGAAATTTCTCAAAATGCAATAATTAATATGATAATACAATTTATAATTTTAAAGGTTGTTACACTATAATATACATGTAATGTCGGCGCTTATAGAGTGGATATGTTGTTCTCGGCATTCGGTCCCAATGTTCAGAATATTCATGAGAATCCATGGCTTCAAATGTACACAGCGACCAGGGCTTGAGGCCTCATCTGTGTGATGTCACAACTCAGAACCCTGGCCATAGCAACTAGTTTCACATCAGAACCTTCAGTGTGCAGAGATATCTGGACAGGACAGGTGAAGTACCAGGGCTCTCAGAGGCAATACGATGGAGGGTCCCAGTGGCCTCACCACAGCAGACATTACAGATGCACCCGGAACCACCCAGGACCTTCCTGATTACGAGGACTAAGGTAAGAATCCGGAATGGGGTCAGAATAAAAGGATGCAGACCTGGGCTGGAAAGAAGGGCTGGTATCTCCCAGGCACAAAGCACCACTATGACACAAACTTGGCACAAAAACCTCTGACCTTAAGAAAAGGGTATGCTGTATCTGTAGAGGGTGAGTGATGACTACATGATTTGTTCAAGTCAAGGTTGAATCCTGAATATTCACTGAGTAATAAACTATGTTTAAGTGGAAATGAACAGTCAACAAGGAACCTGCCAAGGTTAAAACAAAGCCCATGCTTAGAGCTGTCTAGAACTTAACACTCGACCATATAAATACAAAATAAAGGTGTGACAGAGTTACAATACTGAACCTTTTATGACAAATAACATCTGCTCAGTGTTGGCGCTGCGGCATGGGCAGCGGCCCAGGATCCTGCACTCAGTCCACCAATATGGGTCCTTGCACACCTATGATCCAGTGCTGCAAGGCCATGGGGAGGGGCACTTGTCTCCTGGAATCGCAGCAGGGCTGTACTGGCCATAGTGGGCACCGAGCATTTCCCTGTTGGACTGGAACAGTGGGGGCCGGTTTTGAACCGGTGGGGGTCCTTGTTGTTAGCGGGAGACAAATTAGCGATTGTCTAGTGCTGAGAGTCATAAGGGAGGAAGCCTGTTGCTTTGGGCCTTGCAGCACTGGTATATGGCTGCAAAGCTCAGGGCAAGAGGCCCCTCTGAAGGACAGAGATATCAATAGTGCAGCAAGCACAGAGGGAGTGTGGAGTCATGGGGTTATGGGTCCAATGCGCCCAAATTATGTTTGTATTTTACTCTCTACAAAAAAGTCTACAAACAGTGATAGATGGAGTGCCTTAATTAATCTCATGAACTGGTAATTCACCCTCTCCATTATTTTGAACACCCTGCTACCTCAGTTTGGACCCAGCTTATGCAAATCAGTCTTGACCCTGCTCCAATGTGAACAGACAAGACCAAACTACCTGGCCACGTCCTCTCTGAACCCTAACACAAGCAACCCAGGACAGGTGCCACCCTAGTTAGGGATCATCAGCCAGGTATAGCTCGGTTCCGGTACCATAGTGAGCACAAGACACATGTCTGGGAATACCCGACACTCTTGGGGCAACTCACTGAAGTATCCAAAAAAGGTAAGGATAGAATGCTTGGATTAATCCAAGACATTGCTAAGGTTGATGCCTCTATGGTAAACTGAGGCCCATCAGGGGAGCCTCGTCTCAATTTGAAGCCCTCTGCTTTCACCATTTATTTTTATATTATGTGCTCTTCCAAACTGAGAGATTTTACTTAGCTGATGAGGCAGGGACATTTGGCCTATATTGTTATATCCCTAGAAGTTATATAGACATGTTCTTCTTTTTCATTCAGTTTTAGATATGAAATACTATCCATGATGGTCAAATCAAATCAAAATAAACTTTATTCGGCTACTCAAGGATAACCATAAAAGATACATAGCGACAATACATGAAAAAGATCATACATATATAAAAATACATAAAATACAATAAACAGGTTAAAGGCCATAATCAATAGAATTTAAAAGAGACAAGACCAGCTTGCAAGGTGCACTAAGAGTTCACAGCTCATCCCATCATAAATATTCCAAGATTTCATCAGGCCCCACGTCAGTTGTCCATACATTGTCTTGATTTCAATATTGACTTTAGGTACCCCATCACAAATGGAATACAATCATCCTTTAATAATTGCAAATATAAAAGTGCAGGTCGCACTTGCCTGAAATTCAGCTTTTTTAGAATAGGGACCAGAAAATGTTTTTGTGGATCTTAGTACAGATTACAGAAAAACATAAAGTGAGATAGGTTCTGCTGAGACAGGCCGTCGCAGCCGAAGGGTACTAACTCGTGACTAGTATAACTGCCCTTAGGTCTTGCTAACAAGAGATGTAACGTGTGCGTCCTAAACCTGGTTAAGATAAACTTTTCATGTGTTGACATTGACCCTAAAATATATGGCTCTGCTAGTGGGGTTGTTTTGAGCATTATGTGTCTACGAATTTTTTTTTTTTTTTTAGTTCCTGCTCATCCCTGTCCAATTTTTGTAATGCCAGGTAGGAAGCCTTAACAAGCTTCACATTCATCCTAGTAATTTTTTCAGGCTTATGGAATAATTCTGCACGCCCTATCCCTTCAAAGCTATGTCCAATGTGTCTGAGCCACGAAATTCTAGAAGCCTTATCTAGGGACATACATTTACGTATTATATGATGGTCATATACTAACCAGACACAACCCTAGAGGGCTGGCCTCTCCACTTGGGGCTTGCAGCCCTAGTCCAACACTGTGAGACCCAAGGAAATGAACCAGTTTTAGGGCTTGGCTTGCAGCAATATTTAATTATTCATAATTTTCAGAAATGAAATCAGAAGAGATGCATCTCAAAATATGTTAACTGAATCTGCATTATGCTAATTTACATAATTAAATGCGCTCTGGAACCATGTACTTGTCTACTAATTATTAGTGAAGTAATCAATTGGGAAAGGACACTCGTATCTACTATAACCATTGGTTATTATTGACAACCCTCATAAACGCTTAGAATGTTACGTTGCGGTGTATCTTTTTGTCCGCCCCTTATCTTACGTTATGGCATAGTCATCGGGTTGTCAAAAAGACGTGCTGTATGCCTGCCTCACCCGAGGCAACCTCTGGTAAGAGTAGAAGTGTCCAGGGATTTTAGGACAGCAGCTGAGCAAATGTAACTGGAACAGTCACGAGGGATATTAAAAGTCAGTGTCTCACCAAATCAAAATGTATTATAAAAAGGTAGGAACTGATAGTTAAAACTTGTGGGTATATTTTATAATCGAGTTACCAGATTATAATATCTTTCTCAACAGTAGTCGACATGTTTCAGCTCACCTGGGCCCAGCCGGGTCTATGGAGCTTTCGTCAGGACAAAACAGGGGGGAATGGTACTTACACAACTTGTGTAGTATTCGGGTAGTTTATGGAACTCTCATATTAAGATTCCTGCATTGTGGGAACAAAAATGAGAATCGAAAAACATACTGCGCATTGGAACAGTAAAGATTGCATATAGCACGTATGCACACAATAATAGTAAGTAATATATCTCGACAAGCAATCAATAGAATCAGCGAATACTTGTGAAGGGTGCTGCACAATTGAAACACAAGAGCTTAAAAAACTAGCAGAGGAGAAAATGCAGTCAAAGTCCAAACTTTAGGTGAACATCAAACTAAATAGCGGGAAAAGTTCTGTATGAGTATAACGATGTCACAAGATGTTATTAAGCGTACATCGTTCTTGTTATGCATTGCGTTGTCTCAGTGAATGTTGTTCATGAAAGGTGCATAAAGTATTAATTTAGGTTATTAATGCGCTCGCGATAACCTCTTCTATTCTGGCAGTCCCTGCTGCAGTAAAAAACTAACATATGAATGGTATCTAGCGCTGAGGGAAACAGAATACGGGCTCAGTTATATACCTTCGTATTAGATGGAATTCTCTTCCTCAGGGTGTGGAGAGTCGCGTAAAGATAGTGGTTCTATCTAAAATGACAAACACAATTGTAGTCCTAGTTTTAATTATCAGAGTTTAACAAAACGGCAATGAGACTCCCAAACGCCATTCTTACCCACGTGTAGGCGTCGCTGGCTTCTTGTGCTGACTCTGCCCCTGGTAACAGGGGGCGTACTTCCTGCCTCATTATGAACTCAAATGTAGACATAGAAAAGGGGTTCTAGGTGTTATAGAAAAATACCTTCAAGATGGAAGTTTAAAGGGTAAGTACAGATTTATTCTTGATGTCTGGTGTAATGACCAAATCAGCGACAGGATGTCCAAAGATGGATTTAATAGAACTGGTGCCATGGAATATTCTCGTTCATCCCTGATATGTGGGTTTTAAGACGATTAACCCATCTTTGTTCTTTTTCGAACAGTCTTTGTTCCGCATTGTTGTCTTTATCATGGAGCGTTTCTAAAACAGTCCATCTCAGGTCATCACAAGTATGTCCCGCTTCAATGAAATGTGCGCAGAGTTTAGTAGTGTTTTTCTTCAGTCTCACATTGCTCCTGTGTTCCCCTATCCGTATTTTAACCTTTCTACAGGTCATTCCTACGTATTGTTTTAGGCAGGGGCATGTCACCAAGTATATTACATGCGTAGAATTACAGTTCATATGTTGTCTTTGGGACCAGGTGAAATCATTAGTGAGTTGTAGTGTTTTCGTAGTTTTTGTGAATTTACAGACTCCACACGTGCCACATGGATAATGACCTGTAACTGGGGTCATGGTTACATCTCTGATGGTAGTTGTGGTTGCTTTTTTCCTCGGGCATGTATGTACAAGTGTACCCCGAAGATTCTTAGTCCGTCTGTTGGCAAATCTCGCTTTTGGCCAATTCAAGGAGCCAGATGTGATAATCTGCCAATGTCTTCTTATTAGTTTTTGGACTTCATAGGTGGCAGGGCAGAAGGTGGTGACACAGGTAACTAGATTTTTAATCGGTTCTTTAGGGTGGCTTTGGAGGAGGCATTCACGAGGTTGGTTAAGCGCTCTCTTTTTGCACTTTGAAATTACCCGTGGAGTGTAATCCCTTGCTTGCAATTTTTTGCAAAGGAGGGTGGCTTGGTTTTTATAGTCACTACTCTTACTGCAATTTCGTTTGTGTCGTAGGAACTGGCTGTAAGGAAGATTGTCTCTTAGTGGTCGAGGGTGGTAGCTAAGATACGACAAGAGACTGTTCTTGGCTGTTGGTTTTGTGTACGTTTTTGTTTCTAATTTACCGTTCTCACAAAAGATTGTCAAATCCAAAAAATCAATGTATTGGTTACTTGCAGTGGAGGTAAATTTCAGCCATTGGTCTTGGCTGTTAAGCCAATCCATGAACGTTGTTAGGTCCTTATTGATGTCCCAAATCAACAAAACGTCGTCGAGATAGCGCTTCCAGTATAATTCGAACAAGAAAACTCACTGATAATGAACCTAAGTGATGTTATTCTAACTAATGAACAATTGAATGTCCTCAACAGAGGCTTTGGCTTTGTACCTACTCCCCCACTGGACCCCTTTAAACTTAAATGTGAACTGTCCGAATTCTGCAGGACCCTAAAACTTAAAGCTTTCTTTGAAGGAACCACCCAAGTCAAAGATGGAGATATAACCCTGAGAAGGAAATCAAAATTCTTACCACCTAACAATACAGTTCCAGTTGAGATACTAACTTTTGAGCATGCGATTCTGAAAGGCATCGATAATTTAGATAACAGCAAAAAACCATTTCAAAATCTAAATAACAAAGAACAAAAAGCACTTGCAGAACTGAGAGACAATGACAATATAGTCATAAAACCAGCCGACAAGGGGGGAGGGGTCGTTATCCTGACAAAAGAAGGGTATAATCGATAATGCCAGTTATTACTATCGGATGATAAGTTTTACAAGCGATTAGACTCAGACCCGACTGAAAGACTTACCAATACCATCGCAATGATGGTACACGAAGCTGAAGTACATGGATGGATTTCCAAGAAAGAAGCAGACTTCATGACACCAAGAGTACCCAAAGTCCCTTTTTTTCTACTCACTGCCAAGAACCCACAAAAACAAGTTCCCGCCACCAGGACGCCCAATAGTTTCGGGGATAGGGTCCCTCTTGGAACCTCTCTCCAAGTTCATGGATGAATATCTAAAACCGCTAGTCCAAAAAACCCCAACATATCTTAAGGACACTAGGGACCTTCTGATGCAAATAGCAGACAAAGCCTTTGATCCTAACACGATGGTACTGGTAGGATTGGATGTCGAATCATTGTATACAAGCCTGCCACAAGACGACACATTGCAAATGTTGGAAGATTTACTCTTCCAGGAAGAATGGCTCCACCAGACTCCTCGACATTTCATTCTGGAGTGCTGCCGATTGGCTTTAAAAGAAAACTACTTCGAATTTAACGGCCAACTCTTCCTGCAGTGCCATGGAACTTCCATGGGCAGTTCTTTTGCCCCATCGGTAGCTGGACTATATGTCAGCCAATTTGAACAGAAAATCGTACTACACAATGACAACCCATTCGTTTCCAGTATATTATACTGGAAGCGCTATATCGACGACGTTTTGCTGATTTGGGACATCAATAAGGACCTAACAACGTTCATGGATTGGCTTAACAGCCAAGACCAATGGCTGAAATTTACCTCCACTGCAAGTAACCAATACATTGATTTTTTGGATTTGACAATCTTTTGTGAGAACGGTAAATTAGAAACAAAAACGTACACAAAACCAACAGCCAAGAACAGTCTCTTGTCGTATCTTAGCTGCCACCCTCAACCACTAAGAGACAATCTTCCTTACAGCCAGTTCCTACGACACAAACGAAATTGCAGTAAGAGTAGTGACTATAAAAACCAAGCCACCCTCCTTTGCAAAAAATTGCAAGCAAGGGATTACACTCCACGGGTAATTTCAAAGTGCAAAAAGAGAGCGCTTAACCAACCTCGTGAATGCCTCCTCCAAAGCCACCCTAAAGAACCGATTAAAAATCTAGTTACCTGTGTCACCACCTTCAGCCCTGCCACCTATGAAGTCCAAAAACTAATAAGAAGACATTGGCAGATTATCACATCTGGCTCCTTGAATTGGCCAAAACCGAGATTTGCCAACAGAAGGACTAAGAATCTTCGGGATACACTTGTACAAACACGCCCGAGGAAAAAACCAATCACAACTACCATCAGAGATGTAACCATGACCCCAATTACAGGTCATTATCCATGTGGCACGTGTGGAGTCTGTAAATTCACAAAAACTACGAAAACACTACAACTCACTAATGATTTCACCTGGTCCCAAAGACAACATACGAACTGTAATTCTACGCATGTAATATACTTGGTGACATGCCCCTGCCTAAAACAATACGTAGGAATGACCTGTAGAAAGGTTAAAATACGGATAGGGGAACACAGGAGCAATGTGAGACTGAAGAAAAACATTACTAAACTCTGCGCACATTTCATTGAAGCGGGACATACTTGTGATGACCTGAGATGGACTGTTTTAGAAACGCTCCATGATAAAGACAACAATGCGGAACAAAGACTGTTCGAAAAAGAACAAAGATGGGTTAATCGTCTTAAAACCCACATATCAGGGATGAACGAGAATATTCCATGGCACCAGTTCTATTAAATCCATCTTTGGACATCCTGTCGCTGATTTGGTCATTACACCAGACATCAAGAATAAATCTGTACTTACCCTTTAAACTTCCATCTTGAAGGTATTTTTCTATAACACCTAGAACCCCTTTTCTATGTCTACATTTGAGTTTATAATGAGGTAGGAAGTACGCCCCCTGTTACCAGGGGCAGAGTCAGCACAAGAAGCCAGCGACGCCTACACGTGGGTAAGAATGGCGTTTGGGAGTCTAATTGCCGTTTTGTTAAACTCTAATAATTAAAACTAGGACTACAATGGTGTTTGTCGTTTTAGATAGAACCACTATCTTTACGCGACTCTCCGCACCCTGAGGAAGAGAATTCCATCTAATACGAAGGTATTCAACTGCGCCCGTTTTCTGTTTCCCTCAGCGCTGGAGACCATTCATAGGTTAGTTTTTTACTGCAGCAGGGACTGCCAGAATAGAAGAGGTTATCGCGAGCGCATTAATAACCTAAATTAATACTTTATGCACCTTTCATGAACAACATTCACTGAGACAACGCAATGCATAACAAGAACGATGTACGCTTAATAACATCTTGTGACATCGTTATACTCATACACAACTTTTCCCGCTATTTAGTTTGATGTTCACCTAAAGTTTGGACTTTGACTGCATTTTCTCCTCTGCTAGTTTTTTAAGCTCTTGTGTTTCAATTGTGCAGCACCCTTCACAAGTATTCGCTGATTCTATTGATTGCTTGTCGAGCTAGATTACTCACTATTATTGTGTGTATACGTGCTATATGCAATCTTTACTGTTCCAATGCGCAGTATGTTTTTCGATTCTCATTTTTGTTCCCACAATGCAGGAATCTTAATATGAGAGTTCCATAAACTACCCGAATACTACACAAGTTGTGTAAGTACCATACCCCCCTGTTTTGTCCTGACGAAAGCTCCATAGACCCGGCTGGGCCCAGGTGAGCTGAAACATGTCGACTACTGTTGAGAAAAATATTATAATCTGGTAACTCGATTATAAAATATACCCACAAGTTTTAACTAACAGTTCCTACCTTTTTATAATAAATTTTGGTTTGGTGAGACACTGACTTTTAATATCCCTCGTGACTGCTCCAGTTACATTTGTTCAGCTGCTGTCCTAAAATCCCTGGACACTTCTACTCTTACCAGAGGTTGCCTCGGGTGAGGCAGGCATACAGCACGTCTTTTTGACAACCCGATGACTATGCCATAATGCAAGATAAGGGGCGGACAAAAAGATACACCGCAACGTAACATTCTAAGCGTTTATGAGGGTTGTCAATAATAACCAATGGTTATAGTAGATACCAGTGTCCTTTCCCAAATGATTACTTCAGTATTGACTATGGGGAACTGAACGGACCTTATTCCTCTTCCCTCCACTTTGATGAATTACTAATTATTAGTGTCAGAACATTTAAAGGCTTCAGAGAACGTTGATAGGGGTGTTGTAGCCATTTCTCATTGCACATGACATTAAACCCTTTTAGCCTACTTATGATTGTATTCTGGTCGTTTCTGGTGTCTCTCAGTGACTTGAGTGATACTTTTATAAGAAGACAAACTATTTTCCACTGTTTTATTTGCTTTTGTATCTTTTTTGCACATACCCTATCCTATAATGGGTATCCCGGAAATCATCTTGGAGCTTTTATGCACAATGGCTCCCTTACGGGCATTCTACATGCTGCAGCACACCTCAGTAGGGCATGAAGAAATAGAACCATATCATAACACTGTTATGTTACTCCATATATCCTCCTTGCTATCTTGCACCATCTTCAAGCACAGCTGTATTATCTGCAAAGCTATCACAATGCGTTAACAGTCTACAAACCAGCTACCTTTCCCATCACTTCTTGATGTGATGCTTGTTGTTGACCCTGAACATTGTTCCGCTGCTTTTGGCTAGGTTTGCTCTATGTGACTCACACTCCTGGATTCTTGAATGACAGGCTTGCCATCTCCAGTGGCTCTCCACACTCCCGCAGCAAGGACACCTTCAGATGGAAGAAGAAGATTTGCTAAAAAGAGACAAAAGTAGAAAAAGGCCTTTTCCATCTATGCCCCACGGATCTGGAATGTTATTCTCGTATACATCTGGACAGTCCAAAGTCAGCTGTAATTAAGAAAACAGCAAATACTCAAATTGAAAAGAAACAAAATCTTGATGCTATCCCGATCCACAAATTCTATCACATGTTGACTGTGTCTTTGACCCTGTACAGTGCTTAGCAGCCTTTCAATTTGGTTTGTGCTATATACATACTGCAAACACATACGTATCTCATGCACTAATCTGGAAACAAATTGCTAACATTTGATGGTTCTAAAGAGATATTGAGAGACCTAGGCCAAACCTTTCCATCCAGTGTGACTATTATAATGTATTTCCATGTTATTGAAATTTAAAATATGTACATATTCTATTAGTGTTAAGACCTATGTTTTTGTTTTACTGATATCCACGCCAATAAAGTTGGTACTTGCAAAGTCGCTCAAAAGTAGGCAATTGTTGGCACTTCCTATGATGTAGTTTTCCTGTGATTTTACGTTGTATGGAAATTGGGAGGGTCTCACATATTCACTTTCTACCTGGGGCCTCAGAATTCTTAACCCCTTCGACGCTGATGACAGAGCGGTTCCGTCATCAGCGTCGGTTGGGCTGTGCTGATGACGGAACCCCTCCGTCATCGGCACAGCCCTCGCTCCCCCCCCTGGGGCATCGATTTTCAGCATTTTAGCAGTGGTGGCAGCGGAAGATTTTCCGCTGCCACCCCCCGGCCCCCCCATGTTTCCTGGTCACGCCAGCGCACACAGCGCACGCCGACGTCATCAGGAAGCACTGGACACGCTGGAAGCCATTTGTTTCCAGCGCATCCAAGGAGTCATGTGGGTGTTTGTTCTCCGGTGGGGCGGGGGGGCGTTTCTCGGTGCCTTGAGGCATCGGGGGGAGGAAACAGTGTTTCCTCTCCCCTGATGTCCCAATGCAGGGCATTTCTGGTGCAGGATCGCGCACAGCGTCGCGATCCTGCACCAGAAATGCCCCCACTAGACACCAGGGATGTTTTTTTGTTGACATAGGAAGTGACCCCTTGGGCAAGGGTCGCTTCCTTGGGTGCAATTATAATTTCAGACTTTTCTGCCATCGGGAGTATTTTTCCCGAATCTGGATCCAGGGGGTGGAAAAGCCCACTAGATACCAGGGATTATTCTTTTTATTATAAAGGAAGCGACCCCTTCGGCAAGGGTCGCTTCCTAGGGGCAAAACATTTTTTTTAGACTTTTCTGCCCCCCCTGGGGGCAGATCGGCCATTTTTTGGGCCGAATCTGGAACCAGGGGGGGTAGAAAAGCCCACTAGACACCAGGGATTGTTTTTTTTATATAAAGGAAGCGACCCCTTGGGCAAGGGTCGCTTCCAGGGGGCAATATAAATATTTTAGACTGTTCTGCCCTCCTTGGGGGCAGATCGGCTGTTTTTTTACCGATTCTGGACCCAGGGGGGTAGAAAAGCCCACTAGACACCAGGGATTGTTTTTTTTGTATAGGAAGCGACCCATTGGCCAAGGGTCGCTTCCTTGGGCCCATATGTTTTCACACATTTGTTCTGCCCCTCTGGGGGGCAGATTAGTGTCTTAATTTGGCCTTTCTGCCCTCTGGAGGCAGCTAAAAAAAACACTAGACACCAGGGAAATCTTTTTTTTTTTTTTTTTAATGGAAGCGACCCCTTGGGCAAGGGTTGCTTCCAGGGGGCCCAAATTTAAAAAGATTTATATTCTGCCCCCCATGGGGACAGAAACCCCATTTGTGACATACCCTGTGACATAGCCTGTTGTAATGTGTATTGTTTTTTTTTTCTTCTAAAGTGTATTGTTTTATTTTCTCTTTAGACTGTTGCAGAGTGTGGTTCCGTTACTGGTGGTTTTGCTGTTTGTGTTGTTGCATGTGTTTGGTAAGAGACCTTTTTTGTTCAATTTTAATGTAAATGTTTTTTTGCACAGTGTGTAATAATACGAGTATGTTTGGTTTCTGATTTTTGTGATTGTAAAACATGTTTTGCATTTGTGCTTGATGTGTACTTTGCTGTCTGTAGATGTAAGTTTTTTTTCTTCTTTCTAGTGGGATATCGTTGCCTATTTGCTGTGTCTTTGCAGAGTAGGTGCTGGTGAGTGTAGCTGTCTCTTGTAAGTTAATTGTATATTTTTTCAGTATATAGATCTTTGTGATAAAGGCTTACTTTTTTTACTTACTTTGCACAGTGTTGGTTGTTGAGTTATTTGTGCAGACTCCTTTTTAGTAAGGATAATGGCTAGCCGCCGGATTACTGCTCAGCAAGTTGTTGGAATGCTTTTTGATTCTTCCTCTGACCATGGTCCAGAGACTGATTCTAATTCTGAGGCAGAGGTGGGAGGTGAAGATTCAGGTAGTGAGTTTTCTCTTCACATGGCTTCATCTGATGATGAAGATACTCTGAGTGCTGATGGTGTGGATGAAGTGCCTGTGGTTGCGGAGGACATTGCTGTGCCGATAGTGCAGCATGAGGCATCTGGGCTGCAGCCTGGGGCTGCTAGACTTCCAGTTGGTGTAGTGAGACAAGAGGCAGCCGGGCGGCAGCCTGAGGCTACAAGACTTGTAGTTGAAAGTTCTGACCTCTGGGTTGCCCCAGGCATGGTGCAGCCGGCATTGCCTGAATTTACTGGTGTTCCAGGGTGTAGGGTGAACACTGAAGACTTTTTACCAATTGATGTTTTCAAGTTGTTTATGGATGATGTGTTATTGGCAGAGATTGTAGAGTAGACTAATTTGTATGCAGAACAGTTTTTGAAGGAGAACAGTGCCAGCCTTAAGCCCCACGCTAGAGCTACCCGGTGGACTCCTACAAATTTGGAGGAGATGAAAAAGTTTTTGGGTTTACATTTTTTGATGGGCTTGCTTAGGAAACCATCAATGGCTTCATATTGGTCTACTAGTCCCTTGATGGCAACAGCTATATTTCCGGCAGTCATGAGTCATGATAGGTATTTGCTTCAGCTTTGAATGATGCATTTTGTTGATAATGGTTTAGCTTTGCCACGAGATCACCCTGATTGTGCCCGTCTTTTCAAGATTCGGCCTGTCATTGATCATTTTGTTGATCGATTTCCAGCTCCTGGGAAAGAAATTGCAGTGGATGAGTCTTTGGTGTTGTTCAAGGGCCGCTTGGTATTTAGGCAATACATTCCTAGTAAGAGGGCACGCTATGGAATTAAGCTTTATATGCTGTGTGACAGTCGGACTCGATATGTCTCTAATTTCAGAGTGTTTCAGAGTGTACACCGGTAAGGAATCCAGGATTAACCCCCCTGGTTGTCCGTCCACCTTTGGAGTGACTGAGAAAATTGGGAACTTGGTAGAGGATTTTTTAACAAAGGCCATCATTTATATGTAGATAACTTCTACACTGGTGTGCGGGTATTCTGGGAATTGGCCAAAGTGGACACTGTTGCTTGTGGCACAATCTGCTCTAACCGTAAAGGTTTCCCAAAAGAACTTGTTTGTCAAAAGCTTGCTCGGGGACATTGCAGTGCATTGTGTTGTGAGGAGCTTCTAGCTGTGAAGTTTTCAGACAGGAGAGATGTCTACATGTTGACTTCCATACATGATGAAAGCACTGAACCGGTGACTGTTTGGAGTCAGGTTGCAGAAGCGCGCAAACCTGTGTGCATTTTAGTCTATAATAGGCACATGGGTGGTGTTGACAGAGTAGATCAGAGGTTGGAACCGTATGCTGCTCTTCGTAAGGCTTACATTTGGTACAACAAGTTGGCTATCCATCTTTTCCACTTGGCAACCTTTAATGCTTTTGTTGTGTTTCAGCAATCTTGTCCTCAGTCAAAGATGACTTTTGTAAAGTTTCAGGAGTCTGTTATAGGCAGCCTTGTTTTAGTAGAACAGGCAAGTGTTCCTAGAGTTGGCGTGGTGGAGGATGTTGCCAGATTGAAAGATCGCCACTTTCCTGATCAAATTCCTCCTACAACCTCAAAAGACTTTCCCAGTCGGAGATGTAGAGTCTGTTGGTGAAGAGGTTTGTGGAAGGAGGTTTGTATGTACTGCCTGACTGTCTTTCTAACCCTGGGCTGTGTGTACCTGCTTGTTTTAGAATGTACCACACGCAAAATAATTTTTGGGAGCATCCATGAGTGGTAATGTGAACTGGCTGGTCTCTATTCTTTAAAACTTATTGTTCAGTTTCAAAGTTGGCATTTGTGTAGTGTATTTAGTTTTAGTTGTTATGTTAGTAGAATTGTATCAATTTGAAATTTGTTTTTGGTTTTTATTTATATTGAAAAAAAACTATGTAAGTATGATGTTGGTTTGCATGTAGTGTCGATTGTCTGACGGTGTGCATGGTTTGGCACTTGGATGGAGGTGTCTGTGGACTGGTGCTTGGCTGGCGGTGTCTGTGGACTGGCGCTTGGCTGGCGGTGTGTGTGGAGTGGCACTTGCCTGGTGGTGTGTGTGGACTGGTGCTTGGCTAGTGGTGTGCGTGGTCTGGTGTTTGGTTGGCGGTGTGCGTGGTCTTGCGCTTGCCGGGTGGTGTGTTTGGATTGGTGCTTGGCTGGTGGTGTCCCTGGACTGGTGCTTGGCTGGCGGTGTCTGTGGACTGGTGCTTGGCTGGCTGTGTGTGTGGACTGGTGCTTGGCTGGTGGTGTGCGTGGCCTGGTGTTTGGTTGGCGGTGTGTGTGGTCTTGCGCTTGCCTGGTTGTGTGTTTGGATTGGTACTTGGCTGGTGGTGTGCCTGGACTGGTGCTTTGCTGGCGGTGTCTGTGGACTGGTGCTTGGCTGGCTGAGTGTGTGGACTGGTGCTTTGCTGGCAGTGTGCGTGGTCTCGGGTTTGGTTGGCGGTGTGCGTGGTCTTGCGCATGCCTGGTGGTGTGTTTGGATTGGTGCTTGGCTGGCGTGGTGTGGAGTGGTGCTTTCCTAGCGGTGTGTGTGGACTGGTGCTTGGCTGGCGGTGTGCATGGTCTGGTGCTTGACTGGCGGTGTGTGTGGTATGGTGCTTGGCTGGTGGTGTGCGTGGACTGGTGCTCAGCTGGTGGTGTGTGGGAAGTGACTTAATGCTGGTTACTACGCACAGTGCTAGCTGAGCGCCACTCCATGCAATCCATGAGTTTATGTAGTTGCTGTGTCAGGAATGTGGATGTGTGAAAGTGATGGACCCTTGATTGGCGTTGTCTGCTGGTGGAAGTGTAGTAATGTGATAGGTCCGCGGCTGGCGGTGTGAATGTTTTGTATGTGTCACATGTATGAAAGGTGTATGAATGGCCTGTAAAGAGGTTGGTGCCTTGTCGTGGCTTTACAGCTCACGAGCTGTAAGTCAGTGGTTCAGTTTCTCGTCCTTTCCATTATTAACAGTGTATTTCATTTTTTGTGAAATCACTCGCTAGTACAATTGTATATACTGAACCATCACTCACCCTCGTGCCAAATCCAACCAGTATGTGTGTGTGTTTGAGGACTTAATGTCTGTGTAGGTATTTTTTTTTTTTTTTTTGAAGCAGGACGCACCTTGTCACTTTTTTGTAAATGTTGTGATGTGTTGCTTTTGTGCCTCGTGGTGTAAATGGTCTTCTGTGTGTCAGGTATGAAAGGTGTGTGCATGGCCTGTAAAGCGGTTGGTGCCTTGAAGTGGCTTTATAGCTCACAAGCTGCGAGTCATTGGTTGAGTTTTTTTGTCCATGTAATTGACAGTGCATTTCATTTTTGTGAAATCTCTTGTTAATAAAATCATATATACTGAACCATCACTCGCCCTCATGCCAAATCCAACCAGTATGTGTGTGTGTTTGAGGACTTGATGTCTGTGTAGTTATTTATTAATATATATATTTTTTTTAAGCAGGACACACCTAGTCACTTTTTTGTAAATGTTGTGATGTGTTGCTTTTGTGCCTGGTGGTGTGAATGGTCTTCTGTGTGTCAGGTATGAAAGGTGTGTGTATGGCCTGTAAAGCGGTTGGTGCCTTGAAGTGGCTTTACAGCTCACAAGCTGCGAGTCATTGGTTCAGTTTTTTTGTCCATGTAATTGACAGTGCATTTCATTTTTGTGAAATCTCTTGTTAATAAAATTATATATACTGAACCATCACTCGCCCCTCTGCCAAATCCAACCAGTATGTGTGTGTGTTTGAGGAATAGATGGGAGTGCAGGGATCTTGGTTTTTTAGTCTCTCTGTCAAGGTGTACATTCCACCTACGAATAACCTACCAATTGTAGATATTGTTGAAAACCCATGGGACTACATGGTGAGGTCTCTCTGGTGAAATCTAACAATTAATTGTATCCACAATATCCTGCAAAACTCACAATGTCCGTCATATTTTCCTTGCAATATTGCGCCCAAATTTTCACGCTGCACAAGTAAACAACTAATTTTGTCAAAACTAATTGGTTTAGCTAGGTGGGTCACATGGGTTTTTCACTCCTTCCTCGGTTGCCATCTAGGGAAACCTAGCAAACCCACACATTTCTGGAAAGTAGACACCCGGGGGCTTTCAATGGGGTATGGTTTGCATGGATCCTCCAATGTTCCTTTTCCCAGAATTCCACCCAAACTCTAAATGTATCTGAAAAAATATGTTTTTCAAACATTTTTGTGTGTAAAAGTGTGGTATCACTGGGCTCACACAAATTTCCACCTACCCAGCGTTCCCCCAGGTCTCCTGATAAAAATGGTACCTCACTTGCGTGGGTGATTCAAGGACCAGCAACAGGCAAGGGCCCAAAACCTAATGAGGCAACATCAAAATTACCTATCACAAAGCAATCTGGTTTTGCAAGGGGGTTCCCATGACTTTTTGGCCCGGGGATCGGCGGCCATGTAGGGAAACCTACCTAAACCATACATTTCTGGAAAGTAGACACCCGGGGAACTCCTGCGAGGTATGGCTTGCGTGGGTCCCTCATCATTCTCCTACCCAGAATACACTGCAAAGCTAAAATTTCGCCAAAAAAAAGCTTTTTTCTCACATTTTTGTGTGGTAAAGTTGTGGAATCTGTGTGGATCCTCAAATTTCCTCCCAACCAGTGTTCCCCCAGGTCTCCCGATAAAAATGGTACCTCACTTGTGTGGGTAGGCATAGTGGCTGCAACTGGAACAGGCCCAAATTGTACGGTGGAGACTTTAATATTGCCTATAGCAACACTACCTTATTTTTTTGGGGGGGGCACCTGAGTTGTTTGCCCCATGCTCGGCGGCCATCTTTGGAAACTACAAAACACAAACAGTTCTGAAAACTAGACACCCTGGGGAGTCTAGGGAGGTATGGCATGCGTGGGTCCCCTAAAGTTTTCCTACCCAGAATTCCCTGCAAACCTTAAAATTAGGTTAAAAAAACACTTTTCCACACATTTTTGCGTGGGTTCTCCGTGCCGGCACAAATGTCCTACCACCCAGCATTCCCCTTGTTCTTCCGAGTAAAATGATACGTCACTTGTGTGGGTGGGCCAAAGCAGAACAGGCCAAAAATTTTTTTTTTTTTAAATTGTAGAATTCGGTATTTACAAGAAAGCACCGAGAATTCTACTGTTTTGGGGTCATCCTAGTCACAGGCCTTTGGCCCACCCACACATGTGAGGTATCATTTTACTCGGGAGAACAGGGGGAACGCTGGGTGATAGGAAATTTGTGCCGGCACGGAGAACTCACGCAAAAATATATGGAAAAGAGTTTTTTTAACCTAATTTTAAGGTTTACAGTGAATTCTGGGCGACCCACGCATGCCATACCTCGCTGAACTCCCCGGGTGTCTAGTTTTCACAACTGTTTGGGTTTGGTAGTTTCCCAAGTTGGCCGTCGAGCCCTGGGCCAAAAACTCAGGTGCCCCCCTCCCAAAAAAATAAGGTTGTTTTGTTATAGGTTATTTTTAAGTCTCCACCGTACGATTTGGGCCTTTTCCTGTTGCAGCCACTATGCCTACCCATGCAAGTGAGGTACCATTTTTATCGGGAGACCTGGGGGAACGCTGGGTGTGAGGAAATTTGTGTGAGCCCAGTGATGCCACGCTTTCCCACACAGAAATGTGTGAAAAAACGGATTTTTTTCTGCTAAAATTGAGGTTTGCAAGGGAGTCTGGGTAAAGGAACGATGGGGGATCCACGCAAGCCATACCTCCGTGGAAGCCCCCGGGTGTCTACTTTGCAGAAATGTGTGGGTTTGGTAGGATTCCCTAGATGGCCGTCTAGCACGGGGCCAAAAACCCAGGTAACCCCTACAGGTAAAAACTACAGGTAGGTAGCCAAAAAAGGGCCAGTTTTCACTGCGAAATTGAGGTGCGACCACGTTGCATTTTGCGCCGTTTCCTGTCGCAGGCACTAGGCAGACCCAGACAAGTGAGGTACCATTTTTCTCATAAGACTTTGGGGAACACGGGGTGGGTGGAAATTTGTTGATCCACGCAGCAGGGTACCCGCCATTCTGTTTGCGGACGACACCCTGCTGCTATCTAAATCTCCGATGGGAATCCAAAGGGTTTTGGATGGGTTTGAAGCATTCTGTGTTGACCGGGGACTAGAAATCAATGCGATGAAAACCAAATATATGATTCTCAGTCCTCCCCTCTCAACTCGCCCCAACCCCACCATAGGCACATTTAGACTAGAGAATTTAGAGTACCCCAGAACTCTTGAGCTACAGGAAGGAGTTGCAAGAGATTTTATCTCTATCAAATTCAACGAACATTCCCTGGCTGAAATATATAAAAAATACATGTGAGAGTCTGGGAAGGCCAGAATTGTGGCTGGACCCAGCCAATGCTTGTAACAGGGTATCCCGCAAATCTTTATCAAAAGATTATTATAAATTTAAGATAACATCTCTAATACTGAACTTACGCATGGGTTCTTTAACACATTCATTCATCAAAATCAAAGACTCCTATCAACGGGAACTTGTTCTTGACAAAATTAGTCCTGCTCTGACAAGGAAATAATTTTACAGTGGAGGTATGGCACACTTCCCCTTAAAGCATTTAGTTGTACCTGGTCACACTCCCCTAGCTCAGACCTATGCCCAGCATGCTCGCACCAGCAGGAAACAGACTTGCATGTCATCTTTTTCTGTAAGGCTTACTACAAACCAAGAAAGTACTGGCTTGTTCCACTACTTAAAAATCTGGGGTTCAGGCACTACTTGCCTGCCTACAGAATACTAAAAACTGACCTATCCCCTCCAACTGTGTTTGCGGTAGCTACATTTTTAACTGCGATGTGGCACATTCGTACTCGCTGTATGCATTGACAAAGATTTGGTACAGTTTTAAATTAGTCATATATTTTTCTGATTTTGAAATTGACACTTAGCACACAGAATCTTGTCATTTTTTTATGTGTGACGCACGTTAGGTAAATTGCTGCTATTGTCTGATTTGTCCACCAGGATGGAAATTGTAAATCCCTTTTAATCATTGTTCATAGAATTGTAATAACCTTTCGTACTGTTTAGATGTTACCTTTTATGATCTAATTGATCGAAATAAAGGAAAATGAAATGAAATGTTGATCCACGCAGATTCCAGAACTTTCCACCACAGAAATGTGAGGAAAATGCATTTCTTTTTCCAATTGTTTAGGTTTGCAAGGGATTCTGGGTAACAGAACCTGGTGGGAGGCAGTGGAGTCACCCCATCCTGAATTCCCCTGGGTGTCTAGTTGTCAAAAATGTACAGGTTTGCTAGGTTTCCCTAGGTACCAGCAGAGCTAGGGTTAAAAAACTACAGGTAGGCACTTTGCCAAAAAAGGGCCAAGTTTCTAAGCGAAATTGAGGTGCGGCCACGTCGCATTTTGCGCCGTTTCCTGTCGCAGGCACTAGGCAGACCCAGGCAAGTGAGGTACCATTTTTCTCATAAGACTTTGGGGAACGCGGGGAGGGTGGAAAATTGTTGATCGACGCAGATTCCAGAACTTTCCACCACAGAACTGTGAAGAAAATGCATCTTTTTTCCTAATTATTTAGGTTTGCAAGGGATTCTGGGTAACAGACCCTGGTGGGAGGCAGTGGAGTCACACCATCCTGAATTCCCCTGGGTGTCTAGTTTTCAAAAATTTATAGGTATGACTTTTATGTTGGGACTCTGACTGGTTTTGTCAGTGGGCACCTTGCAGGTGCGTTCATGAAGCCCTCACCCACCAACCTGGTTGGTGGCATGCTTCATCATCGGGCCCACCCAGTAACACCTAATGTGTCCCGGGTGTGCTACGACGCCTGATTACAGCCGAGCTGGTATGTTACTGAGAGTGCAGTGTAGGGTGCATTGTGAAGTGACAGTTAAAACGGCTTGGCGGGGGTCCCAATACCCGAGGGTAAATTACACTTTAATAATTGGACCGCCGTCAGCGGTTAAAATAAGGTAAGGTAATGGTACCACCAGTACCATTACACCTTAGCCGACTATAGTCTACTCACCATGCACTATAGACTCGGCTATCACGATGTGTATGACTTTGCCAATTATGCTAATATGACTCTCTTTTACGTACATGTTATTTCTATGTCCTTCACGTTGTGTGTCCAGGTATGCTTGAGAAGGGAATCCCCCCTCTCACACCTAGAAAAACACCTTAGCGAGTGTAACACATAGTCTGTATTACACATACCCACTTTTTTAGTCAGCACCATCACTATTTTATTAGGTCCTGAGGAAAGCCAGATATTTAAGGCACTGACTGAAACATGTCGACCCACGTATGGATGTAGGAGGTCGTAACTCACCACCTTAACATCCTCCAGCCTTATTTTAACCACTGACGGCGGCCCAATTATTAAAGTGCAATTTACCCTCGGGTATTGGGGCCCCCGCCAAGCCATTTTAACTGTCACTTCACAACGCACCCTACAATGCACTCTCAGAAACATACCAGTTCCGCTGTAATCAGGCGTCGTAGCACACCCGGGACACATTATGTGTTACTGGGTGGGCCCGATGATGAAGGATGCCTCCAACCAGGTTGGTGGGTGAGGGCTTCATGAACGCACCTGCAAGGTGCCCACTGACAAAACCAGTCAGAGTCCCAACATAAAAGTCACACTGAGCTCTTCTCTTCTGATAATATATATAAACCAACGGGGACACAGACTAGCTTTCTAGTCCACACTCTCTCTTTTGATGCGTCTACAATGTTTGTGATATACATTTTGTTTTGGTGTGGGAAGCTTGCACTATTGGTGTCCATGCATTACCTGTTATGTCAGGGAGTAAAGCTAGCATTTCTGATGTCCAAGAAGTACCTGTTCATTGTGTTGGGAAAGCTTGCATTAGTGACACCAATATTACATTTGCTCTGTGGGGGGGGGGTAAAGCTTGCACTTTTACTTTTGTGTTATGTCTCTTATCTGTGGGTGGAAAACTCACACTTTTGAAGACCATGCTATACATAGTCTGTGAGGGAGGGAAGCTTGCATTGGTGATGCCCATGCTGCATATATTCAATTATCAAGGGAAGCTTGCACTGGTGATGTCCAGGCAGCATATGTTCAATATCATGGTAAGTTTGCACTGGTGATGTCCAGGCAGCATATGTTAAATTATCAAGGGAAGCTTGCATTGGAGATGTCCAGGCAGCATATGTTCAATTACCAAGGAAGCTTGCTCTGGTGATGTCTAGGAAGCATATGTTCTATTATCAATGGTACCTTGCACTGGTAATGTCCATGCAGCATATGTTCAATTACCAAGGGAAGCTTGCACTGGTGATGTCCAGGAAGCATATGTTCAGTTATCAAGGGAAGCTTTTACTGGTGATCTCCAGGCAGCATGTGTTCTTTTATCAAGGGAAGCTTGCACTGGTGATGTTCAGGCAGCATATGTTCAATTATTAAGGGACGCTTGCACAGGTGATCTCCAGGCAGCATATGTTCAGTTATCAAGGGAAGCTTGCATTGGTGATGCCTATGCTGCATATGTTCTGATATCAAGTGAAGCTTGCACTGGTGATGTCTAATCAGCATAGGTTCAATTATCAAGGGAAGCTTGCACTGGTGAGGCCCATGCTGCATATGTTCAATTATTAAGGGAAGCTTGCACAGGTGATCTCCAGGCAGCATATGTTCAGTTATCAAGGGAAGCTTGCATTGGTGATGCCCATGCTGCATATGTCCTGATATCAAGGGAAGCTTGCACTGGTGATGTCTAGGCAGCATAGGTTCAATTATCAACGGAAGCTTGCAGTGGTGAGGCGCAGGCAGCATATGTTCAGTTATCAAGGGAAGCTTGCACTGGTGATCTCCAGGCACCATATGTTCTGTTATCAGAAGAGGTATGCACTGGTGACGCTAATGTCACACATGTTCTTTAAGAGGGAAACACACATTTCTGATGGACATGCTGGGCCTGCTCTAGCATGAGGTGAACACTGCAATGTTGATGCCTAAGGTGTGCCTTTTGTTATATTGAGGGAGTCTTGCTCAGATGATGCCTATAAGGTGCTAGTGTGGGAGGGTGTGAAACAAGGTCAGAGAGGGAGGAACGTGTGCACCGCTAATCTCCATGGTGTCCCTGTGGTTGTAGCTAGCAAAGCTTGCATTGCTGATGCCTGTCCTCCACCCTTCTGTGAAGGAGGGCAACTTGCTCTCCTGCTGCTAATTCTATGCATATTATGTGAGTGAATGAAGCTTGCACTGGCAATGTCCAGGCAGCATATGGTCTACTATTAAGGGAAGCTTGCATTGGTGATGCCAATGCTGTGCATGTTCCCTCAACAAATGAAGCTTGAAGGTGTCATGCCCATGCTGTGCTTATTCTTTGAAAGGGAGATGTTTGCACTGATGATGGCCATGCTGGACTTGCTTCTTGATGCAGTGAGGACTACACTGTGGGTATCCACATGGCTATTTATATAACAATGAGGGAAGCTTGCACTCGTGCTTTCCCTGTGCTACCAGTTCTGGCATCCACAGATGCTTGTCCCACTGATCCCTTCTTTGTGTGAGGAAGGCTGGCTCTGTTGATACCCTTAATAGGGCCCGTTCTGTCATGTTCTATTAGGGAAGGAAGCTTGCTCTGATTCTGTTGTGCTGGACATGTACTTTGTTTGATGCTTGATGTTGAGTTGTGCCAGGGAAACATACAATACTGTTGCCCAAGCTACATATATTCTGCGAGTGAGAAAGGCTTGCAATGGTTATATCCATGCTGTAAATTGTTATTTTCAAAGGGCATTTGAACTGATGGTGTCTATTTCGTACCTGCTCTTTGACTATGAAAAATGTACACTGCAGTCCCACCACAGGCATTGTGCAACAGAGCATAGAGATACACAAATAGTGTGTGTGCCTGTCAAGCATTTCTATGAAAATGTTCAATAGCTTGTTGCCAACTTGTATGGTTCAGAATTTTGGGAATGAGTCAAGCAATTTTCCAGCCTCTACATGGCACATAAATGCTACATACATTCAAGAAAATACAATGAACTAGTTGATCGACCGCCAAGTATCTCTTGGAAACCTGGCCATTCTTTAATTTTCGGGAATGATTCATTTGCTCTCCTTTCAAAAGTAAATAAAGACAGAGAGGCGGCCTTATGCTTACACAGTACACCTCTAACTGTATTGTCTGAATTACATGGTTAAAAACGAGGTGTGAGAGCAAAGGACCTATCCCCATTGATCCAGCGTGGCACTCAGATTTTCTCAAAATGCAATAATACATATGATAACACAATTTATAATTTTAAAGGCTGTGACACTATAATATAAATGTAATGTTCCCACATATAGAGTGGATATGTGATTCTGGTATTAGGTCACTGGATTTCGTGTTCATGTGTCTAGTTCATGTCAATCTTGTAGATGGCAGTGCCATGGTGCAGCCTACCCGGAGTGGTTAACTGGCAGTGTCCTCAATTAAACAACAGGCAGCCCACGCAAAACATTCAGTTTTTACCGCCTACTTCAAGCAGGTGGTAAGCCATAAAAAACTGAAAAGGGCCCCAGGGGACCCTTTTGTGAATGGTTCTGAAAACGGACCACGGCCTGCTTTTAAAAAATGAAACTGAAACCTTTAATTTTTCTTTTTTGAAAAAATCCCAATTTCCTTTAAGGAAAAGGGACTGCATTTCCTCAAAAAAGGGTTTATTTAAAAGCAAACGCAGACACTTTGGTTTGCTGTCCCCAGCACGCCACCATCTCTGTGTTTTTAGCGATTTGCAATGGCTCGCAAATTGCGACCTGCCTCCTGTATATTGATGAGGCAGGTCCATTTCTGACCCACTCAGAACTGAAAACAGTGTCAAACCCTGTTGTACATCGCATTTTGTGACTTCCTAATTGCGAATGGTAAAAAGTTGCAATTAGGAACTCGCAAAATGTAGCAGTCGTACATGTGGCCCAATATCATAAAAACATAGCAATGGCTTCTTGATGGGGCTGGACCTCCATAAATATTCAGTTCTTCCTTTTTTGAGTCTAAATGTATTTCTTTTTATTTTATAAGCTTACTAATTGTTTCACTTATGCATACACATGACAAGAAAAAAATACAAAAGATTTAATGTCTTAAAACTCTTCACCACCTCGTTAAGCTCCATAGATGGGCTCCTGTATTTGCTAGTCATCGAGAAGTGCTTGAATATTTGCCCATCTCTGTTTAGGAAGTTTGAGCGGAAGGGGGAGTGAGCCCTCTGTGTGATTGCAGCATGCTGAAAACCTCATATTTCCCAATATTTTATCATTTTCTGATAATGTTTTCCTTACAGAAGTTTGGGAATGTGTCAGCTTCTGTGAACGGGAGGAGATCTACTGCAGTGAGTATGCAGAGGATCACGAAAAAGATAAGACTGAAGCATATGCGTATGTGTTGTGGGTGGTAAAAAGGCAAACAAAAGTCCTTTTTTTGTCCTTGCTCAAAATGAGTTACCCATTGCTACTGTAAACCAGTGGCATAGCTAGGCCTTAGGCCGCACATGGCGGGCCTTGCATTTGTCATCCGCGGAGTGCACAGGTAAAAGCAAGATGGGCTGCCGCCACCCCAAAACTCGTTCCGCCTGGGGCGGAATCCTCCACCCTTGCTATGCCACTGCTGTGAACTCTGTGGATGGCCAAGATGTGACATAAATTGGTGTAATTAATCATGTCTTCGCTTTGGTGTGGTAGACTATATTTAACATACTCAGCATCCAACATAGTAGCTACATCAAAACATATCAGAAATGAGGATATGAGTAGTAATTAAATCTTTACTGCCTTCCTGGCTGATCATATTCATGAAAAATATTTTCAACATTTAATGAAGAATTAGTCAAACACAATGCACATGATTATTTTTTGCCTAGTGAGCCTACCTTGGTAGTAGAGATATTTCTGTAATTGTTTTGGAACGACCTATCTCCAGCGCTTTAACACATTTTCTATTAAGGACCTTTCCACAAGTCCCTGAAATGCCATCTATTCGGATAGACAAGGTATTGGCCTGTTAGTCTTAGATTTAGTGTAGTACCCTTTGACCACCAGTTTTATCTCCAAGATGCCTATCGGAGAATATTACGCTATGCAGATACCCTCACTCACTGAACCAGTACTGATGGATATAATTCAGTGGTGAGGCAGTGCTCTAGGTATTTAAATTTATAGAGGGCGTTTGGCTTCTTTGCGTGCTTAAGTGCACGAAGAAGCATAACATTTGAAAAATGGGGCACTGTTTATGTATCCTCAAGACTAAGGATTATCTTTTAATTTTTAATAAAAAGGATATCAATGCAATTTTGTACACCAAAAGTAAATTTTAGAAGTTGGCTTAAAAAATGGAAGACTACCTTTTAAAATAGCAATGGATATGGTTGATATCCACTTCTGTGATTTCAGTGGTGCAGTCATTTACTTTTGTTGTAAACAACTGATTGTAAACTATTTAAAAACGCCAACAAAACCAGGTTCAAAAACAGGAGGGGTGAAGGCAAAAGGTTTGAGGATGACACTGCTGAGAGGGCCAAATCCAATAGGAATTGGATCTGAAAAGGACAGAATAAGAGTCATGGTTGCCTCCTCATATTGACTTCCTTTAGTTTCTTGAGAAGGCAGCGAGATGATTAAAAACTGAGGGGATGCACAGGAACAATTATTATTCTCGCATTCAGCATCTTAACATGGTTCAACCAAGGCTCCATCAAAAGGCAGCAGTTATCGTGAGGATTGGGGATCCTTATTATCCTATGCTGTAAGCACATACGCAATCAAAACAAGCTGGCATACACACAATACCCAATATTCTGTTAATGCTGGATGCTAGAATGCTTCTTCAGCAAATATTATATGGTCACTAATCTTAAATTGGGAAAACCTCATGGAGGAGTATGACGAGGGGAGCCTTATAGTCATACAGGTCTCAAGGGCCTTACAGAATTTGGCTATTCCCAGGCGTAGACCTTATCCTTTATGTTTTGTTCACTTTTTTTGATGTGGATTCTATTTTAGGAAGATGCACACATAAACAACCCAGCGATATCTCTTTTTCCTTCAATCTCCTGGAAGAAGGGGTTTGTAGGTTGAGGTCATTATAAATCCACCAGATCAGTGTAGACAAAATGAAACAGAAGAAAAGCTATTTACTAACCAAGCATTCCTGTCCTACCTACTCTCAGCAACTCTGAAGCAACGGAGATGAGTCTCTCAACCATTTTCCTTTCAAGACCGCTCTCATAAAGTGTGTCATATTGCACTCCTCTATGAGATAGGACTTCACTGGGTGGTCAGCCTATGACTATGGAGTTGTTTGATGATCAGTGCAGTCTGAGTCGCCACACCTTCCCTTTCATATGACCTTCTGCTGATACAATTTGTTTTACAGAATGGCCTACATCTCCTGATGTTTCTGATTGCCAGGCTTTCTCCCCAGAGAATGTGACTGATGCTGAAGAAGGTGAGAGATCTTCTTTTTCAATTTGGCGTGCAAATATGAAATGTTCTACATCACTGTATGCTCTCCCAGCTTCCGAGATTGTTGGCAACCCATGCTTCGACAGCCTACTGTGAATACACTCTTTACAAAAGATAGACTTGTGAACCTCATGGTTAGTAACTCTGCTCAAGAAGCAGTGTCCCTGACTAAGAGTGTCACAGGATCACTAAGGAATGAGTGAACCTGAATCACCACAGAAGGGTTTGTTATAATGTATCCAGTATCCGCACAGATATTGTTTTATTTTTGATTAGTTGTGAGTGCCAGAGTCAGAAAATGGTACCTGCTTTCCGTGACTCCATGGTGGGGCGTCTTTGCCACTGCTCGTTCCATATGTGATGTGCAATTTATACGTTAACTTCAGAAAGGAGCAAGGAAAAAAAGCATTTTATTTTTCATCATTGACCCTAGTCTTTTTCTACCGAGAGGTCCCTATTGTCCCTCTCATTCTCACTGGATATGTTCTTCAGTGTCCAGAAGACTAAAAATGAATTATGATTTCAAAACAAAAGTTAATGGTAAGAATGCCCTCCCTGAGCCCTTCTTCACTCCTTATAATTTAAAGATGGGTTAATCAATACACCATGCTCATGCTTTCTCCTTTATCTTTATTAGTATTAGAATACAGCTACATAATCGAGATGATATAGAACGTGCCACACCCAACAGCATCATGTGCTTTTACAAAGCAGTGGTTGTCAGACCTGTTTCTCATATACTGTCTTTAATGCATTTGAAACCAGTAATAATATTGCCATAACATTCTGAGCCACGTTGGGGGTCGGCATTCTATGTGTCTTTTCAATTCAAAGAATAATAACATATTCCTTGAAAGCACAAGCTGGCATATGCATCAAGGATGGCTTTTGTGATTCCTAAATTGCGAATATTAAGGAATCCAAATTAAGGAATAGCAAAAGCCTAAGCATGTAGGAATCGCTAAAAAAATATTGATTCCTAAACATTCCTATTGGCCTACAGGTCATGTGTGTGTAACATGTAACTTTGAAAAATGCACTTGAGTGCATTTTTGAAATTTTTTGAAAATTACTGACCATTTTTCCCCCCAGTAATTTGCGACCCCTAATAGCGAAATCGCTATTTTAAATTGCTTCTAGCATTTCATTTAAGGAATCGCAATTTGAGATTCCTTAAATGCAATCACAATTTGCGAGTTTTGCATTTGGGATGATGCATCCCAAATGCAAAAATACGGGTCGCAAAGGGGCAGATTCTGAGAATCTGCCTGTTTGCGACAGGTTTTTAGTTAATTCTTGCTAATTTTTATGCACTATAAATACAGGTGTTACTATTGATCAAGTTAAAGTTACTGAGGGGCATATTTACATGCCCCTATCGCCACACCACGTCACTTTTCAGGACTAGTGGTGGCGATAGCGGCTTCCCTTTATTTACAAAGCAGCGTTAATGAGAGTTAATGCTAACTTAACGCTACAATATAAATAAGACCCTCTTTCATGATACACTTAACGTGAGAGGGGTGGGCAATGGGTGTTGTGGTGGGTGTTTCACCGCAACACCCATTGATTTTGACACTGTCCCATATTTACAACAGAGGGGTAAATATGGTGCAGCACCAAAATTAAAACTAGGGAAAACCTGGTCTTACCCTGGCGAAGCGAGGAACAAAACGCCAATGATTGTATATGTGCAGGAAGGTGTTCCTTCCTGCACATAAACAACCATTTTTAAAAAAAATACGTTTTGCTACTTCTATGTGTGCTGCACTAAGAAGCACACATAGAAGTTACAAAACCATATTCAAAGATCGTTTATGTGCAGGAAGGGATACCGTCCTGCACATAAACAATCTCCCCCTACAATGCAGACACCCTTTCACTATGTTGACGGTGCCGCTAGCCAGGGCAAATTTAGTGCCAGTGCAGGGGGAAACACAGGGCTGCACCATATGGTGCACCCATGCATTTCTAAAGTGACAGAGTGTGTTGTTAGCCTTCTTGGCCTAACAACACGGTTCACCACTTTACTAGTAAATATGCTACTGAGTTTCTCAAGCATTTGATCTTCCATAGATTCACATGCTTGAGCCATTTCCTGTTGCCACGGGGAATGATACAAGAATATCATTCTCTGTAGCGACGGGGGAATGATTCAAGCGTGTGAATCTATGAAAGGCACCGGATTTGCAGGTAAGCAACTTATTTCTTTGTCAACTGTGAAAGAAAAAGCCTGATCTAGGATTTACTGAGTATCAAACTTAAGACCAATTAGTCACACACAGACACCAGCAGTCATAGCTGAACTTCCTGAGCTACCTTGCAATGCCATAATACTACATTACAAAGCACAACACCACATTACAGCTGCACTTAGCAATAAAATAAGTTCGAAATCACAGAACATGTATGTCTGTAATACGCAATGTCAGTTGAACTGCTGGCAACAGGGGATGTAAAAACAGTTGTTTTTAATAAGAGGTTTCAGATTTCCAGTTGTGAGTGAAAAACAACACAAGTGGTGGTGGGGAAACATTGGTTATATCACGGTATTCACACCGCAATACATTTACAACGCGGGCATTACAACGCAAGTCATTACAATGACTTGCTCTGGATGGCGCTCTAAGCTAAAGAATAGTATGATTTACTATTCCAACACCTTCCCTACTGTAACGTAGGCTGGAGTTGGAATAGTAAATCATTCTATTCCTAAGTCCAATGCCCTCTAGTGCAAGTTGTTTGTTGTAACGTCTTGCGTTGTAACGTCTTGCGTTGTAATGCCTCAGTTGTAAAGGTAACGCAGTGTGAACACTGCGATGTAACATCGTATATTCCTGGTGGTGTGGGCGATACTTAATTGAAAGGTATTTTTCTGAAGCTTCACTGCTTGAAATCTACACCCCAACCAAGTAAGCTCTGAGATTACACCTCCACGCCTTCAAGAGATACCTCTTGTGCAAATGTTACACATTTTCTATTTATTGGATAAACATTTGCAAAGATTCTGCATTCTGTTGTGTAATGAATTTATAACAACACATTCTGATGAGACTCTAAAGGGTGTGGCAGTCCATTAGTACTAAGGTATATGCTACCTTCAAAATCCAATTACAGCTTAAAAGCAAATGCTGGTCTTTGATTATGGTAGCCTTTCATTTGAGACCAAGTATTATATCATTTCACTGGTACAAATGTATGGGTCCGGTGGGTTGGGTTTGTAGTCTCAAGACATTAGAGTAGTTTGAATCTAAAAGTGCAAAAGTGACACTGCTAGAGGCAGAACAGAAAGGCAATGGGCACTGCATACATGCAGTGGAGCCATCTTTTCTTCAGTTCTGCCCAGCACTCATTATATCATTCAGGTACTGAGCGGAGGGAATCAGACAGCAGATCTTTGCATTTTGTAGATAATTATCCCGTTGCGTGCTCATGACGAGCTCAGCTCGTCATGAAGCACAGTTGAGCTGCACTCATGAAGAGCTGAGCTCGTCATGACCGTTGGAACGTTCACACGCAGGGATAATTTCCCCGCTGTGCTGAACGTTCCAAAATGGGTGTGGTCGTGACGAGCTCAGCTCGTCTTGAGTGCAGCTCCACTGTGCCTCATGACGAGCTGAGCTTGTCACAAGCATGGCGGAGCCGCGCACGGTCCCCCTTCTCCCAGCACAGCAGGTGAAAACGCCCCGCAGCCAAGGGGTTATTGAAGGGGCTGAAAGAAGTGTCTCTCCCCAATAATAATGTTTATTTCCCTTGCTTTCTATTTAGCGAACCTTTGTGTTATCTCTACTTTTCATTTATGGCTTCATTCACTCTTTATTTGCTGGGTATGGTGCTTAGTGGACTATTGCGTCCACTGTAGGAGCTGTGTTTGACTTTATGCTCACAGGTTCAAATCTTGTTGGGTCCACTTAGCCTTTTGTCCTTCTGACATCGATAAAATGAATACCATTAAGTTAGGTAACAATAAACATCTGTTATTAAGTGCAAAGATACCCTTTGCGGTGAACGTGAAGTGAATGTTATGTTATGTGATTTCTGATTCCTTCATTTTTTAGACACTCTTGATTGAGGTTATGGATTCCGGTTAGTTATAACCCAGAGGTGGCCCTCATGAAGGCAGTAGGCATGCACCTTGATGCCACTCATGCTAAAAGTTTTCCTAACATGACCCAACAGATTAAGGAGAATATTCATGCAGGTTTACTGCAGTGAAGGAAGACAGTTTGTTTGCAGCCATTTGTTTGATTTGAACTGTTTTTCAACTCACCAGAATGTATTTGATAACTCAATGTATGTTTTAGTAAACTTCGTAAGTGCTTTGCCTCTATTTCAAAAACAATGCATAACATGCCCGCTTCTTCCCCTAGTCACTACACTTGAGGAGATGCCAGCTCTGCAACTTAGCTCATCAGATGCCTGTGAAAACGTAATCAATGCAGAAGAAACATCCCCAGAGAACACTGAATCTGAGAAGGATGTAGGAAATGAAGCGGTTGTTGCTGAGCCTGGAACCATTTCTGATGCCAGTGATTGTGCTTGGCATGAAACTGAATATCACGTTATTGTAATAGGGTCTGACACTACAGAAACAGCAGAGGAGCAAAATGAGGTTACTACTGAACCTCTCTCACTAGTCAATCCACCCAGGTGTACATGCCAAAGAGAAGAGAACAACAGCCGCAGGATGACATATAGCTCAGACATTCAGTGTGAGTAAAGTGATGATGTGGAAGTTGTTCCTCTTCATCCACGGATCTCAGATTTCCCTCCTGATATTCCCATTACCAAGGAATTTGTGCAATGTTTTCTTCCGCAGGTGCAATGTAATATGCTTTTCCCATATAGGTGTGCTGCTTGCTGGCAAGCCTTTTCGTCAGCGGACATGCTGTTCTCTCACGTGATCCACGGACTAAGGGGGGACTTCAGCTGCCTTGTGTTCTTCCAGAGGTGGAAACTGATGAGAAGAAGGCTGCGCATGGTGAGCAACAGACTTGATGCTGCCACAGAGAGGCAGGACCGTCTGAAGAGAAAGCGAGAAGGTCTAATTTCTCTCCCACGCACAGTATGTTGTGGCTGTGGGAGGAGCATCCAAGGGCATGTGAACAGCACCAGCAGTGAAAGCAACAGCTGCAGCTGCTGCAGTGGCAGCCAGAAGAGGAAGCAGCAAGATTATGTTTGTCTTTGCCCACCACCAAAAAGGCAATGTTCTAATAGAGAGTCATTCAAGAAAGCCACTAGAGCAGACCACAAGAGGCAATTGATCAGCTAATAAGCACATACTTTTAGCCAACACTTTAGAAATATTTAGGAAATGTTCATACACATTTAGGTTTAGCACATTACTAACCCATTACCAATAGGACAATGTTGATAGGTAAGAGGCCCTTTACTTACGCAGCTAATTCCCTTGTTAAACAGAGCTCCCTTGTCTGCTAAGAGCACATGTACAGTTCACAGAGAAGCTTCATCTGAGCCCCATGGCAAGACTGTCTGACAAAAACTGTAACTCCTTCACACTGATCTCCCTTTATCCTGTGCTGGGCATTATGTAGGCCGTAGAACATTCAAAGTTCTGCCACCTTTGTTAAGCTATACGTCACTTCTACAGAGAAATGCATCTAGTGGTCCAACAGAGTTCAGGGGCACATACACTCTAAAGAGCAATTAATCTTGCCTCAAAGTGTTGGATGTCACAGAGATGGCCTTTACTGAGCAGTGAAGTCATTACAGGTAGCGTCCCCTCACACATCTATCCAGAGTGCTACAGAACAGCATCACTTTTACCTGAAACACTCACTTCTACTGTCTAATGTTTTGAGCGCTAAATAGGTCAAATATGATATGCCTAAAGATATTTATCATTTGTGGCAGACAGGTTTACATTGAAGGACTCCCCAGAGAGCCGCTGTTTTTACCCCAGGGTAAATTTGGTGATTTGAAACAACTTCCTACTTTCCGTATCACCTCTCATTTTCCTATACAGTTCAGTTCACAGATTACCTTGGTTCATTATTTCCTGAGGACTTCCTGTTTCCAGATCTTAGACTTTGTATCTTAAATTGCCCCAACTCCCATGTGTTACTCAACACCAAGATATATAAAACAGGCTTGAATGAGCAAGGAACAGGGACTCGACTTTACATATTAGCATTACTTCCTGGCTGAAATTGGCATTGCTCCCTACCATAAAATAGGCACCAACTCCCGCTGTAGAACTGGCACAACTGTCTACTTCACAATTAACACTACCTCCCTCACACGGATGAACTTCCTCATAGAAAACGCAGTTAGTTACAACTGCATAAATGAGGAATTTTTAATCTGCATAGACACACAGGGTGGTAGTAAGAGGTATTTCAACTGATTACAAAAAAACTCAACTTGGGGAGATATCACATAACAAATTTAAAATGTTGTTTAATATGGCATGTCTGCACTTATAGTAGTTGCTGCATCTGACCGTGTCACATGTCACATACCAAATCAGCTTAAGCAACGGACACATACATAGATGATCCTAATCCCACCACTTTCACCTCAACTGCCACAGGCTTTGGCCTACTGACCTCAGTGCAACTACTTTGCACTGCCAATCTTCCCACATACCCCCATCCTTTTGTACTACCAGTACTACTTCTCTGTTATTTACCATTTCTAAAACCTCACTGCTCTTATGTTGGCCAACATCCCAGTACCGTCGCAATCTAATGAACCCCAGCATCAGAGCCATGTCTACGCTTGAAACACATGAATTGGGGAAAAACGTAGGTAAAACAGACAAGCATCCTACCCAACTATCCCAATACGTGGTGGCTGGCCCTTCCACAGAAAGGAACAAATCAGGGCTGTGACTTTTCTAAACAATGTATTCGGGATTAGGAATAAGAAATTCTGTAACACATATAAGGAACATGGAAGGACCCTCATTTTAAATAAGGCCACCTTGTCCTTCACATTAAGTGAGAGCGTAGTCCACTTGTGAAGGTCCTTTTAATTCTTTTTCAGCAGAGGTGTGAGGTTAAGATTGTGGGTCAATTCGGCACCACAGATTTGTGCATACTTAAGTATTTAAAACTTAAGCAGTGTAGTGGAATGTTTGTTTGCCAACCAAAAGCAGCGTTATATCCCTTCAGGGAGACCAAATGGGATTTTCCCTAATTTGCATAGAGACCGGACAGCTCCTCATAGATTTTCAAGGTTTAAAATGCTCGTGGTCCTGACACCTGGGGATTCGAGAGGACGAGGAGTGTATCAGCTGTGTATAGTGCATTTTTATCTTCCATTGATCTTCCCCCGAGCCAGCCCTGTACTTAAGCGCCACAGCAGATTATTCGAGCAAGAGGTTCGATGTTGAGAACAAACAGGAGAGGGGACAGCAGAAACCCCTGCCTGGTACCCTATCGAATTTGGAACGTTTACGACTGTACCCCATTCATGAGGACTTGCTGATATAAGATAGTCACATGCATTCGGTATTTGGGACTGAAGCCCATACCCATGAGGACCTGATATAAATGGAACCAGTTGACCATATCAAAAGCTTTCTCAAAGTTCACAAGTAGGAGTGCCAATGGGCCTGGGATGTCATGTAGTCCAGCTAGAGCTGTATTGACATGGCAAATGCAGTGGCAAATGTAGTGATGGCTGCTACAGTTTGACATAAAGCTGGGCTGGTCAGAGTGGTCGGAACCCAGTGCAGCCTGGTTGCTAGTGTGAAAATACAGTTTTTGTAATGGACGAAAGCTCCTCCATTTTGTATTTTCCAGCAGCCATTTTGAGTTAAGTTTTCTCTAGCCTGCCACCTCAGCACATATAACATGGCCACTTCATCTGCACGAAGAAACGATGATACATCGATCGACCCCAGAGCATATGTTTGTACTCTGCCTTATGACACACAAGTAGAGCAGGGTGCATTGCTTAAAGGTCAATGACTCATTTGTTTAACTTTCCTACCTAACTACTGCCAATGTATTACAGTTAACTAAACACTGCTGATGGTGATAAATTACTGTTGACACAGGAGACATAACCTTTTGTTCCATATCCGGATGAGTAATCAAGTGAGCGCCTGACTCTGTAACCACAGGCCCGCCTATGTTTATACTTGGCACAAGTTATGCATAGTTCTGCTTTATTCTGTGATCACAAGATTATTGATGACTGATGGGGTTTAGTGAGTAATCTTTATATTTGCGTTCTGCATGCCAAATATACATATTTCCAGAGTGACTCGTCCTGACTAGTACGTGGGTCCGTCCTGGGATCATTCATCATCCTTGGCAGTTGCTGATCTGTGTATTCATTCCCACCTACGCTTATTCCAGCACAAAAGTATATAAGGCTGTCTATGACTTTGTAAGTTGTCCACTTCACTCATAGCCACATGGAGCTGTGAGGTGGTGTACCCGCTCGAGCGCAATAAATCTTTTTATGTTACAGTTACCTCCGACTGCTGGTCTTCCTTTGTGAGCATACCTGGGCGAGGTAGAAGAAATCCACTTCGACAAATTGGCGACCACGAAGGGACGTACGTTAGACACACCCGATTAGGTCGTGATGAAAAAGAAACTATAAGAAAGATGGCACAAAAATGGATGGATCTTGGGGACATAACAAAGAGAGGAGCCTGGGAAACATTTGAGGGAATGAAGGAACTAAGAGCTAGAAATCTTGTTATTAATAGCATGGCGACTAGATTGCTTGACTACTGTGAACTCTTGTTAGAGAATAGTCCTGTTCTTTTTAGAATACCAATGTGGTTACACAAATTATGGAGGGAGAGCGAACAATCCATATTAACGAACACAGAATGTGAAAATGCATTTAATGATTGTTATCACTATCACAAAGAGCTAGATATTATTATGCATAACGCCACCGGTCAACATATCTACCAGCATTTTGGTCCAGAACACGAGCATGATACCTCAGCTTTCCCTATGAGAGAAGTACACCCAATTCCTGATCCAAGGGGTGGAAACCTCCCCGCCATCCGACAATATGTGCACACCCCATGGACGAGGGCTGATTTATTGGCCCTAAAGAAAGAGTTGCCTGATCCTAGAAGTAATCCGAAAGTGTTTTATGAGCATCTTGAATCTGCTCTTAGTTTAACGCCCATGATATTGAAAGATGTTGACCTTCTGTTCGATTTTTTGGTACCGCAGGAATTGTGGCGCCCCGTTAGGGATCATAATTCGGCACACATTAACTGGGGAGCGATAGCGGCTGCGGATAATCGTAGAGGAGCAGGAGAGGATGTGCCACAAGTGTTAAAAGATTTACCTGGACACATTATAACACGCATGCAGGAAATTCTGCCTAGACAAAAGGTAGACTGGGATAAAATGACTGCATGTAGACAGAAGGAGGGAGAAGAAGTGACTGATTTTTTTAGCAGAATAGAAGAGATTTTTAAAGGACACAGTGGACAGGACATCCAGACAGTACAAGGAAAGCGCATTTTTGCTAATCAGTTTGTTAATAACATTTTACCTGAGCTATCGGACAGTATAAAGACATACGAAAGTACCTGGACTGCTAAAGATCCAGCTGAGTTATTGACAATGGCGTGCTATTATGAAAATAAGAGAAATTCAGACAAGGGAAAAAAGGATAAGCAAATGAAGGAATTGAAGACAAAAGCGTTAATGCAGCAAGCCTTTCCTGACAGAGGAAGGTCAAGAGGACGTACAAACTTTCAGAGGGCAGGTGGACGTAGTCGTGGGGTTGGTCGCGCTGCTTCAGCTCCGGCGCAACAGAGAGCAGGGTTAGGATATAATCAATGTGCTAACTGCTATGAGGAGGGACATTGGAAGAATGAGTGCCCTTACTTACAGGGCAAGGGTCAAACTATGAGAAATAGTGCAAACACTTACAGAGGAAACTCAACTCCGCGTGTAGACAGAGGGAGAGGTAGAGGACAGCAAAGAAATTACAGTGACACTGAGCAGGCAAATTATTTTGACAATAATAGGAACAATGCGTATTTCACTCAAGATTATACACCATATGATGACAACGAGGACTGGACACAATAGGGATGCCCAGGAGAGGACAGGGAGCGAGTGCAGATACCAGTGGATTCTTCAGGCCCATATGTAAAAATGGTAGTTGAAGGTGAGGAGAGGAAATTTCTTCTAGATACTGGTGCCACTAATACATCGATTTCCCACCGCTTGCTCCCCCATGTTCCTCTCTCGGGAAGATTAGATAAGTCGGTGGGATTTTCAAATGCTGTTGTCACAAGCCCCATTTCACGACCATTGGACTTCACAATTGGTCCTATAACAGGGAGTATGCCATTTGTACTAACAGAGAAATGTTCGCTAAATTTGCTTGGTTTAAAAGCTTTAAAAATGATGCATGCTACTATATACTGTACACCAGATGGTGTTTACTTAACTTGTAAGAAGCAAGAAGTGTCTAGACAATACATGGTTACAGATAAAAATAACATTCCGCCTGAACTGCGAGATATTGATCCAAATTTATGGGCACACGGACCAAACGATGTAGGGAAAATGGATATTGAGCCAGTGCATATTACAGTAAAGCCAAATGTCAGACTACCTCGCATCCCCCAGTATAAAATATCAAAAGAAGGTGAGGAAGGTCTGAAATTAGTTATCTCAGACTTATTGCAACGGGAGATAATACAAGAAGTTACAAGCAGTCCCTGTAACAGTCCAATTTTACCTGTGGTTAAGCGTGATGATGGAACAGGACAGATCAAATATAGGATGATTGTTGATTTGAGAGCCATAAATAAAATAGTGGAACCACAATACCCTGTTGTACCCGACATTACAGCAATGTTTTCGTCTGTACCACCTTCAGCCCAGTGGTTTACCGTCATAGATCTGAAGAATGCTTTCTTCAGTATCCCCATACACCCAGACAGCCAGTATCTGTTCAGTTTCAGTTTCCATGGGCGATCGTACAAATTTTGTCGGGTTCCCCAGGGGTATACAGAAAGCCCTAGCATCTATAGTCAGGCATTAAAGAGACAACTAGATGACTGTGCTTTACCACCAGGTACAGTATTACTGCAATATGTGGATGATTTACTGTTAACAGCTGAAACAAATGAAATTTGTAAGCAAGCTACGCATGCTATTCTAACTTTTCTCGCTTCGCATGGACACAAGGTTTCGCCAGCTAAGCTACAGTACTGTCAACAGGAGGTAACCTACCTAGGTCATCTCCTGTCGAAAGGTGGGAGGAGATTATCATCTGACAGAATACAAACAGTGCAGAACATTCCCAGACCTAGAACACAAAAAGATGTGCGTGCATTTCTTGGAATGGTCTCCTTTTGTAGGCAATGGGTACCAAATTTCTCTTATCTGGCCAAGCCATTACTGTCCTTGACTCACAAAGATGTGGAAGATCCTGTTCCTTGGGATCAAGAGCATCAAGATAGCTTTGTGGCTTTGAAAACTGCTTTATGCAATGCACCTGCTTTGGGCACACCAGATTACACTAAGAACTTTGCATTGTTCGTACATGAGAAAGAAGGATGCGCAATGGCTATACTAACCCAGAAAAATGGAGAGAAGAATAGACCATGTGCCTATTTTTCCTCAACATTGGATCCGGTAGCAAGAGGTCTACCGAACTGCCTCAGAAATGTTGCTGCGGCGGCTGCTGCAGTAAGACAGGCAGACTCTATTGTACTTGGACATCCAGTTGTGGTTTACGTACCTCATTCAGTAGACATACTGCTGAACAAAACCAAAACTCAACATTTAACTAATGCCAGGTTGACTCAGTATGAGCTAATACTAATGGCCACTAACGTGACCTTGCAGAGGTGTAACACCATAAATCCAGCTACTCTGATGCCTCTCCCTTTGGAGCAGGATGAAGTACAACATGATTGCGTGATTGTTACTGAAACTGAAACAAAAGGTCGAGTAGATTTGGCAGACACACCTATGCAAAATGTCGATGGAACACTATTTGTGGATGGCTCTTGTTTAAAAAGACCAGATGGAACTACCTCTGCAGCCTATGCAATCACAACAAATAAGACAGTTGTTGAAACATGTAAAATAGAACAGATGTCTGCTCAGGCAGCCGAGTTGATCGCCTTAACTAGAGCATGTGAGCTCTCAGAGAAGTTAGCCGTAAACATTTACACCGACAGCCAATACGCCTGGGGGGTGGCACATAACTTCGGCCGGTTATGGGCCGAAAGAGGGTACATCACTTCTGGAGGTGCAAAAATACAGCATGGCACCTTGATTACCAGACTGCTAAATGCTCTTGCATTACCGACTAAATTGGCTATCATGAAGTGTAGTGCACACAAGAAGATTACAGACCATGTAGGTCAGGGAAACGCTTTTGCCGATGAAACAGCAAAACACACTGCATTGAGTGAGTACACCTTAACATATGTAGTGTCACGATCTAAAGAAGAAGAGACAAATATTGATCCATATAAAGAGATAAAAGACATTCAAGACTTTGCAAGTGAAGATGAAAAGAAGCAGTGGGTTAAGGAAGGATATTATTTTGACACACATTTTGGGGCTTGGATGCACACACTTGGTGATTTGAAAAAGTGGGTCCTGCCCGACAGTTTTCTCCTACCCATGCTTCACATGGTTCATGGTCCGGCACACTTGGGGGCTGATGGAATGACAAATACCATTGAAAAGATATGGGTCAACAAAAACATTAGGAAGACAGCTGTAAAATTATCCAAGAACTGTATGACCTGTGCTCTCCATAATGTAGGAAAAGGGATACAAGTACCACCGGGTCATTTTAGATTGCCAGAATACCCCTTTGAATGCCTTCAGATGGATTACATAGAAATGCCCCCTGCCAATGGCAAGAGATATGTTTTGGTTGTTATATGTAGTTTCAGTAATTGGGTGGAGGCATTCCCTTTGAAAGACAACACCGCATTAAGCACGGCCAAGATGTTGCTGAAAGAGTACTTCTCACGCTACGGCTTGGCCAGAAGCCTCTGGTCTGATAACGGGGTACATTTTTCGAATAAAATAATGGATCTAGTATGCCAAGGATTAGGGGTACAACAAAAGTTCCATTCAGTGTATCACCCAAAAGCGGCAGGGCTTGTGGAGCGCTGCAATGCTACATTGAAAAATAAACTGCAAAAAATATGTGCATCAAGCACTCTCAGTTGGGTAGATGCTTTGCCCTTAGCCTTGTTCTCCATGAGGACAACTGTTACATCCAAAAACAGACTCTCTCCATATGAGCTCGTTATGGGGAAACCAGCAAATGTATATGGGTTTGCCTCTCCACCAAAGTTGCAAGAATTGACGCATTCTGCTTTATTGGATTATTGTAAAGAACTAACTTCTGCCCTGTCTACCATTCGCCAACAGGTCAGAGACACTTGGTCCCCGCCTCTGGAAGGAGAAGTGCATGATATCAGGCCCGGGGACTGGGTCCTGACCAAGAACTTTGTGAGGAAGAACAGCCTACAGCCCAGGTGGAAAGGGCCAGCGCAAGTTTTGTTAGTCACACAGACGGCGGTTCGATGTGACGGACACAAAAACTGGATTCATCTTTCTAACGTGAAGAGAGCACCACCATTCTGGCCAGAGCTGCCCCCGGAAGAGGACCGTTCTGACCGAAGGACTGGTGACTGCACTCCTGCACGCATCGATGATCAACCAGCTGCATCAGGATACAATCTACGCCCAAGGAAATTGAAGAGTGCTTAGGACGGAGCAAGCACCAACTGCCGCACTGAGTAGTGCCAACTTTAAAGGACTAACTTGTGCAGTGAGGTTAGTAGAATAAGGACACTGCCAACTCTGATCTGCAAAGAGAAGAAAGGATTACCTCCGAAGCCCAGCGACCCATAGGAGGAGAGGGTGTGAGGTCGAATTTGTGTTATTTCCACCAATTGCAAGGTCTGTAACAGTGAGGCCTATAACGAACACTGTTGAACTGCCGCACTTGTGAGATTGTATATTTCAAAATACGGAATATTTCGAATGGTATATTTGTTTGGAAGAACAACAAGACACCTTCCTTTACTAGAGATGGAGGATACATATTCCACCCTTAAATTGAACAAAAAGGGGCGTTGGTACTCCAAACTATGCATATTTTGTATGTTGTTTTGCATAATGTCTTTGGTCATTGGTTTACTATATCTTCTAGAGCTCTACCATCCTATTGCAAAAACAGCCCCGCTTCCATCAGAGCTTCCCTCTGACTTTGTCCCCTCAGTTACAGTACCACCAGAGGATATGGATCACAGAGAGGAGATGCGTCACAATTCTTTCCTTACCTTACTTCATCAGACCCACCAAGTCATTGATAAAAATAATTGTTGGATCTGTATGCAATTCCCAGCTTATGTAGATGAAGGTATACCCCTTCTCCAAGTACCCCTGCCATTTGAGGCGTCCTGTTATGCATTACACATTGCAATGCTGAAAGTTGAGTTAATAAGAGTTTTCAGTAGCTTAGTAACTCCCCGTTCTACCGCCAGAACATCAACTGCCTCCTTGTATACCCATTATGACAAAGACATTCTCCAGGCAGGGAATTGCTCTGAAGTTATTTTGCCCAATGCAACATTCCCCTTTTCAAATATATTCACCCCACTGTCTTTGATAAAGAATGATAGCACACCTCCGCTCCAGAGGGACACAAGACAGGTACCATTTTTGAAAATGAGGCAGCGTAGTGTACTTGGGAGTATATGTATCAGGAGTAACGGTACCACTGACATGGGGAATAGTACCAATTGCAATATAACATTTGAAGTGTCTTCCCAGGAAATAACTGTTCCACTTTATGTTGGTGACTCAGTCTATTTCATTTGTGGTTCCAGGGCCTACATTTGGCTGCCAGTAAACTGGGGTGGCTGCTGCCACCTGGGTCTTGTAACACCAGCATTGTCTGTAAAAAGTACTGCAGAAGTGAATAGAGCATTCAGAACTCTAAGGGGCAGGAGGAGTGTTGATCAAGGAGATACAGTGGGTGAGATAGCTGGTGATGTGCTAAAGGCCTTTGTTCCTTGGTATGGCCCTGCCATAAACTCCAGAAACATACGTAGGTTGTCCCGTCTATTAGAGGCGACTATAGAGGAGACCGCAGGTGTAATTGAGAACATCACAGTTGAGCTGAAGGCTCTTAGACTCGTTGCCCTTCAAAACAGGGTTGTGCTAGACATGATGTTAGCAGAACGGGGTGGAGTCTGTAGGGTGATCGGGTCCTCCTGTTGCTCATACGTTCCTGACTCATCTACATCAGTTAGAGAAGCTGTCAAGAGACTATATGATATAGGAGCTCAGGCCCATAATGATGTTGGCCCCTGGGACCCTGTAGGTTCCTTTTGGAATGCTTTATCCGCCTGGGGCTGGAAGATAGGGATGTTTCTGGTGATTATCTTCCTCGTGGTGATTGGGTGCTGCATTTTCATTAATTGCCTGCCCATGTGCTGCCAGTGTCTGGGGCGATTGCTTAAACCACCCCCGATGCCCCCTGTGACAGTGTCCAATGCACTTATAATGAGAGATATTGAAACTCAACAATTGATGGATATTGATATCTCGGATAACAGCCCCACTGACACCAACACAGTTGACTATGTTAATGAGCGCAATGAGGCACACTATAGTAACAGCCGGCCTATCTACGAACATGTACATTAGGCCACAGCAAAATGTTGGACCTTGCGTCCAAAGGGTCGATTGTGAAAATACAGTTTTTGTAATGGACGAAAGCTCCTCCATTTTGTATTTTCCAGCAGCCATTTTGAGTTAAGTTTTCTCTAGCCTGCCACCTCAGCACATATAACATGGCCACTTCATCTGCACGAAGAAACGATGATACATCGATCGACCCCAGAGCATATGTTTGTACTCTGCCTTATGACACACAAGTAGAGCAGGGTGCATTGCTTAAAGGTCAATGACTCATTTGTTTAACTTTCCTACCTAACTACTGCCAATGTATTACAGTTAACTAAACACTGCTGATGGTGATAAATTACTGTTGACACAGGAGACATAACCTTTTGTTCCATATCCGGATGAGTAATCAAGTGAGCGCCTGACTCTGTAACCACAGGCCCGCCTATGTTTATACTTGGCACAAGTTATGCATAGTTCTGCTTTATTCTGTGATCACAAGATTATTGATGACTGATGGGGTTTAGTGAGTAATCTTTATATTTGCGTTCTGCATGCCAAATATACATATTTCCAGAGTGACTCGTCCTGACTAGTACGTGGGTCCGTCCTGGGATCATTCATCATCCTTGGCAGTTGCTGATCTGTGTATTCATTCCCACCTACGCTTATTCCAGCACAAAAGTATATAAGGCTGTCTATGACTTTGTAAGTTGTCCACTTCACTCATAGCCACATGGAGCTGTGAGGTGGTGTACCCGCTCGAGCGCAATAAATCTTTTTATGTTACAGTTACCTCCGACTGCTGGTCTTCCTTTGTGAGCATACCTGGGCGAGGTAGAAGAAATCCACTTCGACACTAGTATCTCAGCAAATTCTTTTATATCCACATTAATGACGGAAATGGAACATGAGGCACCGTCATCTTCAGGACGTCTGGACTTGGGGAGCACTACTATAGTGGCAATCTTAATCAAGTGGGAAGTGACCTTTTCGCACTGCTTCTGTATAGAATTTAAGTAGACGCAGGATAATTCTATCCCGAAACTTAATATAGTACTCAATAGGGAAACCCTCAGGGCCAGGAGTCTTGCTTGTTTGCATGTCCTCTACGCTGGAAAACCTACCTGACTTGCCAACAATCACCGCCGTGAGGGAAACGGCTCTTGAACCCTTCCTGGGAGTGCCGTCACAGGGGTAACAACGCCGCCGTGAGGGGAACGGCCACCGAAGTCGCAGCAAGCCACTACCGCCGCAGGGACTACATTTCCCAGCTGCCCCGGCGGGTGTGGCGCGACCAATGCAAAATCACCGGAGCGCCCCTTAAGAGGGAGGAGTGCCGAGCGAGCGCTGAGAACGCTGGAAAACCTACCTGACTTGCCAACAATCACCGCCGTGAGGGAAACAGCTCTTGAACCCTTCCTGGGAGTGCCGTCACAGGGGTAACAACGCCGCCATGAGGGGAACGGCCACCGAAGTCGCAGCAAGCCACTACCGCCGCAGGGACTACATTTCCCAGCTGCCCCGGCGGGTGTGGCGCGACCAACGTGAAATCACCGGAGCGCCCCTTAAGAGGGAGGAGTGCCTCTCGCCCCGCGAGTCGCGCGCGGGAGTGCCCGGGCTTAGCCCGGGCAAAGGGCGGGCCGTCTGTGGCCGTCCGGGACTGGCCGGTACTGGACTGGGCCAGGAACGCTGCCCAATATATTATTTGTGAGTTTCCATCTTTGATTATACCCTCCGCTGCAATTATTGTTATTTATCTCTGTCTAACCTCACTTATAACACGCTACCTACTTGATATATTGTACAGTGACACTTGTGGGAAATTAGTCTTATAATCACTTAAAATGTCTAAATCTAAAACACCCCAAGCTGTTAATACTCTTGATAACTACCTAGTTCAGGTTGTGCGACAATAAATAATAATAGGAGATCCTCCTTGGGCTTGAGCCCCTCCCGTTTATTTCCATCATTAGAAAATATGCCATCCGACATACCTGATTTTGATACCAGCAATGAGGTTATTCAGCAGACCACCCATGAGAGTAATTCATTAACCCAGCTAATAGTAGCTTTAGCTGAGTCAGATGCTGATAATATACCTGACGAAGAAATAGTACTAATAGAAGATGAGCACCCAGCACCAGTTCTAGCCCATAGAGCTGCTAAGGGGGGGGATAAGAATCTCCCAAAACGGGATGGGCTCCGTTCAGGTAAAAAACGCCCGGAAACCTCTCCACCTAAAAGGGTTGGAGAGTATGAGAGGGGTATTTTTGAAGGGAAGTTATTACTGGACGAAGATCAATTTAAGAGATTAGTAAATGCCCTAGACACCAAAATTAAGAACTTAACTAAACCTCTTTTGACCAAAATCGATCATCTCACTAAAGAGGTGAATAGGTTAGGGGGACTCTTGCAAAAAACACTACAGGAAGTAGCAAATATCCCCAAACAAGAGACGCTAAGAGTTGAGACAAAAGAAACTCAGACAGCGCGTAGGATAGAACCCATGGTTAATACACCCCCTATTTCCACGGTGAGCAATGACCAGGAAGGGGGGGCTACTGGGGGACTGGGTGTAAACAGCGGGGCTTATGAAGAGCTGGGGCAAAGGGATAGGCTCATAGACTGCAACATAGAGAGGGGACCAGTAGAATTAATTGTAGAGGCTTCTCCTCTTGTATTGGTTCTCGCTAATGTCCCTCATTTGGAACCTGGGCAAGGAGAGAATTCAACTTCTCTGATAAACAAATCATTGCATTGGCTTTCACGTAATATGGCCCTTTCTCCAGGGGGCATGGACCAGTTGGCACAAGAGGTAGTAAAGGCAAGAAGAGTAGAATGGTTCGGGGGTGGTAATAAAAAATTCGGAGGGGACTGTGTGGTGTTACATCTCTCAGACCCCGAAGTGTTGCCAAATATTTTGGCTAACATATATCCTCCCCAGCGTAGATCCACTGAGATAGTTCCTTTAACATTAGACTTTTTTTACGCTAGGAAAGGTAATACCCTAAATCCCACAGTATTGAGAACAAAATGGAATACGGTGGTAAGGAGGGGAAAGTCCTTTGGTATAAAAAGTAACTGGGGTATGCCCTTGGAAAACAGATTTTCTGCCCTATCGGATCTAAATGAGTGTGACTGACTGAATGGGATGGAGGGTGCTGCCCAAGATTGTATAGGCGGTATGCTATCTGGTGAGAACAATACTATTGAGAAGAGAGTAACTAAACATAGTTCGTCCGCTATCATCAAACCCCATGATGGGAGTATATATTCACGGAATAGGACTGAGCTTAGCACTACAGGGTACTCGGCTACTACTATTTGTTACTCTGATAATAGCTGGGCAACTAGCCCCTCACCAAATTTGACCCAACCTCCCCACAGTCAAAAAGTACTGCTATCACAAGAGAGGGTGGGTCCAGCCAAAGAGGGTCTTAAACTCCTATCATGGAATCTGGCTGGAATCTTGAACAAATTAGATTCCCCAGAATGGTGCGAATTTATTGAGCTCCATGATGTAATCATGCTGCAGGAAACATGGGCAGTGCTCCCTGTCTACCGACAAGGATTCCTAAATTTCTATACCCCCGCAAAAAAGAATCCTAAAGGGCGGCCTTCAGGGGGGTTAATTATATGGGTACGCCAATCATTGCAATGTACTATAAGAACGAGATCAGTTAACAGCTGTGATATATTGTCAATTGTGATCACTTGGGCAGACGGCCACGAGATGGCCCTTTTCAATATATATGCTAGGGGAGTAGTGGGGGGTAAAGCTTCAGAGGTGGTAGCTGCACTAGATAATGATCTGGAACTCCTATCACCGCACATTACAATTTTGGTGGGGGGAGACATGAATACCATATTCGAACCACTGGGCCAGGAGGATAGTGAAATGTCCCAAGAGGAGGATGTAAAATGGGGAGTTCCTCAACTAGATTTGGCCCCGGTAAAGAAATGGACCGAGGTGGCAGTACAGTTAAAGAGCATGTGTCTGGCCAGGGGCCTGAGGGCAGCAAATGGACGTACCCCGTCTGACCCATACTTTTGACAATACAAGGGCAAGTATTCGGATAGATTACAACCTTGTAGATGTCAGAGACTGGCATATGTTAGTGGACATGAGGGTTACATCCAGACTGGAGAGTGATCACAACCCGTTGTGCTTGCTCTTCCAACTAAACCAAGGAGCTAAAGCGCCAAGTTCGGGAAAGGGTATTACGCCCCTGGACATTGTCTCTTCCAATAACCAACGCCATGTTAAGTGGGCAGCACTGCTAGATAAGCCAGAGAAAATGCAAGATTTAATGGTGGCAGTGGCGAGCGAGGTTAATAGCTTGCAGGATCATTGTAATGAGCCCAATTTTAACAAACTAATTGAAGAGTCACACCCCAAGTTTTTTTTTAAATTACAGGGGTTTTTCTTAAAGCAAGTTAATCAAAAAAAGGGTGCACATCCCCCAACAACGAAAGGATGGTATGATCAATCCTGTAGAAGGGCACGACAGAAATTAAGCTTGGTGCTGAGGAGTAAAAACAGAGAAGAAGTCCTGAGGGCCAGGGATGACTATAGAAAAGCACAAGCTGGGGCAAAAAGGTTGTGGGATGAAAATCAGTGGCTGGACCTAAGAAATGCCTGTGCAGCTAAGAAACAAAAAGAGTTTTGGGCAATCATAAAATGGGATAGGGGTGGAATAGCGGAATGCCCAAAAAACCACGTGGCTAAGGAATCTTGGATTGATTTCTTTAAGCCGCAATACTCTTGCAGCCTTCCCCTTGGGTCTCACCCCCCCCCTATGGTATTTTACAAAGAAGAAGTTTTCACTATAGGGGATGTAAATGTAGCACTGGACGGGGTGACAAGAGGAAGGGCCCCAGGTATTGACGGAATACCGGCCGATGTATTTTTATGTGACCGGGATAACTGGTGCAAATATTTCGTCTGGCTTGCAAATTCCATAGCACAAGGAGCCATAATACCTGCCTCATGGAAGGGAGCGGAGATCATTTCAGTTTTCAAAAAAGGGGAAAGGCTTTACCAAGTAATTATAGACCCATCAGCCTTATCGATTCGGCACAAAAACTGATGGGTAGAATGATACAAAATAAAATACAAGCCTGGATAGATGATAAGGATGTTCTTTCCCCGTACCAAGCTGGTTTCCGCCCCCTAACTAGCTCGATTGACCAGGTATTTCACTTTTTAACTCTTTATTGGAAAAATGTGACCTTGGCAAATGGCCCATTGTATGCCGTTTTTGTCGACCTAAGGTCAGCATTTGACCTTGTGCCCCGACAAAAACTATGGACTGTCCTTAGTGAGCTTGGTATCAGCCCAGAACTACTGACATTGATAGTCTGAATGCACGAAAGTAACTACGCCAGGATTCGGTGGGGGACCCAAGGCGAGGTCACTGATTCTTTCCCCGTAGAGAGTGGGGTGAGACAGGGATGTGTCCTGGCTCCTACCTAATTCTCTCTTTATATTAATGGAGTAGTGGACTATCTCAAGAAATCACCATCTGATGCCCCAATACTTGGTAGGGTGCGGGTCCCAGTAATAATGTTTGCTGATGACACGCTCCTGGTCTCGCGAACCCCTAGTGGTTTACAAAAGACAATCGATGCATTTGGTGATTTCTGTCGGATTCGGGGCTTAGAACTAAACACGACAAAGACCAAGTTCATGAATATGAATCCTAATAAACAATTTAAGGGCAAAATAACTTGTAATGGGGCAGCATTAGAAGAGGTGGATGCTTTCACGTACCTTGGTATTTCCTTACAGGGCAACATGAAGTGGAAATCTCATATTGATTCTGTGGTCTTAAAGTTCCATCAGCTCTCAGGGGCCATAGCACTGAAACATAAATCTTCTCTAACTAAACCTATCCACCCCGTGATGGAGATTTATGGTATGAAAGTGCTGGGTGCATGCCTTTATGGAGCAGAACTGTGGGGCTTCGCTAATGTTAGTGCGCTGACAACTGCGGAGAATAAATTCTTACGCCGGCTTATAGGAGTCCCGCAGAGCACTCCATTGATCCCACTCCTATATGACCTAGGGAGGAAAAAGATACAAGAGCTTGCTCGGTTGCGACCACTGCTATTCTGGAGGCGCATAAAGACAACACCGGAACTGAGCCAATATGCATCTGCACTCATGGACATTATCAGTTCAGACCGGTTCCACAAAATAACATGGCTCAATGAAATGAGGAACTTGCTGCAAAAACTGCATCTAGACCACCTATGGTCTATCACTGACCCTACAGTCTTTCCATCTAAGATGTTGTAAAAGAAAATGTATTGGGACATGGTACACCACTCTGTTTTGACTTCCACTCAGCCCTCTATGTTGCCGTTCCAGTATCTGGAGACTAAATTAGCCCCAACGTGCGAACAATACTGGGACTTGATTACTAAACCCTTGGACAGACAGCTGTATTTTCAGTTCAGAGTTGGTTGCCTACCTCTAAATGCTTTCACTTTAAAATGGTCACCTAATAATGTTAATATGTGCTGTCATTGCAAGGTCCATGCTGAGGACATCCCACACTTTCTGTTTGCTTGCCCCCTTTATGCCGCACCTAGAAGTAGATAGCTAAAACCAGTATGCAAGAATCTGGGGATAAGAAGGTACCAAAAAGCACTTAGAATTTTAAGATCAAATTGCTCCCCCTGTCTTGCAATTGCCCTAGCTAAATATTTGGGCTGGGCATGGATCATACGCACCCGCACTTTAACTTTAATGAAAAGTGATTAATGAATAGTATTATGTTTTTAGCTGGGCTCATTATCTGTGATTTAGGTACAATGACTTGGCACTTTTAGCCGTAAAATCCTTTTTAAAACATGAATTCGCCAGCATTTTGTATTTAATGTGTATTTTAATTGCTGTAACTTAGTATAGTATTTATTTATGTCTAGATTAGAGTGAAATGCTTTTATGACAATGCTGTCGAATAAAGCTTTGAAACTTGAAACTTGCATGTCCTCTATTGCTGTTCCAACTTCCTCCACCGGGAGGGGAGCATTGTGGTAATCCCTTTGAGCACTTGTTAGTTCTAGAAGAGGTCCAGACGGACCATCCTAGGGTAGTATGCATATAGTGTTCGATAGTAGCCTGCGATTATCTCTCTATTTCAATGGATGTATACAGGTGGTACCTCTCCAAATCAGTTATATGGATGGATTACTTTGGAGCCCATATCTCTAGTGGCCAACCAGTAATGACGTTTTCCACTCTTGGTCCCAGTTTCATAAGCCAGCCAGATAGATTCCCTCCAGCATTGTTGAGCCTCGTCCAGCATGCGCTGCCGCAACAAGATTCTGTCAAGTTTGAGTTGTCGACAGAGAGTTTCAGAGGAGCCGACTTTGTTTCTCTAGCTCTATGATTCAGACATTGTGGTCATTAAGTTGGCTATGTTTCTCTCTTTCTACCTGTTTATGGTATGCTTTGGCCAAGCCTTTAAATTACAGCTTTGTTAGCTGCCCATAGAGTGCTTGTCTCAATCACCCAGCCTTAGTTTATCTCAAAGTAGGAATTAGGCTCTGTAGCTAGGTACTCCATTGACCTTTCATACATCAGGTATCAGGCATTGAAATGCCAAGTTGGCCTCCTGTGGTGTGCAGGGTCCCCATGCTGAGAGTAACAAGTGAGTGGTCTGATATCCCTCTGGGGAGGATGCCCTCTGTCGTGGCACATTTTATGTGGGTGGCTAGAACAAGCAGGAGGTCAATCTGTGAGAGGGTTTTAACAGATGTTGAGGTATGTGCACATGTGTTAGCCCCAGGATGCCAGGCCCTCCAGATGTCACATAGACCCAGCGAGTTCATCCACCCCCAAAGGATTTGGATTTTTCCAAGCGATGTTGCTTTGTAAGAACTTTGAATTGCCTGGAAAATCCTCGCTACCTCTGTAGATTTACAAGATCCTGGGTCTTTATTAGTATTAGAATACAGCTACATAAACAAGATGATATAGAACGTGCCACACCCCACAGCATCATGTGCTTTTACAAAGCAGTGGCTGTCAGACCTGTTTCTCATATACTGTCTTTAATGCATTTGAAACCAGTAATAATATTGCCATAACATTCTGAGCCACCTTGGGGGTCGGCATGCTATGTGTCTTTTCAATTCAAAGGATAATAACATATTTCTTGAAAGCACAAGCTCTCACATGCATCAAGGATGGCTTTTGCGATTCCTAAATTGCGATTCTTAAGGTATCGCAATTAAAGGAATAGCAAAAGCCTATGCATGTAGGAATCGCTAAAAAAATATTGATTCCTAAACATTCCTATTGGCCTACAGGCCCATAGGAATGAATGGGAATTGCATGCACAATTTGCGAGTACCAAATAAGTACTTGCAAATTGGGCATACGATTTCAAGGGTGGAAGGTTGCCAAAAAAACACCCTGTTGCACCTCTGAAAATGTAATGTGCACCCATGTTGCGCACACACATGCCCCAAGGTCATGTGTGTGTGTGTGTGTGTAACATGTAACTTTGAAAAATGTACTTTAGTGCATTTCTGAAAGTTTTTGCAAATTACTGACCATTTTTTTCCCAGTAATTTGCGACCCCTAATAGCAAAATCGCTATTTTAAATTGCTTCTAGCATTGCATTTAAGGAATCGCAATTTGAGATTCCTTAAATGCAATCACAATTTCCGAGTTTTGCATTTGTGATGATGCATCCCAAATGCAAAAATACGGGTCGCAAAGGGGCAGATTCTGAGAATCTGCCTGTTTGCGACAGGTTTTTAGTTTGATGCATGGGGTCCTTAATGCCCAAAATTCTTGCTACTTCTATGCACTATAAATACAGGTGTTACTACTGATCAAGTTAAAGGTGCTGAGGGGCATATTTACGAGCCCCTATCGCCACGCCACGTCACTCTTCAGGACTAGTGGTGGCAATAGCGGCTTCCCCTCATTTACAAGGCAGCGTTAATGCCAGTTAACGCTAACTTAACGCTACAGTATAAATAAGGCCCTCTTTCATGCTACACTTAATGTGAAAGGGGTGGGCAATGGGTGTTGTGGTGGGTGTTTCACTGCTACACCCATTGATTTTGACACTGCCCCATATTTACAACGGATGCGTAAATATGGTGCAGCACCAAAATAAAGACTAGGGAAAACCTGGTCTTACCCTGGCAAAATGAGGAACAAAAGACAATGATTGTATATGTGCAGGAAGGTGTTGCTTCCTGCACATAAACAATCATTTAAAAAAATGACGTTTTGCTACTTCCATGTGTGCTGCACTAAGAAGCACACATAGAAGTTACAAAACCCCATTCAAAGATCGTTTATGTGCAGGAAGGGATACCGTCCTGCATATAAACAATCTCCCCCTACAATGCAGCCACCCTTGCACTATGGTGACGGTGCTGCTAGCCAGGGCAAATTTAGTGCCAGTGCAGGGGGAAACACAAGGTTGCACCATATTGTAAATATTGTGCACCCATGCGTTTCTAAAGTGACAGAGTGTGTTGTTAGCCTTCTTGGCCTAACAACACGGTTCACCACTTTACTAGTAAATATGCTGCTGAGTTTCTCAAGCATGTGATCTTCCATAGATTCACATGCTTGAGTCATTTCCTGTTGCCACGGGGAATGATTCAAGAATATCATTCTCTGTGGCGACGGGGGAATGATTCAAGCGTGTGAATCTATGAAAGGCACCAATGCTGGAGAACCGGATTTGAAGGTAAGTAGCTTATTTCTTTATCAACTAAGAAAGAAAAAAGCCTGATCTACGACTTACTGAGTTTCAAAATTAAGAGTTAGTCACACACAGACACCAGCAGTCATAGTTGAACTTCCTGAGCTACCTTGCTAGGCCATAATATTACATTACAAAGCACAACACCACATTACAGCTGCACTTAGCAATAAAGTAAGCTCGAAATCACAGAACCCCCTAAAGTCATGTATGTCTGTAATACCTATGTCTGTTGACCTGCTGGCAACAGGGGATTTAAAAACAGTTGTTTTAATAAGAGGTTTCAGATTTCCAATTGTGAGTGAAAAACAACACAAGTGGTGGTGGGGAAAGATCGGTTACATTGCGGTCTTCACACCGCAATACATTTACAACGCAGCCATTACAACGCAAGTCATTACAATGACTTGCGCTGGATGGCGCTCTAAGCTAAGGAATAGTAGGATTTACTATTCCAACACCTTCCCTACTGTAACGTAGGCTGGATTTGAAATAGTAAATCATTCTATTCCTAAGTCCAGCGCCCTCCAGCGCAAATCGTTGTAATATCTTGTGTTGTAATGGCTCAGTTGTAAAGGTATCGCGGTGTGAGCACTGTGATGTAAGATCATATATTCCTGGTGGTGTGGGCGATACTTAATTGAAAGGTATCTTTTTCAAACTTCACTGCTTGAAATTTACACCCTCACCAATTAAGCTCTGAGATTCCACCTCCATTTCCTTCAAGAGATACTTCTTGTGCAAATGATACACATTTTCTATTTATTGGATAAACATTTGCAAAGATTCTGCATTCTGTTCTGGAATTCATTTATAACAACACATTCTGATGAGACTCTAAAGGGTGTGGCAGTCCATTAGTACTAAGGTATATGCTACCTTCAAAATCCAATTACAGCTTAAAAGCAAATGCTGGTCTTTGATTATGGTAGCCTTTCATTTGAGACCAAGTATTATATGATTTCACTAGTACAAATGTATGGGTCCGTTGGGTTGGGTTTGTAGTCTCAAGACATTAGAGTAGTTTGAATCTAAAAGTGCAAAAGTGACACTGCTAGAGGCAGAACAGAAAGGCAATGGGCACTACATACATGCAGTGGAGCCATCTTTTCTTCAGTTCTGCTCAGCACTCATTATCTCATTCAGGTACTGAGCTGAGGGAATCAGACCGCAGAGCTTTGCATTTTGTAGATAATTATTGAAGGGGCCGAAAGAAGTGCCTCTCCCCAATAATAATGCATATTTCACTGATTTCTATTTACAGAGCCTTTGTGTTGTTTCTACTTGTCATTTTTGGCTTCATTACCTCTTTATTTGCTGGGTCTGGTGCTTAGTAGACTTATGCGTCCACAGTAGTATTTTGTTTGACCTTATGGTCACAGGTTAAAATCCCTGTTGGTCCACTTAGCCTTTTGTCCTTCTGACATCGATAAAATGAATACCATTAAGTTAGGTAACAATATACATCTGTTATTAAGTGCAAAGATACCCTTGATTGAGGTTATGGATTCTGGTTAGTTATAACCCAACGTTGGCCCTTATGAAGGCAGTAGGCATGCACCTTTGATAGAGATCGCGGGTCACCCGACCAATAATTTCACCACTCAGGTTTCGGGCCCATATACTTCAATTCACCATCTACATTGATCGGATGACCTCACAATCTACTACCAATAACCATGAGTTCCTTCCGATTGGTTCTAGTGTACCCGACTTACCATCCACCGTTACGGGTACCTATGACACGATGAATCAGGGAGCTAGCTGTGAAGGAAAAGCAGGAAAATGCAAACCCAACTTTAAAATAACCTTTGAATTTTCATAAAATGACCACAGACAATTGGAAGTTTTAAAAGTTTTATCTAGAATTCGTTTTCTAAGAGCATTAGGCTTACAGTTAAAAAACAGTCAATAATCAAGATAACAAAAAGCATATAACCATAAAGGAACAGTGTAAGGGCAATCATTTAGGTTTTCTAAGTAATAGTGAGACAGGGAACACGCTAAGTGGAGTAAAATGGTAACGCAAGATTGGACATTTATGAATGGGCAAGCTTATGCACAAATAACATTAAGCTATTGGGCATACTTCATGAGCATAACTGGGAACTTTGGAATCCTAAACAGCTATAGAATGAGCAAAAGTGAAGCACGCTATAAATCAAAATTACTTTAGTCAGTTTTTATGAGAGAAGATTAGAGACCACATCAGGAAATTGCAAACTGCAATAGAGAAAATGATTTCTAAAAGGTAGGGTAACATAGGAACACGCTATGAAATTAAATGCAAATGACTTTTATGATATGCAATAGTTGCGGAAAGCATGGAAAATTATCATATGCAAAGGTATGTCTTTATTGAAGCAAAGACAGAAAATAGAAAGGTGCAGTATAGGTTTCTTGCAGTATATTTACCTAGAATGGTGTGAAAACCAACCCTGGCCACAGGTCAGTTAAGGACAGGAAAACCCTCAAGGAAGGATAACACTCAATGGGACAGCAGGTGCAGAATGGACACCCCAGGACAGGACAGGAAAACCAGATTAGGATCAGGACAGGACCACCAGGATACGACCACCACCCGCAGTTCGGAAGCAACACCTGCGCTCCACCCTCTCTGCAGCTATCGATCAGGACCCCGATTGGGTTAGCGAATTCCCCAGCAAAGTGCTCCGCCAGCACTTAAGGTTTGGTAAAACCTTTGAGTCTATGGTCAAATTCGGACAGAGTGCTCCGCAGCGCTCTGTAAATTCAGTCACCTATTGAGTGCGTTGGGTCAGTGACAGGTCAGCTATTCAGACAAGTCGGACAAATTCCCTAGGTGAACCTAGGCTAGTTATACTGTTTTCGAGTTAGTGTACCACCCCCCAATGTTGCAAAGTGTCAGAATCCCCAAATTCGATTGGTCCTAAGGTAGGATGGGTTAATACACCAATCAGAACAGACTTTTCTAAGGCCCTATTTACATTTTTGGGTACCGCCTAGCAAGATTGGGGTTCCCATGAGAAGTCGCACCGAATACAATTGGAAAGAATACATTGTTAATAATGTAGCATTTTTCGGTTTCTCTGGCTGGGTGAAGGTGCATCTTCCCAGGCACGTCTTGGCAGCGACTTTTCTCTTGGCGCTGTGTCAATGGCACCTCGCTATTTCTGGTCCTGCACAGTAGCGCACTCCAAAATGGACTCACAAACCCCCATCACCCCTCCATGCAGAGGATACATGAAAAGTAAGCGAAAACAAATTAAAACATAGAAATGAATGAATGCACTACATATCACGACTTAGTACTTTAGGATTTTCACTATAAAAATATACTATGCAATTAAATATTAGTGGAATACACAACAACACGAGAGCATCTGCACGAGCTTCACCACGTTATTACTTTAAGCGGCCATCCTAATGGCTATTACGCATGCGCACCCTTTCCCTCCAGAACTGCAAGTACGTCACGTCACGTGATTGTGTCTAACGCATGCGCAGAAGCAAAATTCAAGCAGCGGCCATTTTATTTACAAGGGTTATTTGTATTAATAAAACACATAGGCAAGCTTCACTAATACATACGCATATCCAAAATAAAAGAGATTAGTAAAACGTACAATTTGATTATAGGATTATAACAGATTTCAAGGTTCTTGACTCGAGCAAGTCGCGATGCGAAATCTTGCTCTATCAATCCCCTCTTTGATGATATTTACTATCATCACAAAATAATGGAACCAGATGTCAACTTTCTTTCACACCTTGTACAATTCTATCTCCTCCAACAGGCGATTCAGTTTCTCTTTCTCATTTTTGGTAGGGTGAGAATTTTTCACCCTTTTGTAAATCTGATTATTCATTTCTTCCAATTCAAGTTCATCCACACTTCGTTTCACACCTCTTTTATTCACTTGGTACTTCTTTGTGTGTTTTCGGCATTTGCAACAGACGAATATGAGAAATAGGATAAAACCTATCACTCCATTTGGCATCAGTACCTTGAACAATAAGCTTTTACCTAAGCTAGCAAACCAATGACCTACATTGGAGAGACCATCAACCAGTCTCTTCCAGGCACTGTCAACCTCTAGTGGTTTGAGTTCCTTTTCCAAATTAGTAATGTTTTTCACATATCTTTTGAGCTGTACACTTTTGTCCGGAATATAAGTGCAACAATGTTGCGCCTTCAACATCCGGCAGACTCCGCCCTCTTTTGCTAATAAGGTGTCAAGAGCAAGTCTGTTCTGCAAAACCATTGATCTGATCGCAACCATTTCAGTTGACCAGCAGAAATCCATGAGCTGTGTCAGTAGACAGCACATCCACTATTGTGGACAATTTGCAAATTCTGTGTGTGTTCAGAACCACTCCCACTCCAGGTATCAGTGCACTAAAAATACTACCCATTATTTCACCTACGCTTTCTCTTTTACTACGCACTAAGCCATTAGTGTTTTCGTTGCTTCCAGCAATTTTATTCACATGGTATATTTTCGGGAAAACAATGCCAAAGTAGCAGCTTCCATACCAGTGATCCGGCAATTTGAAATAAGCCTTGTTTCCACATATATAATAAATTCCTGGAAACACAGGTTCTGACCCATTTTTGATTTGCTCTACTACTCCAGAAGCCTCTGGACGATGTGCACAGTGCAGCTTTTGTGTGATTCCAAATGCTTTACAGAGTTGACTCATTATCTCATTCTGAAAATGTCAGCCTCTATCTGATTCAATAGTGACTGGAACCCCGAACCTAGGTACCAATTCTTTTAGTAGTAGTTTGGCTACTGTTATGGCATCATTCTGTGTGGCAGGATAAGCTTCCACCCACTTTGAAAATAGGCAGACAATGACAAGGACATATCTTTTTCCCTCGCAACGAGGCATGGTAATGAAATCAACCTGTATTCTCACAAAGGGACCCCCTGATTTCCCAATCTTTCCAAGTTCAACTACTGTTCTTTTGCCAGCGTTGAACTGTTGGCATGTCAAGCACCTCTGGCAAAGGGATTCTGCTACTTTCCTGAACTTCGGATTATGCCAGGTCTGTTTAAACACCAGAACCATGGCATCTCTACCCATGTGCGAATTTCCATGTATCAGTCGCGCCATTGAAGCAAGCAGATGCCTAGGCAGCACAGGCATACCATCTGGGCCTACAATGACACCATCCTCACTTCTTGGCCGACAACCATTTTTCCTCCACTTCTCTTTCTCTTTCGAGGGCACAGCATGCTGCCAATCTCTCACTTCATCCCAGGTAGGCACTTCTTCAAACACCATAAGTTGGCAGCTGTTTCCAGTCCCTCCCAGTCTGATATTTATTGACATGCGATCCATAGCACATTGTTTGGCTACCCGATCAGCAAAATCATTTCCCAAAGATACAGGGTCAAGGCCTTTCTTATGAGCAACACATTTGACCACTGCCAATTCTTTTGGTAATTGGATTGCCTCTAGAAGGTCTTGTACAACTTTTCCGTTTCGAATGGGGGTACCTGATGAAGTCAGGAATTCTCTTTGTAGCCATAATTGGCCAAAGTCATGCACAACCCCATAACAGTACTGGCTATCAGTATACACTGTTATTCTTTTGTCTTTTCCCAATTTGCAAGCTCTTATCAGGGCAATCAATTCGGCTACTTGTGCAGACTTTATTCCAAATAAACAGGATGCTTCTTCAATTTTGTCTAAGTTGACCACAGCGTATGCAGCACTTAGGCCTACAAGTTCGTTTCTCATACATGAACCATCCACAAACCATTCCTTATCATGTTCAGGCAAAGGTGTTTCTTTTATGTCTGGGCGGGGTTTAGTACTGAATTCTTTCAGGTTAATGCAATCATGCTCATCCTCTCCTCCAGCTTCCATTACCATTGAGTCAGGGAGTAGGGTGGCTGGGTTCAAAATATTACACCGGGTAATGACAATGTTTGCAGCACCCATGAGAATTCTCTCATATTTAGTCAGCCGACTAGGGGTAAGATACTGAGTTTTTGTTCGGGTCAATAAAATCACAACTGCATGTGGAACATACACAGTTACAGGATGTCCCATGACAATGGATTCACTCTGTTCTAAACTTGTGCAAGTTGCAGCTACTGCTTTCAGACACCCGGGTAATCCAGCAGCCACTGGATCCAAAGTGGCAGGGAAGTATGCCACGGGCCTTCTGGTCAAGCCATGCTCCTGAGTCAGGACTGACAATGCACAATTATCACGAGTGTCACAAAATAGGGCAAACTCTTTTGAATAGTCAGGCATCCCTAGAGCAGGGGCTGTACAGAGGCAGCCTCGCAACTGAGTGAAAGCTGTTAAGCTCTCATCATCCCATTCCACTGGATCCTGTGCTCCTTTCTTTGTCATCTTTATCAAAGGCTTAGCCAGGACTGCGAATCCCACAATCCATTGCCTGCAGTAACCTACAACTCCAAGGAACATTCTGACTTCTTTCTGAGTACGGGGTAACGGCATATTTTGAATTATTCTGACTCTCTCTGAGGTGACTTTTCTGATGCCTTTTTCTATCTGGTGCCCCAGATATTTCACTGATTTTGAACAGAATTGCAATTTCTCAGGGGCCACTTTATGTCCCTTTTCACCTAGGTGGTTCAGTAAGGCAATGGTGTCAATCACACAATCTCTATGACTTTTGGACACCACCAATAGGTCGTCAATGTATTGCACCAAAACAGACTTTTCTGGTAAGACTAAAGATTCAAGGCACTTTTTCAAGATCTGATTAAAGATAGAGGGGCTTTCTGTGTACCCTTGGGGGACCCTATTCCAGACATACACGTGACTGTTGAAAGCAAATGAGAAAAGAAATTTGCTGTCTGGATGCAATGGGATCGAAAAGAATGCGTGACATAGGTCTATCACGGTGAACCATTCAGCATCCCAGGGAATCTGATACAGAATCACTGCGGGGTTCGGGACAATAGGACAACAAGGAACCACAATTTTGTTTACCTTTCTCAGGTCCTGCACTACTCTGTATTTGCCACTAGGCTTTTTGATGCCCATAATGGGTGAGTTACACGGGCTACTCATCACTTCTTGTATGATGTTTGCTTCTAGCAATTTCTGTATTTCAATGGCAACTCCTGCTCTCACTTCGGCACTCATTCTGTAAGGCTTAGTGTTGGGGTAAACTGCATTCTCTTTCATGGCTATTTGTATGGGGTCTACGTTTTTCATTAATCCTACATCCTTTCCAGTAAAGTCCCATACTTCTGGTTTCACTGTCTTTTGGAGTTCTTCAGGTAAGTCCTGTATAGTCATTCGTTTGATTTCTGAGTCAGGTCTGATCAACATTAATTTGTAAATACCATCTTCGTCTGGGGTTTGTATTTCGACGCCCTTTGGTGTGCAAAAGATAGTACAGTTCATTTTGCACAACAAATCACCTCCCAGTAAGTTCACTGGACTGGTGTCACAAACGACAAATCTGTGCATTTCTTTGAAGTTCCCTATTGAGATCTCCATGGGCTCGGTAACGGGGGTACTAATCAGTTGATTAGATACACCCACTACTTGGATTGCTTCTCCCGAGAGGGGTAGGTTTGGAACGTCCGCTGTTCTCACAGTAGAACGGGTAGCACCAGTGTCCAATAGAAAGGTGACATCATTTCCATCAACCTTCCCTTCAATGTATGGCCCTGACTGGTCTACCGGCAAGGAGGCGCCAAGTACACACTCCTCGTCCTCCCCTCTCAGGCCCCGTCAGTACTGGTCATCACAGAAAAAAAGTGTCATTTAATAAATACTGCGAAGTTGCTGCATTTCTGTTCTCATTGCCTCCCCAGATTTCTATGTCGTCACCCTGTGGTGATTTTCCTATAAAACTAGGTTTTGGCGCTCGGGGCACTTGAATTGTTTTTACCTGCTGCTGGGTCTTTCTTGGTTTTTCATTCTGCGTCTGTGGAATTAAATCAGGTGTTTTGGTATTATCATGCTGTAAATATGGACACTCGTCTCGCCAATGTCCAATTTCTCCGCACTGGTGGCAGGGAAATTTCTTTTTAGCTTCCTCTCTGCTCATTTTTGCTCGGGGCTTTCCCCCACCCCCAGGGCCTTGGTTCTGAGTAGTTTTATTTAACTTATTCAATTGTTTTTCCTGCTGTTCTGCGAGCTTTACTTGTGCCCACATCACTTTCTCCTTCAAAGCCTTTTTCTTTTCTGCCATCTCGTCCTCACAGTACTTTGCGTACCGTAGGACCTCGTCCATTTTCTTGGACTGCCAACAATTTTATTATCTTTTATCCACTGGCAAATTTCGGGCCTTAAACCGTTTACAAACCTGTAAATGAAGTGTGTCATGTCCTTCATCTCGATGTTGTCTATACCACTGTATGTTTTGAACACCTGCAACAGCCTTTCATAAAAGGAGTGCACAGTCTCGTCCCTTTCCTGCGTGGTTCTATCTACAACAACAACAACAAAGGAGCTTATAAAGCGCCTGGTGACGCCATCACGGCGTGTCCCCGCGCTGTGGAGAGAAAGTCAGGACCGAAGAAGGGTGTTACAGGGAAAACAGGTGAGTTTTTAAGCTTTTCCTGAAGACGGTCTCCGAGTCTGCTAGTCTAATCTCCATAGGGAGAGCGTTCCATTCCCTAGCGGCCATAGCCCGGAAGGAACGGCCACCCATTCTGGCTTTCCTGATACGGGGTATTTTGAGCAGGCCAGTTCCCCCAGAGCGAAGAGCTCTATTGGGCTCATAGGGAATAGCTAGGTCACTCATATAAGGAGGTGCTTTTTGGGAGATGATCCTATGGCACATTAAGAGTGCTTTAAAGAGAACTCTTTTTTTTATAGGTAGCCAGTGGAGAGTGTCTAGAGCAGGTTTGGAGGGTGCTCTCTTGGGAAGTCTAAGAACTAGACGTGCTGCTGTGTTTTGGAGGACTTGAAGTCTCCTGATGTTGTTTTGAGTTGTTCCAAGCAGAAGCACATTCCCATAATCTATCCTAGAGGTCACTAGAGCCTGTGTCATAGTACGCCTAGCTTCAAGGGGAAGGAGATCAAGGGTGCGGTTCAGGGTCTTCATGACCCCATAGCATTTTCCGACCACCTTGTTAACGTGACAGTCATAGGATAATTTGGGATCAACCCAAATCCCCAGATTCTTGGCCGCTTCACAGGGGGTGGGTAAGGGCCCCAGACACGAAGGCCACCACTCCTTGGTCCAGCTCGTGTCCCTACCTCCCATGACCAAAACCTCTGTTTTCGAACCATTAAGCTTCAGGCAGTGTTGGGTCATCCAACCTGCCAGAGCCTGCATGCAAGATTTAAAGTTGTTTGCAGAAGCAGAGGGGGCTTGGGATAGGGAGATGAGAAGTTGGGTATCGTCGGCATATGAAACTAGTTCAATGCCGAACGATTGTACCACTTCAGCCAAAGGGGCCATATACAGGTTGAACAGGGTAGGGCTCAGGGCAGAGCCCTGAGGTACCCCCTGTTCCAAATCAATGCTTTCAGAGAGAAAAGCGCCTCTCTGAACCTGGAAGCAGCGATTGGTGAGGAAGGCTTTAAGCCAGCCCAATGCTTCCTGGATGACCCCGGCTTTGTTCAGACACTGTAGCAGGATGGAGTGAGCCACAGTGTCGAACGCCGCACTAAGGTCCAGCATTATGAGTGCCATAGTCTGTCCTTCATCTACACCTGCCCGTAGGGTTTCGGTCGCTCTCAGAAGGGCGGTTTCGGTGGAATAACCTGACCTGAAACCCGATTGGGAGTTGTGGAAGGCATTGTTAGACTCTAGATGGGCCATAAGTTGGCTGTTAGCTATTTTTTCAGCCACCTTTGCCAGGTAGGGTAGCAGAGAGATGGGCCGGAGGTTTTCCAGAGTGTCCTGACTGATGTTAGGTTTTTTCTTTATAGGCAACACAATGGCTTTCTTCCATTCCATGGGGAGGGTAGCCGTGGAAAAGGAGAGTTGGAGGATGTGCCTGAAGTGTCGCTCAAGGACCTCCAGATCTATCTTGGTCCAATCAGTTTCCTTTGCGGGCACCTTTTGTTTCAAATGTTGAATTACCTGCTCATATTTCTTCATCACTTCAATAGAGGGTTCCCCTGTTTTAGAGTCCCTCGGATATTCTTCACTAGGCCAAGCTATGGCAATCTTACACTCGGTCCACAGGTCTACAGGGACCACTATGTCGAAAAACCCATCCAGGTCCTTCCATAAGCATTTCTGCACTTTTACGAATCTTTCCACCTGCCTGTACCAATCCACGGGCTTCTCTCGTAATTTTGGGAAATCATTGGTAAAGGATACAATATCCTGTCTGGACCATGGAACATGTACATATTTTCCACCTGGCACTTCGCGCATAGGGTATAACTGTTCAGGTTTGTCAGCTTCCTTTAGAACGAATTCGGGAGTTACCTGCTTAGACCTGGCCTCATCTTTTTTCTTGGCCCATCTAGCTTTCCATCTGTCTACATCTCCCCATTTCTGTAACACTGTCAATAGTTCTTTGACCTGTGCCTTTTTCCCTGACACATTCAGGTTTTCCAAATCTTTGTCTGAGAAATCTGCTCTGTACGGTTTCTGCAAAGGTTTCGATTTTGAGATATCTATTCCCATGCTAGCAGCGGTGTCTGTCAATTTTTCATGAAGTACTCGGGTGTTTCGGGTGAGACTTTTGCAAATAAACAGCAGCTCTTCTTCAGAGTAGGCATTTAATCTGTCTAATCCTACGTTTCCTGCCATTAATTCTTCTATTTCTACTCTCAATTTGCAGAGATCTAATGGTTTCATTGGTGGAGTTTGTTTATCTAATTCTTGACTCCATCTTTCGATTTCTTCAGGTGACACTTTTAGTACCCGAAGTCGATTCCATTTGAATCTCCCTCGTGTTGAAAGGATTATGTCTTTTCTGCATCCTTTTCCCTGTGTTCCTAATGGGCAGATCCAATAGTGAGACCTCAGACTCGCACTCACTCGTCTGGTCATCTACGATTAAGGGCTCTGGTCTTGGTGGTGCTATAACGGGAGTAATGACTGGAGTTTTCGGACTCCCTTGACGGTCCCCATACAACGGAACCACTGGTCCAATAGTTACTGGGATCGTCAAGGCTTCAGGACTTGTATTTAACTGGGAGATTTTCTGAATTATCTCAGCTCTCTGTTTTGCTAGAGCCTCTCGCTCCTTTTCTTCTAATAACCTGTCTAAGGATTTGTCATGTAACACCTGCGGGGTTAGAGTGGGAGCATAACCCGGGGCAGTGGGATGTGTCTCACTCGGTCCTTCACCATAATTTGGTCTTGGGAACAAACTTCCTGTCCCTAGGGATCTGGGTCCTTCCTCACACTGTGGTGGTAAGAACGGCATTCCTGAACTAGAGGGTCTCGCCTCACCTCCGTAGGGAGGTCGAGAGCAAAAGTCTCGTTCACGTGAATATCCTGTCTCCCCGCTAGCGGGCATTCTGGGGTAAATGTCTCTTGTATCTACGGGTCCTAGACTCTCGGTATAGGGAGGTATTTGGTAACCCCCTCCTACACTTGCGGACCTGGCCTCTTCCGGGGGTGGAGGTCTTCGAGAATTCTCCCCTTCACTAAATGGTCGGTGCCCTTAATTATAAGGTGGTGGACTCCTTATGTACATGTCGTCTAATAATTCATCATCCGACTCCCCCAGAGGCACCCAATGTTTACATTTCTCTGTCTTTTTCTCCCCCCCAGGAGGACCACACGCTGGCAGCATTGGAAACAATCCTTCTACAATCATATTCTGCCTCCACTGTTTCATCCTTTTATTTCTGGCTTCTAGTTTTCCTTTCGGATACAGTTTCGTTAGCCCTTTGTCTAATCGGGGTCTGTCTCTTTCGAAAGCTTCGATTTCCCATTCCTCTAATGCTTCGTATTGCGTTAACCTAGGTCTGGGATGTAAATCATTCATTCGGGTTCTTAAATTAAATAAAATCCTGCCATTAAAGGTACCTTCTAACGGGAAAGCCAAAATCCCATCATCTTTTGTGTATTCCACCCAGTTTTCCAACCATACACATGTGTTGTACCCCTTATCGAACATCATGAAAGATGCGGGAGTGTTGGGTGGCGGTATGACAACACCTTCTCTAGTTTTAATCGGTTTGTCTTTTTTGAAATAATTTTTCACCTTATTTACAAGGGACAATTTTCTCTTATTTCCGTACATAATGCTGGAGTCGTAACCTTTCCACTGATCTTTCTCAAAACCTAGATACCTGGGATCCGGTCTAGTCTCTGGCATGTAGGTGTGCCACATACAATTTCCTACGAGCGACTTTGTTTACAAAAAATCACTTCCAATCTAAATGCGTCTTTTATTTTTCGTGCAACCAATAAAGTGCGCAAATTCAAATAATCTCGACCAATGGGTGCGCGGCCTCTTTGTGAGACAGTTCTCACGCTTCCGCACTCACCCCTCCTTTACAATTCCGGCTCCGCTACCAGCCCGCTGCGTCTACCAATCCCAGCGCGGCACAGAGTGACGTCAGAGTAGCTTCGCGACTGACTCCCTCCTTTACAAGGTAAAGGAAACTTTCTTTCTTTCTAAAGTGCTAGTGCTTGGTTATTTAACAACGAATACACATTCGCCACTGTGCTCAAGTGTCTAGACAGGAAAGAATTTGCTTCACTGCAAGTAAACTACTTCCATTTACTTTTCACACACTACCGGATAGATCTCTTCTGCCTACCCTTCACTCAAGCATTAGAGAACCTGTTACTTCCCTAGACTCATCCACTTTCCGGGATATATTCTAAGTCTAAAGTTTCACCAGCGAACCCCTTTGCTTTCACCCAAGCTCCGATGAACCCGCTACTCTTCCGATGTGACCCTTACTAGGTTATGCCACTATAGGAATTTTGCCAATGAACCTCGTCGCTAACATTTATTCAAACATACATTCAGAAAAACCCTAGTTAGTGCTTCCAGTTCTGCCTAACCTGCACCAACTTTCCTTGCAAGCCCGTGACCTCAGAGCAAATGGATCCTATTCACCATTCGCTATTCAATTCCCCGGGGATTCCGACAACACATAAAACGTTTAACGAGCGAATGGATTAATACATATATTAATATAATAAGAAGAATAACGATTTTAAAACATTTAATAATTTTTCAAAGCAAGCATTTCAAGTGAGGGATCAGATCACCTGAACTACCTATTCTCGTAGCAGCAAATAAGGTTTCCTACCTAGCAGCATCCAACTTAGCTAGTCTAACTAGTCCTACCTAACCTTTAGCTATTCCCTAACCATCCTCTATGCTACCAGAAAATTACTGATAGAGATCGCGGGTCACCCGACCAATAATTTCACCACTCAGGTTTCGGGCCCATATACTTCAATTCACCATCTACATTGATCGGATGACCTCACAATCTACTGCCAATAACCATGAGTTCCTTCCGATTGGTTCTAGTGTACCCGACTTACCATCCACCGTTACGGGTACCTATGACACGATGAATCAGGGAGCTAGCTGTGAAGGAAAGGCAGGAAAATGCAAACCCAACTTTAAAATAACCTTTGAATTTTCATAAAATGACCACGGACAACTGGAAGTTTTAAAAGATTTATCTAGAATTGGTTTTCTAAGAGCTTTAGGCTTACAGTTAAAAAACAGTCAATAATCAAGATAACAAAAAGCATATAACCATAAAGGAACAGTGTAAGGGCAATCATTTAGGTTTTCTAAGTAATAGTGAGACAGGGAACACGCTAAGTGGAGTAAAATGGTAACGCAAGATTGGACATTTATGAATGGGCAAGCTTATGCACAAATAAAATTAAGCTATTGGGCATACTTCATGAGCATAACTGGGAACTTTGGAATCCTAAACAGCTATAGAATGAGCAAAAGTGAAGCACGCTATAAATCAAAATTACTTTAGTCAGTTTTTATGAGAGAAGATTAGAGACCACATCAGGAAATTGCAAACTGCAATAGAGAAAATGATTTCTAAAAGGTAGGGTAACATAGGAACACGCTATGAAATTAAATGCAAATGACTTTTATGATATGCAATAGTTGCGGAAAGCATGGAAAATTATCATATGCAAAGGTATGTCTTTATTGAAGCAAAGACAGAAAAATAGAAAGGTGCAGTATAGGTTTCTTGCAGTATATTTACCTAGAATGGTGTGAAAACCAACCCTGGCCACAGGTCAGTTAAGGACAGGAAAACCCTCAAGGAAGGATAACCCTCAATGGGACAGCAGGTGCAGAATGGACACCCCAGGACAGGACAGGAAAACCAGATTAGGATCAGGACAGGACCACCAGGATACGACCAGCACCCGCAGTTTGGAAGCAACGCCTGCGATCCACCCTCTCTGCAGCTATCGATCAGGACCCCGATTGGGTTAGCGAATTCCCCAGCAAAGTGCTCCGCCAGCACTTAAGGTTTGGTAAAACCATTGAGTCTATGGTCAAATTCGGACAGAGTGCTCCGCAGCGCTCTGTAAATTCAGTCACCTATTGAGTGCGTTGGGTCAGTGACAGGTCAGCTATTCAGACAAGTCGGACAAATTCCCTAGGTGAACCTAGGCTAGTTATACTGTTTTCGAGTTAGTGTACCACCCCCCAATGTTGCAAAGTGTCAGAATCCCCAATTTCGATTGGTCCTAAGGTAGGATGGGTTAACACACCAATTAGAACAGACTTTTCTAAGGCCCTATTTACATTTTTGGGTACCGCCTAGCAAGATTGGGGTTCCCATGAGAAGTCGCACCGAATACAATTGGAAAGAATACATTGTTAATAATGTAGCATTTTTCGGTCTCTCTGGCTGGGTGAAGGTGCATCTTCCCAGGCACGTCTTGGCAGCGACTTTTCTCTTGGCGCTGTGTCAATGGCACCTCGCTACTTCTGGTCCTGCGCAGTAGCGCACTCCAAAATGGACTCACAAACCCCCATCACCCCTCCGTGCCGAGGATACATGAAAAGTAAGCGAAAACAAATTAAAACATAGAAATGAATGAATGCACTACATATCACGACTTAGTACTTTAGGATTTTCACTATAAAAATATACTATGCAATTAAATATTAGTGGAATACACAACAACACGAGAGCATCTGCACGAGCTTCACCACGTTATTACTTTAAGCGGCCATCTTAATGGCTATTACGCATGCGCACCCTTTCCCTCCAGAACTGCAAGTACGTCACGTCACGTGATTGTGTCTAACGCATGCGCAGAAGCAAAATTCAAGCAGCGGCCATTTTATTTACAAGGGTTATTTGTATTATTAAAACACATAGGCAAGCTTCACTAATACATACGCATATCCAAAATAAAAGAGATTAGTAAAACGTACAATTTGATTATAGGATTATAACAGATTTCGAGGTTCTTGACTCGAGCAAGTCGCGATGCGAAATCTTGCTCTATCACCTTGATGTCACTCATGCTAAATGTTTTCCTACAATGACCCAACAGATTAAGGAGAATATTCATGCAGGGTTACTGCAGTGAAGGACGACATTTTGTTTGCAGCCATTTGTTTGATTTGAACTGTTTTTGAACTCACCAGAATGTATTTGATAACTCAATGTATGATTTAGTAAACTTAGTAAGTGCTTTGCCTTGATTTGAAAAACAATGCATAACATGCCCGCTTCTTCCCCTAGTCACTACACTTGAGGAGATGCCAGCTCTGCCACTTAACTCATCAGATGCCTGTGAAAACGTAATCTATGCAGAAGAAACCTCTCCAGAGAACACTGAATTTGAGAAGGATGTAGGAAATGAAGCGGTTGTTGCTGAGCCTGAAACCATTTCTGATGCCAGTGACTGTGTTTGGCATGAAACTGAATATCACGTTATTGTAATAGGGTCTGACACTTCAGAAACAGCAGAAGAGCAAAATGAGGTTACTACTGAACCTCTCTCACTAGTCAATCGACCCAGGTGTACATGCCAAAGAGAAGAGAACAACAGCCGCAGGATGGCATATAGCTCAGACATTCAGTGTGAGTAAAGTGATGATGTGGAAGTTGTTCCTCTTCATCCACCGATCTCAGATTTCCCTCCTGGTATTCCCATTACCAAGGAATTTGCGCAATGTTTTTTCTTCCGCAGGTGCAATGTAATATGTTTTTACCATATAGGTGTGCTGCTTGCTGGCAAGCCTTTGCGTCAGCGGACATGCTGTTCTCTCACGTGATCCACGGACTAAGGGGGGACCTCAGCTGCCTTGTGTTCTTCCAGAGGTGGAAACTGATGAGAAGAAGCCTGCGCATGGTGAGCAACAGACTTGATGCTGCCACAGAGAGGCGGGACCGTCTGAAGAGAAAGCTAGAAATTCTAATTTCTCTCCCACGTACAGTTTGTTCTTGCTGTGGGAGGAGCGTCCAGGGGTACTTGAACAGCACCAGCAGTGAAAGCAACAGCTGCAGCTGCTGCAGTGGCAGCCGGAAGAGGAAGCAGCAAGATTATGTTTGTCTTTGCCCACCACCAAAAAGGCAACGTTCTAATAGAGAGTCATTCTAGAAGGCCACTAGAGGCACACAGAACCAGCTAATAAGCACATACTTTTAGTCAACACTTTAGAATTATTGAGGAAATGTACATACACATTTAGGTTTAGCACATTACTAACCCATTACCAATAGGACAATGTTGATAGGTAAGAGGCCCTTTACTTACACAGCTAATCCCCCTAGTTAAACAGAGCTCCCTTGTCTGCTAAGAGCACATGTACAGTTCACAGAGAAGCTTTATCTGAGCCCCATGGCAAGACTGTCTGACAAAAACTGTAACTCCTTCACACTGATCTCCCTTTATCCTGTGCTGGGCATTATGGAGGCCGTAGAACATTCAAAGTTCTGCCTCCTTTGTTAAGCTATACGTCACTTCTACAGAGAAATGCATCTAGTGGTCCAACAGAGTTCAGGGGCACATACACTCTAAAGAGCAATTAATCTTGCCTCAAAGTGTTAGATGTCACAGAGATGGCCTTTACTGAGCAGTGAAGTCTTTACAGGTAGCGTCCCCTCACACATCTATCCAGAGTGCTACAGAACAGCATCATTTTTACTTGAAACACTCACTTCTACTGTCTAAAGTTTTGAGCGCTAAATAGGTCAAATATGATATGACTAAAGATATTTATCATTTGTGGCAGACAGGTTTACATTGAAGGACTCCCCAGAGAGCCGCTGTTTTTACACCAGGGTAAATTTGGTGATTTGAAACGACTTCCTACTTTCCGTATCACCTCTCATTTTCCTATACAGTTCAGTTCACAACTTACCTTGGTTCATTATTTCCTGAGGACTTCCTGTTTCCAGATCTTAGACTTTGTATCTTAAATTGCCCCAACTCCCATGTGTTACTCAACACCAAGATATATAAAACAGGCTTGAATGAGCAAGGAACAGGGACTAGATTTTACATATTAGCATTACTTCCTGGCTGAAATTGGCATTGCTCCCTACCATAAAATAGGCACCAAATTCCGCTGTAGAACTGGCACAACTGTCTAATACACAATTAACACTACCTCCCTCACACGGATGAACTTCCTCATAGAAAACGCAGTTAGTTACAACTGCATAAATGAGGAATTTTTAATCTGCATAGACACACAGGGTGGTAGTAAGAGGTATTTCAACTGATTACAAAAAACTCAACTTGGGGAGATATCACATAACAAATTTAAAATGTTGTTTAATGTGGCATGTCTGCACTTATAGTAGTTGCTGCATCTGACCGTGTCACATACCAAATCAGCCTAACCAACGGACACATACATAGATGATCCTAATCCCACCACTTTCACCTCAACTGCCACAGGCTTTGGTCTACTGACCTCAGTGCAACCACTTTGCACTGCCAATCTTCCCACATACCCCCATCCTTTTGTACTACCAGTACTACTTCTCTGTTATTTACCATTTCTAAAACCTCACTGCTCTTATGTTGGCCAACATCCCAGTACCATCGCAATCTAATGAACCCCAGCATCAGAGCCCTGTCTACACTTGAAACACATGAATTAACAAAAAACGTAGGTAAAACAGACAAGCATCCTACCCAACTATCCCAATACGTGGTGGCTGGCCCTTCCACAGAAAGGAACAAATAAGGGCTGTGACTTTTCTAAACAATGTATTCGGGATCAGGAATAAGAAATTCTGTAACACATATAAGAAACATGGAAGGACCCTCATTTTAAATAAGGCCACCATGTCCATCACATTAAGTGAGAGCGTAGTCCACTTGTGAAGGTCCTTTTAATTCTTTTTCAGCGGAGGTGTGAGGTTAAGATTGTGGGTCAATTCGGCACCACAGATTTATGCATACTTAAGTAGTGTAGTGGAATGTTTGTTTGCCAACCAAAAACAGCGTTATATCCCTTCAGGGGGACCAAAAGGGATTTTCCCTAATTTGCATAGAGACCGGACAGCTCCTCATAGATTTTCAAGGTCTCAAATGCTCGTGGTCCTGACACCTGGGGATTCTAGAGGACGAGGAGTGTATCAGCTGTGAATAGTGCGTTTTTATCTTCCATTGGTCTTCCCCCGAGCCAGCCCTGTACTTAAGCGCCACAGCAGATTATTCAAGCAAGAGGTTCGATGTCGAGAACAAACAGGAGAGGGAACAGCGGAAACCCCTGCCTGGTACCCTATCGAATTTGGAACGTTTACGACTGAACCCCACTCATCAGGACTTGATGATATAAGATAATCACATGCATTTGGTATTTGGGACTGAAGCCCATACCCATAAAGACCTGATATAAATGGAACCAGTTGACCATATCAAAAGCTTTCTCAAAGTCCACAAGTAGGAGTGCCAATGGGCCTGGGACGTCATGTAGTCCAACTAGAGCTATATTGACATGGCAAATGTAGTGATGGCTGCTACGGTTTGACATAAAGCTGGGCTGATCAGAGTGGTCGGAACCCAGTGCAGCCTGGTTGCTAGTATCTCAGCAAATGCTTTTATATCCACATTAATGACGGAAATGGGACATGAGGCACCGTCATCTTCAGGACGTCTGGACTTGGGGAGCACTACTATTTTGGCAATCTTAATCAAGTGGGAAGTGACCTTTTCGCACCGCTTCTGTATAGAATTTAAGTAGATGCCGGATAATTCTATCCCGAAACTTAATATAGTACTCAATAGGGAAACCCTCAGGGCCAGGAGTCTTGCTTGTTTGCATGTCTTCTATTGCTTTACCAACTTCCTCCACCGGGAGGGGAGCATTGTGGTAATCCCTTTGAGCACTTGTTAGTTCTAGAAGAGGTCCAGCCGCACCATCCTAGGGTAGTAAGCATATAGTGTTCGATAGTAGCCTGCGATTATCTCTCTATTTCAATGGATGTATACAGGTGGTACCTCTCCAAATCAGTGATATGGAGGGATTACATTGGAGCCCATATCTCTAGTGGTCAACCAGTAATGACGTTTTCCACTCTTGGTCCCTATTTCATAAGCCAGCCAGATGGATTCCCTCCAGCATTGTTGAGCCTCGTCCAGCATGCGTTGCCACACAAGATTCTGTCAAGTTTGAGTTGTCGACAGAGAGTTTCAGAGGAGCCGACTTTGTTTCTCTAGCTCTATGATTCAGACATTGTGGTCATTAAGTTGGCTATGTTTATGTTTCTCTCTTTCTACCTGTTTAAGGTATGCTTTGGCCAAGCCTTTAAATTACAGCTTTGTTAGCTGCCCTTAGAGTGCTTGTCTCAATCACCCAGCCTTAGTTTATCTCAAAGTAGGAATTAGGCTCTGTAGCTAGGTACTCCATTAACTTTTCATACATCAGGTATCAGGCATTGAAATGCCAAGTGTGCCTCCTGTGGTGTGCAGGGTCTCCATGCTGAGAGTAACAAGTGAGTGGTCTGATATCCCTCTGGGGAGGATGTCCTCTGCCGTGGCACATTTTATGTGGGTGGCTAGAAGAAGCAGGCGGTCAATCTGTGAGAGGATTTTAACAGATGTTGAGGTATGTGCACATGTGTTAGCCCCAGGATGCTAGGCCCTCCAGATGTCACATAGACCCAGCGAGTTCATCCACCCCCAAAAGATTTGGATTTTTCTGAGCTATGTTGCTTTGTAAGAACTTTGAATTGCCTGGAAAATCCTCGCTACCTCTGTAGATTTACAAGATCCTGGTTCTTTATTAGTATTAGAATACAGCTACATAAACAAGATGATATAGAACGTGCCACACCCCACAGCATCATGTGCTTTTACAAAGCAGTGGTTGTCAGACCTGTTTCTCATATACTGTCTTTAATGCATTTGAAACCAGTAATAATATTGCCATAACATTCTGAGCCACCATGGGGGTCGGCATGCTATGTGTCTTTTCAATTCAAAGAATAATAACATATTTATTGAAAGCACAAGCTGTCACATGCATCAAGGATGGCTTTTGCGTTTCCTAAATTGCGATTATTAAGGAATTGCAATTAAGGAATAGCAAAAGCCTATGCATGTAGGAATCTCTAAAAAAATATTGATTCTTAAACATTCCTATTGGCCTACAGGCCCATAGGAATGAATGGGAATTGCATGCACAATTTGCGAGTACCAAATAAGTACTTGCAAATTGGGCATACGATTTCAAGGGTGCCAAAAAACACCCTGTTGCACCTCTGAAAATGTAATGTGCACCCATGTTGCGCACACACATGCCCCAAGGTCATGTGTGTGTGTGTGTAACATGTAACTTTGAAAAATGCACTTTAGTGCATTTCTGAAAGTTTTTGCAAATTACTGACCATTTTTTTCCCAGTAATTTGCGACCCCTAATAGCGAAATCGCTATTTTAAATTGCTTCTAGCATTGCATTTAAGGAATCGCAATTTGAGATTCCTTAAATGCAATCACAATTTGCGAGTTTTGCATTTGGGATGATGCATCCCAAATGCAAAAATACGGGTCGCAAAGGGGCAGATTCTGAGAATCTGCCTGTTTGCGACAGGTTTTTAGTTTGATGCATGGGGTCCTTAATGCCCAAAATTCTTGCTACTTCTATGCACTATAAATACAGGTGTTACTACTGATCAAGTTAAAGGTGCTGAGGGGCATATTTACAAGCCCCTATCGCCATGCCACGTCACTCTTTAGGACAAGTGGTGGCGATAGCGGCTTCTCCTTATTTACAAGGCAGCGTTAATGCCAGTTAACGCTAACTTAACGCTACAGTATAAATAAGGCCCTCTTTCATGCTACACTTAATGTGAAAGGGGTGGGCAATGGGTGTTGTGGTGGGTGTTTCACTGCTACGCCCATTGATTTTGACACTGCCCCATATTTACAACGGAGGCGTAAATATGGTGCAGCACCAAAATTAAGACTAGGGAAAACCTGGTCTTACCCTGGCAAAACGAGGAACAAAAGACAATGATTGTATATGTGCAGGAAGGTGTTGCTTCCTGCACATAAACAATCATTTAAAAAAATGACGTTTTGCTACTTCTATGTGTGCTGCACTAAGAAGCACACATAGAAGTTACAAAACCCCATTCAAAGAACGTTTATGTGCAGGAAGGGATACCGTCCTGCATATAAACAATCTCCCCCTACAATGCAGCCACCCTTGCACTGTGGTGACGGTGCCGCTAGCCAGGGCAAATTTAGTGCCAGTGCAGGGGGAAACACAGGGCTGCACCATATTGTAAATATGGTGCACCCATGCGTTTCTAAAGTGACAGAGTGTGTTGTTAGCCTTCTTGGCCTAACAACACGGTTCACCACTTTACTAGTAAATATGCTGTTGAGTTTCTCAAGCATTTGATCTTCCATAGATTCACATGCTTGAGTCATTTCCTGTTGCCATGGGGAAGGATTCAAGAATATCATTCTCTGTGGCGACGGGGCAATGATTCAAGCGTGTGAATCTATGAAAGGCACCAATGCTGGAGAACCGGATTTGCAGGTAAGTAACTTATTTCTTTATCAACTGTGTAAGAAAAAGCCTCATCTAGGACTTACTGAGTTTCAAAATTAAGACCAGTTAGTCACACACAGACACCAGCTGTCATAGTTGAACTTCCTGAGCTACCTTGCTAGGCCATAATACTACATTACAAAGCACAACACCACATTACAGATGCACTTAGCAATAAAGTAAGCTCGAAATCACAGAACCCCCTAAAGTCATGTATGTTTGTAATACGCTATGTCAGTTGAACTGCTGGCAACAGGGGATTTAAAAACAGTTGTTTTTAATAAGAGGTTTCAGATTTCCAATTGTGAGTGAAAAACAGCACAAGTGGTGGTGGGGAAACATCGGTTGCATTGCGGTCTTCACACCGCAATACATTTACAACGCAGCCGTTACAACGCAAGTCATTACAATGACTTGCGCTGGATGGCGCTCTAAGCTAAGGAATAGTATGATTTACTATTCCAACACCTTCCCTCCTGTAACATAGGCTGGATTTGAAATAGTAAATCATTCTATTCCTAAGTGCAGTGCCCTCCAGCGCAAGTCGTTGTAATGTCTTGCGTTGTAATGGCTCAGTTGTAAAGGTATCGCGGTGTGAGCACTGCGATGTAACATCATATATTCCTGGTGGTGTGGGCGATACTTAATTGAAAGGTATCTTTTTCAAGCGTCACTGCGTGAAATTTACACCCCAACCAATTAAGCCCTAGATTCCACCTCCTTGCCTTCAAGAGATACTCCTTGTGCAAATGATACACATTTTCTATTTATTGGATAAACATTTTCAAAGATTCTGCATTCTGTTGTGGAATTCATTTATAACAACACATTCTGATGAGACTCTAAAGGGTGTGGCAGTCCATTAGTACTAAGGTATATGCTACCTTCAAAATCCAATTACAGCTTAAAAGCAAATGCTGGTCTTTGATTATGGTAGCTTTCATTTGAGACCAAGTATTATATGATTTTACTAGTACAAATGTATGGGTCCGTTGGGTTGGGTTTGTAGTCTCAAGACATTAGAGTAGTTTGAATCTAAAAGTGCAAAAGCAACACTGCTAGAGGCAGAACAGAAAGGCAATGGGCACTACATACATGCAGTGGAGCCATCTTTTCTTCAGTTCTGCTCAGCACTCATTATCTCATTCAGGTACTGAGCTGAGGGAATCAGACCGCAGAGCTTTGCATTTTGTAGATAATTATTGAAGGGGCCGAAAGAAGTGCCTCTCCACAATAATAATGCATATTTCACTGATTTCTATTTACAGAGCCTTTGTGTTGTTTCTACTTGTCATTTTTGGCTTTATTCCCTCTTTATTTGCTGGGTCTGGTGCCTAGTAGACTTATGCGTCCACAGTAGTATTGCGTTTGATATTATCCTCACAGGTTAAAATCCCTGTGGGTCCACTTAGCCTTTTGTCCTTTTGACATCGATAAAATGAATACCATTAAGTTAGGTAACAATAAACATCTGTTATTAAGTGCAAAGTCACCCTTGATTGAGGTTATGGATTCTGGTTATTTATAACCCAACTGTGGCCCTTATGAAGGCAGTAGGCATGCACCTTGATGTCACTCATGCTAAATGTTTTCCTACAATGACCCAACAGATTAAGGAGAATATTCATGCAGGGTTACTGCAGTGAAGGACGACATTTTGTTTGCAGCCATTTGTTTGATTTGAACTGTTTTTGAACTCACCAGAATGTATTTGATAACTCAATGTATGATTTAGTAAACTTAGTAAGTGCTTTGCCTTGATTTCAAAAACAATGCATAACATGCCCGCTTCTTCCCCTAGTCACTACACTTGAGGAGATGCCAGCTCTGCAACTTAACTCATCAGATGCCTGTGAAAACGTAATCTATGCAGAAGAAACCTCCCCAGAGAACACTGAATTTGAGAAGGATGTAGGAAATGAAGCGGTTGTTGCTGAGCCTGAAACCATTTCTGATGCCAGTGACTGTGTTTGGCATGAAACTGAAGATCACGTTATTGTAATAGGGTCTGACACTTCAGAAACAGCAGAGGAGCAAAATGAGGTTACTACTGAACCTCTCTCACTAGTCAATCCACCCAGATGTACAAGCCAAAGAGAAGAGAACAACAGCCGCAGGATGACATATAGCTCAGACATTCAGTGTCAGTCAAGTAATGATGTGGAAGTTGTTCCTCTTCATCCACCGATCTCAGATTTCCCTCCTGGTATCCGCATTACCAAGGAATTTGTGCAATGTTTTCTTCCGCAGGTGCAAGGTAATATGCTTTTCCCATATAGGTGTGCTGCTTGCTGGCAAGCCTTTGCATCAGCAGACATGCTGTTCTCTCACGTGATCCACAGACTAAGGGGGGACTTCAGCTGCCTTGTGTTCTTCCAGAGGTGGAAACTGATGAGAAGAAGCCTGCGCATGGTGAGCAACAGACTTTTTGCTGCCACAGAGAGGCGGGACCGTCTGAAGAGAAAGCGAGAAGGTCTAATTTCTCTCCCACGTACAGTATGTTCTTGCTGTGGGAGGAGCGTCCAGGGGTACGTGAACAGCACCAGCAGTGAAAGCAACAGCAGCAGCTGCTGCAGTGGCAGCCGGAAGAGGAAGCAGCAAGATTATGTTTGTCTTTGCCCACCACCAAAAAGGCAACGTTCTAATAGAGAGTCATTCTACAAGGCCACTAGAGCAGACCACAAGAGGCAATTGATCAGCTAATAAGCACATACTTTTAGCCAAAACTTTAGAATTATTTAGGAAATGTTCATACACATTTAGGTTTAGCACATTACTAACCCATTACCAATAGGACAATGTTGATAGGTAAGAGGCCCTTACTTACGCAGCTAATTCCCTTTGTTAAACAGAGCTCCCTTGTCTGCTAAGAGCACATGTACAGTTCACAGAGAAGCTTTATCTGAGCCCCATGGCAAGACTGTCTGACAAAAACTGTAACTCCTTCACACTGATCTCCCTTTATCCTGTGCTGGGCATTATGTAGGCCGTAGAACATTCAAAGTTCTGCCACCTTTGTTAAGCTATACGTCACTTCTACAGAGAAATGCATCTAGTGGTCCAACAGAGTTCAGGGGCACATACACTCTAAAGAGCAATTAATCTTGCCTCAAAGTGTTAGATGTCACAGAGATGGCCTTTACTGAGCAGTGAAGTCATTACAGGTAGCGTCCCCTCACACATCTATCCAGAGTGCTACAGAACAGCATCACTTTTACCTGAAACACTCACTTCTACTGTCTAATGTTTTGAGCGCTAAATAGGTCAAATATGATATGCCTAAAGATATTTATCATTTGTGGCAGACAGGTTTACATTGAATGACTCCCCAGAGAGCCGCTGTTTTTACCCCAGGGTACATTTGGTGATTTGAAACAACTTCCTACTTTCCGTATCACCTCTCATTTTCCTATACAGTTCAGTTCACAGATTACCTTGGTTCATTATTTCCTGAGGACTTCCTGTTTCCAGATCTTAGACTTTGTATCTTAAGTTGCCCCAACTCCCATGTGTTACTCAACACCAAGATATAAAAAACAGGCTTGAATGAGCAAGGAACAGGGACCCAACTTTACATATTAGCATTACTTCCTGGCTGAAATTGGCATTGCTCCCTACCATAAAATAGGCACCAACTCCCGCTGTAGAACTGGCACAACTGTCTACTACACAATTAACACTACCTCCCTCACACGGATGAACTTCCTCATAGAAAACGCAGTTAGTTACAACTGCATAAATGAAGAATTTTTTATCTGCATAGACACACAGGGTCGTAGTAAGAGGTATTTCAACTAATTACAAAAAACTCAACTTGGGGAGATATCACATAACAAATTTAAAATGTTGTTTAATGTGGCATGTCTGCACTTATAGTAGTTGCTGCATCTGACCGTGTCACATACCAAATCAGCATAACCAACAGACACATACATAGATGATCCTAATCCCACCACTTTCACCTCAACTGCCACAGGTTTTGGACTACTGACCTCAGTGCAACCACTTTGCACTGCCAATCTTCCCACATACCCCCATCCTTTTGTACTACCAGTACTACTTCTCTGTTATTTACCATTTCTAAAACCTCACTGCTCTTATGTTGGCCAACATCCCAGTACCGTCGCAATCTAATGAATCCCAGCATCAGAGCCATGTCTACGCTTGAAGAACATGAATTGTGGAAAAAACGTAGGTAAAACAGACAAGCATCCTACCCAACCATTCCAATACGTGGTGGCTGGACCTTCCACAGAAAGGAACAAATCAGGGCTGTGACTTTTCTAAACAATGTATTGGGGATCAGGAATAAGAAATTCTGTAACACATATAAGAAACATGGAAGGACCCTCATTTTAAATAAGGCCACCTTGTCCATTACATTAAGTGAGAGCGTAGCTCACTTTTCATACATCAGGTATCAGGCATTGAAATGCCAAGTTGGCCTCCTGTGGTGTGCAGGGTCCCCATGTTGAGAGTAACAAGTGAGTGGTCTGATATCCCTCTGGGGAGGATGCCCTCTGCCGTGGCACATTTTACGTGGGTGGCTAGAAGAAGCAGGAGGTTAATCTGTGAGAGGGTTTTAACAGATGTTGAGGTATGTGCATATGTGTTAGCCCCAGGATGCCAGGCCCTCCAGATGTCACATAGACTCAGCGAGTTCATCCACCCCCAAAGGATTTGGATTTTTCTAAGCGATTTTGCTTTGTAAGAACTTTGAATTGCCTGGAAAATCCTCACTACTCTGTAGATTTACAAGATCCTGGGTCAAGGAGATCTTAGTGGGCTTCCTGGGTTGTATCGAGGAAAAGGTGGGGGATTTGTCTGGTTTTGGTTGTGCATGCGTTTGGGATCCTCACTCTTTCCCCGTTATGACTACAGAGAGGGGTAACTGTCTGCAGAAGTGCCACTTCTCACTCAGCAACTTCTCTGTAAATGTCTCAACTCATTCAACTGAAGTCAATCAGTAAACAACACCTCACCTTATTCAGGTCCAGCATCACAGCTCATATATACCATACATTTCTCAATTTCACACTCAAGTTTTCGTTCCCAAAAAAGGAAGCATATCTGATACACAGGACAATCAAAAGCTGTCTTGATGGCTACCGGGAAAAATAATCAAATGTATTCATACCACTGCAGCCATCTAGCTACACGAGTCATGCATAAAATACATCACACTCTTTAAGGAAATGATATCAGACTTCACTCTGGCGCTTGTGGCTGTCTGACACTGCGGTATAATTCATGATGTGCCTGCTCTTTGTTTGGGAACTGTGGCACTTCAACCCTCCTAGCAACAATCTAGGCCTAGGCCTAGGATTTTCCCCCAACTACCATGAGGGTACACATGTAACAAGCAGTGAAGCAGCAGCAGGGTAATTTGAGCCAGTAAAAGGGTCCACCTCACCTGCATCCTTGATGGGTCCACTAATGATTCACCTGCCTCGAGTCCCAGGCCAGGAGGCCTCTAGCCAGCACGTTGCTGAGGTTGGTGTCTGGGGTAGGGACACTACCTGGACAATGGAGTAGGTCCCACCCACTGCTCTACCGCAACCACTTGGATCCGTAGCACTTATGTGCTGTGGATTGCCAACTCACTGCCACATAGGAGTCCTCTGGTCCAAGCTTTCAGCTCATCTCCTTCCAATAGACATATGCTCAGTGAGTATTGTCAGGTTCTTGCTCTTCATCAACAGTCAATGCTTGAACACCTGTCACCAAAGGCCTTAGCGGTATATGGGCATGTATTGCTTTTCCTCACACATGTTGATATTTTATGAAAGTGTTTAAAAATGTCGAGAACCTTCCTAATTATTTAGTTACAAAGAATGTATCTAAAACGACAACATATCTATAAATTATTGCCAAGCCAATTTTTTGTTATGAATCATTTTCTACAACATTGGATATTGTGTCCCATTTCTGAACCATGAAGTGCACTGTAAGATAAAGGTGTACTTTCATTTTTCTACTGAATGGGGTTTCCTCTTGTGTTAACCAACTCTATGAAAAGCCAAATTATTGTCCCCTGTGAACAAAATGTTTTCTCAACTCTGTTTTTTGACTTTGTATTTCTACTCCCTGTCGAAAATAATAGGATATTGTAGCAATTATAGGTTTTTATTGTACAGTATCATAAGTTGTAAATGTTAAACAAATTCTAGTAATATAATAAATTGTAAACTGCTGATATACACACCACAAAAAAATCCAACGAAAATAAACTTTACAAACGTGTTGGCTCCTTACTTGCGGCTGTGTTCTCTTTTTTTGTATGAATGGTGCAAGTTTACCCCTTTCTCCACAGGAAACACATTGGGGCATATGTACAAGCCCCTATCGCCACCACAACATCACCTATAGTGACGTTGTGGTGGCGATAGGGGCTGCGCCTTATGTACAAGGCAGCGTTAAGCCACTTAACGTGGCTTAATGCTGCCTTGTACATAAGGCCCCCGTCCAAGCTATGGTTAGCGTCAAAGGGGTGGGCAGTGGGTTTTGTGGTGGGCGTTCCACCACAACATTTATTTTGATGCTGCTCCCTATGTACAAGGGAGGCATACATAGGAGGCAGCACTAAAATCAAGACCAGGCAAAACCTAGTCTAGTCTTAAGATGGCGAAACGAGGAGAAATGCATTATTTCTCCTTGTTTTTGCTTTTTTTCCATGTGTGCTGCATTGTGCAGCACACATGGAAAAAGCAAAATGCCATTGTTTTTTTTATGTATAGGAAGGTGTCCCTTCCTGTACATAAACAAACTTTTTTTTAAAATGCAATTTGTTCAGTTTCATGTGTGCTGCATGAAGCAGCACGCATGAAACTGAACAAATTGCATTTCTAGGATTGTTTATGTGCAGGAAGAGACACCTTCCTACACATAAACAATCCTCTCCTGCATGCAGAAACCCTTGCATTCTGGTGCAAGGGTGCCTGCGTTGGCGCTAAGATGCTATACTTCCTGGCACTGTACCTGCCACTCTCCTCCCGAACCTCCATCCGCCGGCTAAAGCCAGGTGATTATTGTCAATCAGGAACTATGGAAAACAAGTGTGGAGGTATGGTAGCTAAGTGCAATGGGCATAAGTTGGTGTAGCAGTAGGTATCAGTGTAGAGTGACATAGGTATGTTTATTGTGACTGTGCTTATCCCATATTATTACATGGATTTAACCTTTATGCACTATTGTAGTCATGAATGTAATATGACCTCAAAATGTTACATGCTTGAAAGGGGTAGTGTCTGAGTATTTTGGGGTGTATGGATGATCTGATACCACGATCTGTCAAAGGATATAATTTGTGGGAAGAGCCTATGGGCAATGCAAGCTTTATTGTCACAAAGAAATAGATCCCATCACAATTAACAGGTTAGGCGCTGATTAGTCAATATCTCATCAGTAGCTTTTCTTGATTAGACCATGGTGTACTCAATTCAATAAAACCTATCACAAGACACCAACCTGCACGACATTGAAGCCCAGAAGCCCTGGTCTCAGGGAAAAGGCTGATCAGTGGCTTTTGGCTCTCACTCTGTTTGAACCTTGTCAGTGGGCATCCAGAAAGTTTGGTAGCTATTTTGTTTGTTTGTAAATGATTCCAGCGGCTCAACTTCCTTAAAGAATAAAAGTAGATTACAATAAAAATTGGCATCACTGGATTCTATTCCTGCTATGGCTGTAGGATGGAATTTGTAATACAATAGATGCCCCGAGTTTTCCAAGATACATAGGGAATGCTCCCAGGCAGATGATAGTTTAACATGAGCCCAGTTAAAGAAAAAGTCATGTTAATCAGGGTGATAAATAATCTACAGCCATCTGAAGCTATTGGGGGCATTTGGTATGTACAGTTTAGCTAAAAATCTTAGCCAGGCCTAGATGGTCGGGTACAAGGACTGTTCCAATATCAGGGAGATATCTGATAAAGCAATAGTCCCTATCCACTGTGAGAGGCGAATTTTAGTACTTTATCACAAGAAATCCAAAACGGTATTCTGCAAATGGTCACCTGATACCCATGTTGAGCATTTTTGGGGAGGATTTCCCTAGTAGGAACAAGTAACAAGTATTGTTCCTAGTAGGGTCAAAACTCATGTTTTAGAGAAAGCGAATAGCACCAACTATTTCCACAGAAGGGAGACTTGCTTTAATAATTGGCATCCACAATGCACAATGTAGCACATTTGACTATATTGACAAAGAAAACTGTGTACTGGGGGATGGCTGCTATATTGTATATTTCCACACCCTTTCATAGGCCAGGTAGAACTTCCCTGTGGAACAAGCCAATGGTTGAAGTGTGCATGTTTCCTCTTATCCTCATTCAATTATTATTCAATCACACAAGTAGAAATTACTTTGCTAAACCTCACTTTTGGATACAATATTATGATTGGGGTGATTCAACCTAACTTTGGAGAATAGTTCATTCTTGCTATGTTCTTTGCTGATGACACACTGCTTCTGATTAACAATGTGAGTCAGCTTTAATGTAGCTAGCTTCTTACTGATTTCACAGAAGCATTAGATGTACTTCGGTGAATCAAAACTAATGATCTTTGGCTTCTTTCAAGGGTGATAGCATCTGGGATACAATGCACATCCATGTAGTTTGTAGCTGATTCTGGCACTAGTCATGGCCCCCAGATTAAGGTACATTCCAATATTAGGTGAAGGAACCCACTGAAATTCAATAGTAAATACCTATAACCAACTTAGCACCTACAATAATGGTTGAATATTGGTTCTCTTAATAAAAACATATCTGGCCAACATCCTTCTGGCAGTAATATTTTCGGGACTGATGAGTCACAAATGGATCATGATAGATTAGAAGCTGCAGATGTGTCACTGAATTGTGAGAAACTAATATTCTTGTTGCTGTTAAAATGCAACGTGGTATCAATTTGGAGAAACAAGTAGCAAACTGTGCATCAAGAACTTGGCTCAACAAAATTTGTAATGCAAAGGTGGGTCTGTATTTGTTATAATCAATAGTTTTCTTTAAAAGACGCAGCCCACGAATGAGTGATGGGACTACAGCGGATTCTGGATTTCCAAAGTAGATATGAACAGGTTTAAAATGAGGTGGGTCAAGAGAATTGGCTCTAAAGGGTGTTTAGATAAACAAAGACGGTGAACAATTTCTTAGCAGAGGTGTGCATAAGCTATTGTCTGAAAAATCTCCAATTTACAACATGTTTTAACACTAGCATGACTCTTGGGTTCTCCAAAGGTGCTTTCAGTGAAATCAAATGGTGGAATATGATTAACAGGATTAGTATAATTTCCCACAGCTGTAACTTTAGGATGAAGGGTTGGAATGTGTCTTTTGCCAGGGAAGAAACTTTGAGATGGCCATTGAGAAGGTAGCAAACCCCTTCAATTTTGTATTTTTCCCACAGCCATAGGCTCTGACAGTGATATTCACACAACATTTGGCAACCTGTCTGTTATGTCAAATAGCTGGGATAAGAGAGATGATTAGTTGTGAAAACGCCCAAGCAACCCCAACATTTCTGGGGGCTTGAGGGAGACTGTTGTGAGGCCACAAAGTTTTCTATTTGAGTCTTGTCCTAGCAGGCCTCAAAGGTAGAGGTCCTATGGCCATTCAGCTAAGAACTCAGTTATATCCAACTTGTGAACTCAGTCATCAAAATGTCAAGATGAATTGCTCAATTAATAATCAGGCTATTCGATTGGATTGCAAGGATGACGTTGGACATTCTAAGTGTCAAGGCAGAACAAGTTGTCAAACATTTGGGCAGCTTATAATGTTTATATTGGGTAAGAATACACTATGGAGTTATTTGATAAGAAGCTTAAAATGCATTTGCAACATAATAGGTCTCGCATTCACACGAGTTTGAGCTATTGCCATTGTATATGACAATGCCTTTTATTTATGTTTTGGGATCTAAACCATAAATAAAAGGCATTGTCCTTTACAAGACTAATAGCTTAAAGTCTCGCAAACGTGAGACGTATTGCACTGCAATAAAAGGCCTTTCCGACCGCTTGTTAGATTGTAAATATCAGAGGAAGAGACTGGCCTGCGACGTCTTCCAAGTGGTAATAAATTGTGGAGTAAAGAAGATGTGTAAGTGTTGTAAATTACACAGACACAAAGTGTGAAGAGTTACATATGATCCGAGAAATAAACTCTAACAAAGAACTCCAACACCTTTCGCACTGTGATTACACTGTTGCGGCTCAGGAGGAAGAGCGGGTGGGGGGTTATTTCCTGCCCTCTCCGTGATTTGAGTATGCAATGTGGTATTGCATAATATTATTGTTATATTTAGCCTAATAAATACTCCAGCTGTAGTAGGGCCCTGGCTTAACCTCCTGGTGCAGGGCTGGCTGAGCTTTAAGGCACACATGGAGGGAGGGAGTGATGGTCTCAGCTGCAGCTCGGGCCTCGTAGAGTGCCCCTGCTATTACTAGTGAGTGAGAGCCGCTGAGGTGGTGGTGGTGGTGATGGTGATGGAATAGGTGGTGGTACTGGTGGTTCTGGTACTGGTGGTGGAGGTACTTGTGGTGGTATTGCTGTTGGAGGTACTGGTAGTCCTGGTGGTGGTGGTACTGGTATTGGTGGTACTGGTGTTGGTGGTACTAGTACTGGTACTTATGGTACAGGTACTGGTGGTGGTATTGTTGGTGGTAGGGGTGGTATTGGTAGTGGTATTGGTGCTGGTGGTATTGGTGGAGGTACTGGTGGTATTGGTGGTGGTACTCGTGGTCTTGGTGGTGGTACTGGTGGTATTGGTGGTACTGGTACTGGTGCTGGTACTAGTACGGGTGGTATTGGTACTGAAAGTACTGGTACAGGTGGTGCTGGTAGTACTGGTGCTGGCGGTATGGTTGGCAGTGGTGCTGGTGGTAGTGATACTAGTGGAGGTAGTGGTACTGGTTTCGGTACTGGTAGTGGTGGCACTGGTACTGGTGGTGGTGATACTGGTGGTATTGATGGTTGTGGTACTGGTACTGCTAGTGGTGATGGTAGTACTGGTGATGGTACTGGTGGTAGTTGCACTGGTGGCGATGGTAGTGGTCGTGGTACTGGTGGTGGTACTGGTGGTGGTGGTGGTACTGGTACTGGTGGTGCTGTTGGTACTGGTGGTTCTGGTGGTGTTACTGGTGGTGGTGGTACTAGTACTGCTGGTGGTACTAGTGGTGGTAGTACTGGTGGTGGTGGTACTGGTGGTGGTGGTACTGGTGGTGGTGATACTGGTGGTAATGGTGGGACTGGTACTGGTGGAACTGGTACTGGTGGTATATCTGGTGGTGGTGGTACTGGTGGCGTTACTGGTGGTGGTGGTGGTACTGGTGGTACTGGATGTGGTGGTACTGGTGGTTGTAGTACTGGTGGTACTGGTATTGGTGGTGGTACTGGTTCTGGTGGTACTGGTGGTAGTGGTACTAGTGGTAGTGGTACTCTGTTGGTGGGACTGGTGGTGGTGGTACTGGATGTTGTGGTGATACTGGTGGTGCTGGTTGTGCTACAGTGGTGAGGTGGTGGTACTGGTGGTGGTGGTACTGGTACTTGTAGTGGTGGTGGTGGGGGTGGTACTGGTAGTGGCGGTGGTACTGATGGTGGAGGTGGTGGTGGTGGTACTGGTAGTGGTGGTGGTGGTACTGGTAGTGGTGGAGGTGGTGGTACAGGTAGTGGTGGTGGTACGGGCACTGGTGATGGTACTGGTGGTGGTGGTACTACTGGTTGCACTGGTGGAACTGGTGGTGGTAGTACTGGTGGTGGTACTGCTGCTGGTGGTGGTACTGGTGGCAGTGGTACTGGTGGTCGTGGTACTGGTGGTGGTATTGGCGGTGGTGGTACTGGTGGTGGTCGTACTGGTTGTGGTTCTACTGGTGGTACTGGGGGTGGTGGTACTGGTGGTGGTGGTACTGGTGGAGGTGATTGTACTGGTGGTATTGGTGGTATTGTTGGTACTGGTAGTGGTGGTGGTGGTGGTGGTGGCCATACTCGTGTTGGTGATGGTGGTACTGGTGTTAGTGGTGGTGATGCTGGTGGTGGTACTGGTGGTGGTAATGCTGGTGGTACTGGTGGTAGTGGTACTGGTGGTACTAGTGGTAATGGTGGTGGTACTGGTAGTGGTGGTGGTACTGCTAGTAGTGGTTCTAGTAGTGGTGGTAGTGGTGGTACTGGAGGTGGTGATACTGGTAGTGGTGGTGGTACTCGTGGTTGCACTGGTGTAACTGGTGGTGGTAGTACTGGTGGTGGTGGTACTGGTGGTGGTGGTACTGGTGGTGGTGATACTGGTGGTAATGGTGGGACTGGTACTGGTGGAACTGGTACTGGTGGTAGATCTGGTGGTGGTGGTACTGGTGGCGTTACTGGTGGTGGTGGTGGTACTGGTGGTACTGGAGGTGGTGGTACTGGTGGTTGTAGTACTGGTGGTACTGGTATTGGTGGTGGTACTGGTTCTGGTGGTACTGGTGGTAGTGGTACTAGTGGTAGTGGTACTCTGTTGGTGGGACTGGTGGTGGTGGTACTGGATGTTGTGGTGATACTGGTGGTGCTGGTTGTGCTACAGTGGTGAGGTGGTGGTACTGGTGGTGGTGGTACTGGTACTTGTAGTGGTGGTGGTGGGGGTGGTACTGGTAGTGGTGGTGGTACTGATGGTGGAGGTGGTGGTGGTGGTACTGGTAGTGGTGGTGGTGGTACTGGTAGTGGTGGAGGTGGTGGTACAGGTAGTGGTGGTGGTACGGGCACTGGTGATGGTACTGGTGGTGGTGGTACTACTGGTTGCACTGGTGGAACTGGTGGTGGTAGTACTGGTGGTGGTACTGCTGCTGGTGGTGGTACTGGTGGCAGTGGTACTGGTGGTCGTGGTACTGGTGGTGGTATTGGCGGTGGTGGTACTGGTGGTGGTCGTACTGGTTGTGGTTCTACTGGTGGTACTGGGGGTGGTGGTACTGGTGGTGGTGGTACTGGTGGAGGTGATTGTACTGGTGGTATTGGTGGTATTGTTGGTACTGGTAGTGGTGGTGGTGGTGGCGGTGGCCATACTCGTGTTGGTGATGGTGGTACTGGTGTTAGTGGTGGTGATGCTGGTGGTGGTACTGGTGGTGGTAATGCTGGTGGTACTGGTGGTAGTGGTACTGGTGGTACTAGTGGTAATGGTGGTGGTACTGGTAGTGGTGGTGGTACTGCTAGTAGTGGTTCTAGTAGTGGTGGTAGTGGTGGTACTGGAGGTGGTGATACTGGTAGTGGTGGTGGTACTCGTGGTTGCACTGGTGTAACTGGTGGTGGTAGTACTGGTGGTGATGGTGGTTCTGGTGGTACTGGTGATACTGGTGGTGGCGGTACTGGTGGTGATGGTGGTCATACTGGTTGTGGTTGTACTTGTGGTACTGGTGGTGGTGATACTGGTGGTGGTACTGGTGTTGGTCATACTGGTGGTGGTGGTACTGGTGGAGGTGATGGTACTGGTGGTATTGGTGGTATTGTTGGTACTGGTAGTGGTGGTGGTGGTGGTGGCCATACTCGTGTTGGTGATGGTGGTACTGGTGTTAGTGGTGGTGATGCTGGTGGTGGTACTGGTGGTGGTAATGCTGGTGATACTGGTGGTAGTGGTACTGGTGGTACTAGTGGTAATGGTGGTGGTTAAGCATGGGCGTAAAATCCGCTCCGCTTGCGGATTTTTCGGATTTTCGGCAAATTCGCAATCCGCGAACTCTCGCGAATTTGTCGAAAATCCGTGAATTCGCTCGCGGCGGATTTTTTGCTTGGTTGCGGCGCGCGGCGTGGTGCACGGCGTTCACTTTCCGTCATTAAGCGTTTGCCGAGTTGTTTTTCTCGATCATATTTTGCGAGTGCTGCGCCATTTTGGATCTTGCTGCGTGATCCCGCGGGAGTTTGGCGCCCGCGAATACGTAATCGCGGCTTGCCACCTTGCACAGCACACCTCGCGAGAGTTCGCAATTGCGAACACGTAGTTGCGGCGGAAAGGAACAATCTCGCACTCGCGAAATAGAGCTTTTGCAATTCTGCACAAGAAAATCACCAGCAAACAGGATAAACCTTCAGAAAATTATGATTTTTATCAGAATCACTCCTCAGGTTGACATTTGCATGGCCTTTTTTTTTGCAAGGAGTCCATTTTTGGGGGGGGGGGAAGGAAGTGCCCCACAGTCTCCAACTTCCTGTTCCTGTCCAGCAGGCTCCTCCCAGTGCTTTGTCCATCTCCTGGTCATTTTCATTTGGATCTGGAGCTGGAAGGATTACTTTTTGTGGGTGCTGCTGGATATTTGGATTTGAGGCCTTTTTGACTTTCTTTGGATCACTTTTGGATTAGAAATCAACTTTCACAAGTAAGTTTGTTTGGGGCATTACAGTTGCTGCAACTACAATTTTGGAACTTTTTCAGAACATTAAATAAATTATATTGTGGGTAGCCACAGTATCCAGTAGGACCAGGGTTGGTTATGGGTGCATGATACAACTGTTTTGTTGAATTTAAACACCATTGAGGCCATGGATGGGCTGGGATTGTGCTGATGTTTGTTGTTTTTGTCGTTTTTTTGGGGCTGCTGGTGTGGCCTTTTGCCCAGGGGTAGTGGTGCATGGACTGAGTGTGCCTGTGGGGTCTCACTCTCTTTAATGTAAACATCCTGGATGGCATTGGATTGTGGTGATTTTTGGGTGTTTTTCATTTTTTTTGGGGTGTACTGTTGATGTGGACTGGCCATGTGGGTGGTGGTGGTGGCCATCTTGAGTGCTGGCTGGTACAGGCAACATGTGCTTGGGGTGCAAGGGGCCATTTTGAAGAGAGGCAGTGTCTGAGGCCTGCACTTATTTTGCCTACTTTTCATCCATTATGCCCAGGGGTAGTGAGTGTTGCATGGGCCTAGTCTTTCTGTGGGGTGTCTTCTTGAATTTAAACACCATTGAGGTCATGGATGGGCTGGGATTGTGCTGAATTTTGTGGTTTTTGTGGTTTTTTGGGGCTGCTGGTGGGGCCCTTTGCCCAGGGGTAGTGAGTGTTGCATGGGCCTAGTCTTTCTGTGGGGTGTCTTCTTGAATTTAAACACCATTGAGGCCATGGATAGGCTGGGATTGTGCTGTTTTTTGTGTTTTTTGTCGTTTTTTTGGGGGCTGCTGGTGTGGCCTTTTGCCAAGGGGTAGTGATGCATGGACTGAGTGTGCCTGTGGGGTCTCACTGTCTTTAATGTAAACATCCTGGATGGCATTGTATTGTGGTGATTTTTGGGTGTTTTTCTGTTTTTTTGGGGTGTACTGTTGATGTGGACTGGCCATGTGGGTGGTGGTGGTGGCCATCTTGAGTGCTGGCGGGTACAGGCAACATGTGCTTGGGGAGCAAGGGGCCATTTTGAAGAGAGGCAGTGTCTAAGGCCTGCACTTATTTTGCCTACTTTTCATCCATTATCCCCAGGGGTAGTAAGTGTTGCATGGGCCTAGTCTTTCTGTGGGGTGTCTTCTTGAATTTAAACACCATTGAGGCCATGGATGGGCTGGGATTGTGCTGAACTTTGTGGTTTTTGTCGTTTTTTGGGGCTGCTGGTGGGGCCCTTTGCCCAGGGGTGGTGAGTGTTGCATGGGCCTAGTCTTTCTGTGGGGTGTCCTCTTGAATTTAAACACCATTGAGGCCATGGATGGGCTGGGATTGTGCTGTTTTTTGTCATTTTTTGGGGGCTGCTGGTGTGGCCTTTTGCCCAGGGGTAGTGGTGCATGGACTGAGTGTGCCTGTGGGGTCTCACTCTCTTTAATGTAAACATCCTGGATGGCATTGGATTGTGGTGATTTTTGGGTGTTTTTCGTTTTTTTTGGGGTGTACTCAACCGATGTCTTTCCCCTGAGGTGGAAGCCGGGGGCGCTGTGTGCTGTTATTTTTAAATTTGCACTCTGCACTTTGATGTAACAATTTTACTGTGTAGGTTAATTGATTTTAAAAATTGCCCACACGTATTCACAAATTGTTTTAAATTACCTCGCTACTTGTAATTGGCAGCATAGTTGAACACTAACTATTGCACGGGTCCTGGCCCCCTCGAACCGACTCCCAGAGCGCATTCTTCACCTGGGGCGCAGGGAGAGAAGGGGTCGGCCATCTTGGGTGAGGGAGGGGTAGCGCTGCAGATGCTGAACGCTTCCCACCCTCCTCACACCAGATATAAGGAGATGAACTTCCGCCGGCGCAGCGGGCGGGAGCAGCGGGCGCGCCGGCGGCGTGCCGAAGGCGCGCCAAAGGCAAGCCCATTTGCGTCCGTCCGTGCCGGGACCGGGCCCAGGGCCATACCCCCTGCTCGTACTCTTCTATACAACCGTAGCACGCTACTGGAGCTTCGTCCAACTCATGCCCCCCGCTGTACAAAATTCGATTTACGGCACACTACCATGGACACTAACATAAAATGCTCTTATTGTAATGCCACAATTCCCTTGCATACTTATACTAGCCCTATTAAAACACCTGGAAATGTCTGCGAAAAGCAAGTCGCTATGGCCCTTATCAATGCACGATCTCTGGGCAAACACTGCCAAGAGGTAGCAGATCTCATCATCGATCATAATCTGGATGTCCTCTACATTACCGAAACATGGACGGATGAGGCATCCGCACCTGACTACGTTACGGCAGTTCCTCTAGGCTACAACGCCTCTCGGCAGGATAGGGCTAGGAAAAGAGGCGGAGGACTGGCCATTATAGCAAGAGACCAATTCGAGGTCCACATCTCTCCTATCCCTGCCACATCATGTGAAGCAACACATTTTAATATAAAATGTACACCTCTGTTCAGCTTTAAGGGAGTGCTGCCTTACCGACCTCCTGGGACTAGAGCAGCCTTTCTCACCAACTTAACTGACATACTAGAATCTATAGCTATTGAAGAGTCTACCACGGTAATGGGCGATTTTAATTTTCACTTGGAACAAATCAATGACAAAGACACTATCGCCCTCACATCAGACCTAGAAATTGTAGGCCTTAGGCAACTGGTTATGGCTCCTACCCACCAGGCAGGACATACGCTGGACGGTATCTTTACCAACGTTGAAGATTTAAATATAACTGAAATTCTTCCCATGACCTGGACAGATCATGCGGCCATATTTTGCAGCCTTGCCTTCAAAGGATCATCAAGGAGGATGACCTCCTACCCGAAACCAGGCACGTTTAAAGCATGGAAGGACATAAATTATAATGACCTTAACACACTTCTGAACAACACCAGTCCTGACCTATCTAATAATCCGAGCATTGCGACCCACCAATTCCATGAATGGTTGGGCGATGCCATGACCCAGTTGGTACCTACTAAATCCTACTCAAAAAACAGGAGCCTGCCGACTGCTCAGTGGTACACAGAAGAGCTTAAAACTCAAAAACAACTAACTAGGAATAGGGAAAGGCACTGGCGACGAACGTACGATAACGAAAATAAGATTAAATATAAAGAATCTCTCGCCACCTACAAAACTATGATAACGGCAGCAAAATAGCACTTTTTCTCGCTACACATAGAAAATGCAAATAATTCCAGCAAGCAACTGTATAACATTGCCAAAACCCTATCCGGTAATACAACGGACCTTAATCCACCCCCATCGCAATTATTTTGCGATGCCTTGTCTGAGTTTTTCTTCTCAAAGGTTAACAATATATACCAAGCTTTCTCCTCAGAATCTAATATTTGTAGGGCTTTCACCCCCCCGACCATGCCAGGAGATACCATGACAAGTTTTAAACACCTAACGATTGATCAAACAAAGATCATAGTGAGATCTATCAAATCAGGGTCAGCTCTAGATCCCTGTCCAACTTCGGTACTAGGCATGTTATCAGACACTACTATCCCAGTCATCACCAAGGTCTGCAACACGATATTGAGCTCTGGGATTTACCCCGACTCATTGAAAAATACATTGATCAAACCCCTGCTTAAAAAAATCAAATCTCGATAAACAGGAATTGAAAAATTACAGGCCTATAGCAAGTCTCCCTTTTCTAGCTAAAGTGATCGAAAAGGCCATGAATCAGCAGCTAGTGGAGCATATTGAAAGAAATAACCTGCTTGATGACACTCAGTTTGGTTTCCGTAAAAATCATGGTACGGAAACCGCGCTCATCAAAGCAGCGGATGACATCAGACTCATCCGTGATCAGGGAGGAACAGCACTATTGGTACTCCTAGATCTCTCAGCTGCATTCGACAAGGTCGACCACAAGACCTTGGTCGACCGTGTCGGAAAGATGGGCATTCAGTCCACTGCGAGAGACTTGCTTGCTTCCTTCCTGGCCAATAGAACTCAGGCGGTTACTTTAGGACCATTTAAATCAGCCAATTTGTCGTTACCGTGTGGGGTTCCACAAGGCTCATCCCTAAGTCCGACACTGTTTAATATATATGTGTCGGACCTTGCTAGTGTCATCAAAGCACACGGGATGAGCCTAACCTCATACGCAGACGACACGCAATTGGTACTGGCTATAAGGGATGATGGGCTAAAGGTGCAGAACGGTTCCAAAAGGGAATGACTGCTATTGGTGAGTGGATGGCAGGAAACTGCCTGAAGCTCAACTCTGATAAAACAGAGGTGGTCATCTTTGGCACTCTCTCACCAGCCTGGTCTGCAACGTGGTGGCCATCAGCCTTTGGCACTCCACCGTGCCCTACCACCAAGGTCAGAAACTTGGGAGTTATCTTTGATGACAAGCTTAACTTCATAGCACATGCTAATAAAGTGGCGTCCACGGCCCATTTTAAACTCAGGATGATAAGAAAAATCATTCCTTTTCTGCCGGACACTGCCGCAAAGACCCTGGTCACCTCATTAGTCTTAACTTCTTTAGACTACTGCAATGGACTCTTCCTGAAAACAAGAGTCACCAAAAAGCTGCAGACAGTACAAAATGTGGCTGCACGCCTGCTGTCTAAAAAGCCTAAATTTGCGCCCATTTCAGATACCTTGAGGACCTACCACTGGCTGACCATCCAAAACAGGATAAAATTTAAATCACTGTGCACAGTATACAAAGTGATGCAGGGTCAAGGGCCTCGCGTTCTTAAAAACCAATGAACACCCTACAAACCGGTTAGAAAGCTCCGATCCACATCACTTAACCAACTGGTGGTTCCACGTAGCAAAACAGTCTCCTGGGGCGATCGCCGCTTTCTAGTTGCGGCTCCCAAAATCTGGAACACCTTGCCACATCACATAAAAACCAGTCCCTCTCTTTTACAGTTTCGGAAAAAGCTGAAGACGTGGTTATTCAACCAATAACATTGCACACCAGTCAACATGAACTTCACCTTTAGGGAGGGACATTATTGCAGTCTAGCGCCGAGACCCCTACGGGTATTGGTTCGCGCTTTATGAATGTCAAACAATAAATAAATAAATAAATACTGTTGATGTGGACTGGCCATGTGGGTGGTGGTGGTGGCCATCTTGAGTGCTGGCGGGTACAGGCAACATGTGCTTGGGGTGCAAGGGGCCATTTTGAAGAGAGGCAGTGTCTGAGGCCTGCACTTATTTTGCCTACTTTTCATCCATTATGCCCAGGGGTAGTGAGTGTTGCATGGGCCTAGTCTTTCTGTTGGGTGTCCTCTTGAATTTAAACACCATTGAGGCCATGGATGGGCTGGGATTGTGCTGAATTTTGTGGTTTTTGTCGTTTTTTGGGGCTGCTGGTGGGGCCCTTTGCCCAGGGGTGGTGAGTGTTGCACAGGCCTAGTCTTTCTGTGGGGTGTCCTCTTGAATTTAAACACCATTGAGGCCATGGATGGGCTGGGATTGTGCTGAATTTTGTGGTTTTTGTCGTTTTTTGGGGCTGCTGGTGGGGCCCTTTGCCCAGGGGTGGTGAGTGTCGCATGGGCCTAGTCTTTCTGTGGGGTGTCTTCTTGAATTTAAACATCATTGAGGCCGTGGATGGGCTGGGATTGTGCTGATTTTTGTGTTTTTTGTCGTTTTTTTGGGGCTGCTGGTGTGGCCCTTTGCCCAGGGGTAGTGGTGCATGGACTGAGTGTGCCTGTGGGGTCTCACTCTCTTTAATGTAAACATCCTGGATGGCATTGGATTGTGGTGATTTTTGGGTGTTTTTCATTTTTTTTGGGGTGTACTGTTGATGTGGACTGGCCATGTGGGTGGTGGTGGTGGCCATCTTGAGTGCTGGCGGTTACAGGCAACATGTGCTTGGGGTGCAAGGGGCCATTTTGAAGAGAGGCAGTGTCTGAGGCCTGCACTTATTTTGCCTACTTTTCATCCATTATGCCCAGGGGTAGTGAGTGTTGCATGGGCCTAGTCTTTCTGTGTGGCGTCTTGAATGTAAACATCATGGATGGCATGGGATTGTGCTGATTTTTCTGTGTTTTTCGATTTTTTGGGGTGTATAACTGAACTGATGTTCCTCTGTCTTCCATTGCTTTTAGGTGCAAAAGACTCACATAACGTCACGCGACGTCACGTCTGGACACAGACAACTCTGCAACTCGTGCAACTGCTGCCTGCTGTTCTGACCTGCTCTGAAGAAGATGGCCCCAAAAAAAGTTACCCGTAGCTCCTCTAGCAAGAAAGTTGCCAGTAAGGAGCAGAAGAAGCAAGTTACCAAGGAGACTGGTGTGCCGGCCGCCCCTTTTTTTGGGAGTAAAAAAAAAAGTATGCCTGCAGCAGCAGCGGGATCTGCTGGGGACCAAGCTGGGAGCAGCACACCCGCTCCATTGGGCTCAGTGCCACCACCACTACCACGCCAACTTAAGTCCAAGCCCTTCAATGCTGCAGAGGCACTTAGTCTAGTTGTTCAATCACCATCGACCAGTGATGTTGGCTCATCGCAAGAAAGTAGCAGCAATGTCCCTCAATCAACACAGGTTGTTGTAACTCATCTGACGAGTGTTGAACAACCACAGCCGCAACAAAAACCACATGTGCAAGTACAAGCCCAAGTACATGTGGAAGGAGAGGCAGCGCAAGGAGATGCGCAAGCAGAGGTGCATGGAGGGTCACAAGTGCCCACAATAGTTGTTCCTCCCGAAGTAGGGGCACATCAGGAAATCGACAATCAAGGCGCGGTTTCATTTGAGGAAGACACTCCTCCTGATGATCATTCATTGTCTTCCACACCCCTAGCAAGGAAGAGATCAAGGGTGGTATCTACATCTTCTTTAAGCACACCTCCTTCTGATGATACGGATCAAAATTGGGAACCAGCACCACTGCCGTCTGAGAGTGAGGCACATGATCTTACAAAGGTAGTTAAGCGTAAAAGGAAGCTCGTCCAAAGTCTCACAGTTATGGAGTGTGATGATGAGGCTCAACAAGAAGTGGCGGATACTGCTGCTGATGAAGACTCTGACAACGACGACCCAGTCATCATAAAGGTCACTGCAGCCCCAGCGGGCATGCAGCAAACAGCCATTTTGACCCTAGCCCGAAAAGCTGCTGAGCGTGATGATGATGATGTTGTCGACGAGGAGGCAGTGGAAACACCACAATCATTGGAGTTAAGTACACCAACTCGTACCGCTTCCATATTTCTTTCTTACAAGAAGGGACCTCCATCCACCTCGACCTTAATTAGTGGCGGTGAAAGTGCACAACGTACAAAAGTTGGGCAATCTAGATCCTCCACTTCATCTGGCATTAGCAGCATGACCACCACCACCCGTATCGCCGCCTCCTCCAGGCCCCACAGACACTTCAAGTCCCCAGTTTGGGACTTCTTTACTGTTTGCCAAAAAAGGGAAAAGTTTGCCATTTGTACCCTTTGGAAGCTTGCAGTTAGTCGTGGTAAGTCAGGTACCAACTATGGTACCGGAGGCCAGAGAGGTCATCTTGAGAGACAGCACACTGTCCAATGGTTTGCGCACCTAGATGCGATCAAGGAAGCCCTAATTGGAAGTCAAGAAAACGTTGATGTTGCATCTGATGATGACGAGGAGGAAGAAGACGTGTCAAACACTTCACTTACATCCAGTACCCCTGTCAGCAGCACACCCCGTGTGAGGCACACTAAGAGTGTTGGAGCGAGTGAGACACCAACGCGCAAAAGTTCACCAGCGAGCATAATTGGGTCAACAAAGTCATTATCATCCCGTAAATGCTTGGTCCAGGGCAACATTAGAACCATGTTTTCTTCAGACGCGCCATATGAACGCAACCACCCACTGACGCGTCTGTATAACACTAAGCTGGCTAAAGTGCTAGCTGTGGACCTTCTCCCTTTTTCTTTTGTAGAAGCGGTAGGTTTTCTAGAATTAGTGGCAACGCTCTGTCCTAAATGGAAGGTTCCTAGCCGGTTCTATTTTGCCAGAGTTGCGGTTCCAGCACTACATGAAGATGTGCTGGAGGCGATTGGGGCAGCTTTGCAGAAGAGTGATGTTCACACTATACATCTGACAACAGACATGTGGACCAGTGGCGCAGGCGCTGAATACATGTGCATCACTGCACACTGGGTCTCTTTTTCAGGTATTAAAGCAAAGCTAAACGCAGGTGTTGACCCGGACCAAGTTTTTAAAGCTGCTCGGAAACATGCAACACTAGCCATGTTTGGCTTGGAGAAAAGTCATACAGCAGAAAACATTTTGGACGAGTTTAACAAAAAGGTCTTTCACTGGCTGTCCCCAAAAAAATGCCAGATTGGTTATGTTTCCACGGATAATGGTGCCAATGTAGTTAAGGCCATGTCGCTGGGTGCATATTTCAGAGTGCCGTGTTTGGCGCACTGTATCAACCTGGTAGTTAAAAAATTCTTGAGTGATACAGACAGTACAGCGTTCGAGGTAATGGCCACCTGCCGCAAAATGTGCAACCATTTCAGCCATTCTTTTAAGGCCCGGAAGCATCTGAGGAGGCTGCTACTTGAACGTCGAATGCCAGTGAAAGCACTCATCCAGGAGGTGGCAACACGTTGGAACTCAACCTTCTACATGCTTGAGCGTCTGTATGAGCAGTATACGGTACTCGATCAATATTTCTTAACAGAGGGTGCAGCTCAGAAGGACCTGCGGATGGGTGCGGCGCAATGGGACATAGTTAAAAGCCTGACAGACATGCTTCGTCCTTTTGAGTTCTTCACGCGTGCAGTCAGCCAGGAGGACTGTAATTTGGGAAAAGCTATCCCATTGTTGTGCATGCTGGAGCACCAACTGAAGGCGGTGTCTTCTGAGTTTGAAAAAGATGAAGAAAAAAAAGACCCTTTTATTTTGTCCGAGAAATTATTAGAGCGCCTACGTGGTGATAAACGTCTTAAAAAGATCAAGTCAGAACAGCATTACATTTGTGCTACTATTCTGGATCCACGCTACAAAAAGGCGCTGGCAGGCCAAGCATTCTTTCCTTTTGCTGATGAAGATGTTCAAAACTACAAACATTGGCTAGCCTGGTCAGCCAAGAGGTTTGAAAAAGAACGGCAGGATATTGAAGGAGAAGGCAGTACATCAGCATCAGCATCAGCAGGCCATCCCCAGTCAAAAAAATCCACTTCTGCACCTGTGGCTGTGGCACAAGTGACCTCTCAGCCGTTAAAGACACCGGCAACCGGATCATCTGCACCACACACAACAGTAACAGTGGCTGCTGTAGAGGATTGGCTAACTTTGCTTGGGTATGGTTCTCGAAAAAATGTCACAGGCACAGCAAAAAGTAAGCAAAGTGGAGGAACCGTTGATGACCTTGAGTCGATGGTGCAGGACTATCTGAATGACTCAACAGAGGTCTTTCTTAATGATGAGCCATTGCAGTATTGGCATGGGAAAAAACAATTGTGGCCACAGCTCTCCAACCTGGCTATAAACTATTTGTCTTGCCCACTCGCAAGTGTGTCTTCTGAACGTGTTTTCAGTGCTGCTGGTGGCATTGTAACTCCCAAACGGAGCCGCCTCTCGCCCAAAAATGTGGAGCGGCTGACAATGATCAAGATGAATCAGCACCTCATACCACCAGATTACAAAGTACGAGAAAGCACGCCGCATGAAGACGAGGAGGACGGCAACGTAGATGAGGGGATTTGTTCTCTGTTCGGTGACACTGACCTCATCCTGCCTGAATTCGCAGAGTATGATGACGAAATCTTCTTCTTATTCCCTGACACCGAGCCCTGAAAATGAGACAATGAATCAATAACTTTCTTTTTCGTCCTTATTCACTTTTATTCCTGTGTGTCTGTCTTTCTTTGTTTTGCACAGTTAATTTAATTGAAACTTTAATCACCTAATCCCAAAAACAAGCCCATCAGCAGAACTGTCTTCACTTGTTTGCTTATTGATTTGAAGGTGCCGCAGTCTACATTCCTCAGGTTCACAAGTTCTGAAGAACATGCTCCTCTATCCTCCTCCTCCAGACTCCGATTTCCCTCAAAGCAGAGGGCTGGATTACGCCCAATGAAGAAAGACTCAGCACTTGTGGGGGTGTTCTACTTCTTTGCGGGTGAGTTGACGGCTCTGGGCCCATTGCTGTGAAGCTCTAATAACGGATAAAAGTGTTTTGGACCAAATATGAGGCGGAAATTTCTTGCCGTTTTTGCTGACTTGCTTGCCGTTGAGGTGCTCTTTGGCGGGGTTCCGGGTGTTTGTGGGTGAGTTTTGGGGTCTGGGAGCACTGCTGCGATAGTCTAATCTTGATTGCATTTGCTTTTCAGGAAATCCGTGGTGGAAAACAGGAGTTATGATGATGACCTAGCTGCACAGCGCGTTTGGACCGAAGGCCGAGAGATAGTGTAAGTATGAGATTTTGCTTTTTTGCTGTTTGGGGGTGTGGTCGCGTGCTTTTTTGCGGGTGGGTTGTTGGGTCTTGGGGCATTCCTGGGAAGGTCTAATACCGGATAGAAGTGTTTTGGACAAAATCCATAAGGAAAAGCCTTTTTTTTGCTATTTCTTCTGACATCTTGCTCAATGTAGCGTTTTGGGGGGCTTCCTGGTGTTTGTGGGTGGGTTGCGGGGTCTCTGTCGAAGCACTGCTGCGACAGTCTAATCTTGATTGCATTTGCTTTTCAGGAAATCCGTGGTGGAAAACAGGAGTTATGATGATGACCTAGCTGCACAGGGCGTTTTGACCGAAGGCCGAGAGATATTGTAAGTATGAGAATTTTGCTTTTTTGCTGTTTGGGGGTGTGGTCGCGTGCTTTTTTGCGGGTGGGTTGGCGGGCCTTGGGGCATTCCTGGGAAGGTCTAATACCGGATAGAAGTGTTTTGGACAAAATCCATAAGGAAAAGCCTTTTTTTTGCTATTTCTTCTGACATCTTGCTCAATGTAGCGTTTTGGGGGGCTTCCTGGTGTTTGTGGGTGGGTTGCAGGGTCTCTGTCGAAGCACTGCTGCGACAGTCTAATCTTGATTGCATTTGCTTTTCAGGAAATCCGTGGTGGAAAACAGGAGTTATGATGATGACCTAGCTGCACAGCGCGTTTGGACCGAAGGCCGAGAGATATTGTAAGTATGAGAATTTTGCTTTTTTGCTGTTTGGGGGTGTGGTCGCGTGCTTTTTTGCGGGTGGGTTGGCGGGTCTTGGGGCATTCCTGGGAAGGTCTAATACCGGATAGAAGTGTTTTGGACAAAATCCATAAGGAAAAGCCTTTTTTTGCTATTTCTTCTGACATCTTGCTCAATGTAGCGTTTTGGGGGGCTTCCTGGTGTTTGTGGGTGGGTTGCGGGGTCTCTGTCGAAGCACTGCTGCGACAGTCTAATCTTGATTGCATTTGCTTTTCAGGAAATCCGTGGTGTAAAACAGGAGTTATGATGATGAGACCTAGCTGCACAGCGCGTTTGGACCGAAGGCCGAGAGATATTGTAAGTATGAGATTTTGCTTTTTTGCTGTTTGGGGGTGTCAACTTGTCGCGTGCTTTTTTGCGGGTGGGTTGGCGGGTCTTGGGGCATTCCTGGGAAGGTCTAATACCGGATAGAAGTGTTTTGGACAAAATCCATAAGGCAAAACCTTTTGCCACTTTTTGTAACTTAGGGTTTGTTAGGGTTAGCCCTAACAGCAGGATTGCATGTGTTTCGGGGTGTTCTATTGCAACTCAGTTCTGGGGTTTTAGAGCACTCTTGGAGCGATGCTGGCTATGGATACTTTTGCTTGCTTGCAAGTGGTTTGAATACAATCCACGGTGGGTAAGGGTGTATTTGGGCCTAATTTTACTTTTAAAGTACGTTTTGTCACCATTTTGCTGCTAGGCCTTGTTTTTTGAGATCTGATTGGGGGTCTTCTACATTTGCGACTGGCTTTAGTAAGGGTCTTGGTGGGAGCATTGCTGGGAAGGTCAAATTTTGTTCTAAAACACAGTTTACAGTACACCTACCTTGAGGGGAAAGATCCGCTATAATATTTTGGCCATACTTATTTATCTTTAAAAAGGTGACTCAGACAGAGTACGCAATTTCAAAAATATTGTACTGTCTATTAGGGAAATCAAAGTGTGACTTTTTGCACCACACAGCTTACATACCTTATATTTATTTATCAGTGGTATTGTAATAGCACTTCCTGTTTTCCGTTCAATAATTACAGGCCGGGTTTCAGTCGACATCCGCCAGGCAGGCAGTGGACAGTGTGTCTTCTGTCAGTGGACACCAACATTGATGGACGAATCGTCAGCTGGAATGGAGGAGTGCCGCTAATAAGAGGAATTGTTTGCTGCATGCATCTTACTTACCAAATTCAACAGGACAACTCCAACAACATACAGAATACAGATACAGTATCCATTGTTTTCTTCTATGAGTGTGATTGCGTGTGGTTAGCTTTAGTTTGTACCCAAAGATTTCTTTATCTTCAATTATTGTTTGTCCATGCTGTGCTTTTTTTTTCTTCTCTCAACAAAACCTACCCAAAAAGAAACCCCCATTCCCATCCATTTTCCAAACCCTAACCCTCATTCCCCCGGGCTGTGTGGTTTTGCTTGATGTCTGACTAAATGACATCAATAATTCCACACACTTGCTGGGGAGGATAAGGTCATAGCAACAGGCTGGTGAAGGAATACGAGGATATCTTCTAGACTTACTCAGCTTCAGTACTATTTCTTGTAGTAGTAGGAGCCAATGTCAACTAAATTCAACGCAAGTACTGGTTATACTTTCAATACTTTAACATTTGTTAGACTACATTGTGGCACTGTTCTAGTTTACTGTCACCTGCTATATTCTCGATCGTACCGTAACCGTTGAAATGCTACAGTAAGGACAAACCAGGTTTTGTTTCCTTTTTTACCATAGGCATGCAACTGCCACTGTGTCACACCACTAGTACCACCGCAATGAGGAAATTTCATCCGCCCAGGATTGCCAACCTTAATCCCCATTTCACGTGGAGCCAGCCCTGGGCCTAGCCCTAATTTCTAACACGAATTACAGGTAAGATAAGCGTTTGGTGGGAGGTAGTATAATGGAGTATTAGGACTAGACGAGAGATTGACGGTAGTACTACTAAAGTCCTAGGACTCTTCAGGAAAACAAACTTACTGTTACACCCCCACCCACCAGACTGAAAAGCAGTAAAAAACAGGTATGGTTAGATAAAGTTCAAAAAAGTATATTTATGTAGCCCTAACAAAATAATCTCCCTCAAAACCCTCCCTAACCCCAACGATTGTCTTTGAAAAGTCCCAAAAAGAACCCAACTCCCAAATCCCACCCCCCAAAAGTCTCTAAAAAAAGGGCAAGGGACACTCCACTACTGGAGGGTGCTGGTGAATTTTGCGGCCAGGGCATCATACTCCTTGCGGAGGGTGGCAAGTTCGAAGCGGAGGCCCTCCACCAAGTTCTTGTACCTAAGGACCTCCTGCTCCAGGTAGGACATTCGGACTCCTAGGCGCCGCTGGCGTGCCTTGCAGCTCCTGTGGGGGGCAGCTGGTCTTTTTGCTGCTTGGCGGTGGCGGTTGGCTTTGTTAGCCCGGCTCCGTACCGCTGGAGCACTGCGCTGGCTGGCAGCCCGTGGGGTCACGGAGGAGGATGCAGCTGTCCCAGTCGAGGATTTTGTGGTTGCACCGGTCGACTGCGTGTCCTCCTCCTCCTCCAGGGCCACCAGCCGCCGATATTCAGCGACAGTGGCATCCAGCCTCCGTTGCCGGGCCATTCGAGCCTGCTCCCTCCCTGATGTCGATTTGGAAGGAGCAACTATATGAAGAAAGAAAGACATAGTCTGTAACCAATGCTCCTTCACATTAATAACACAAAGTGATTGAGCCGAAAGTTGTGTCACAGTACAAGTAGCAAATTGAAAGCACAGTACATAACTATTGAGGACAGTATCTATCTAACCTCCCACTTCTGCATCCTTTCTCTAACATTAGTGGTAGTTTAATGAACAAATTCTACGACCACTATGGACTTCCATTACAGTCGACTATGACAGTACACCAGTCTTATTCTTCTTCTTCTCTCTTGTTTAGGAAAATTGGTACATTATCTTATGCAAGCCGGCAGAATGGCAGCGCAGTGAACTTGCACCCGAGAAAAACAGACGCACACCATGATGAGTGAGACAGACTTGCGCTACTGTACCGGTCCAGTACATGCAGGTGGTGCAGCTATTACTTTTCTATTACGGGTGGCACTGAGAATACTCTGTTACAAGGGCTACTGCTTAATTAATTTACCTTTCACCCTACAGTGCAAATGAGTACTAGAAAAGGAAAATGAAGAAGCTAAATAATTAGATTATCTATCACTTCACATGGGATGTATTTGATGACATATGGGATGACTTTTGGTGCTTTGCTTATTATTGAGTGAACAGTGATACACCCACACATGAATGACGTACTACTACTACTAAACTAAAGTTATTAAGAGAGGTACGGAGTGTCCACCGTAATAACCGGATATATGCTGTGCTTGCAGTTGCAATACAAAGTACTGCTAATATTCATGGTAGTATTGGACAAATTTACAATTTCTTTTCCTTGCCTTCCCTACACTGGAACGGACGTGCGGGTGCGGTGTTACATGCTCTTCAAGGTAACAATTAGTTCATCCAGCGACCATCTACTCTCTCTAGATACACATGTGCTATCTAAGAGTCAGATATTACCATGCTCCAGGCATCCATCCATTCAAAGTATATGCACACATACAGTTTCTGTTTCACCCACCCAGGCTGTTGTCCTTCCACCCATCCTTGCTTCATCATTGACCCAGCCATGCACCATACCATATTCTTTCCTTCCCAGCCACCACGGGGTCCAAGCAAACACATATCATTCTTCTTTGCCAGCCATCATAAAATTTCTCATCCTTCCACACTTACTTACACCCTTCTTTCACTTTTCGTTCATCCCATCCATCAAGTTCATCTCAGATCTTATTGGGATTCTTCTCGCCAAAAACTTCACAGCTAAGTCGAAGTACATTTTGAGGAGGCTACTACCTGGTTGATTTATAATACACCCGTGTAGAAAGCACACTATGCAGTCTTCAATCTCAATAAGTAAGGAATATATAGCTTACCTCTGCCCGCCACCACCGTGTGAACCCTCACATGCACATTGGTGTCGTCCGGCACTCGCACCGCCTCCTCCCCAGAAGTGTTGTCCTCCTCATCCACCACCTCCGCGCTGCCCCCGCCAACAGATGTTCCACCTACAAAGTACATTTAAGAATGTTAGAATACACCACTCACTACTATATAATATTTGGTCTAGGAGGAATAAAGAAATAAAAAAAAACGAAATACAATGTAATAATTTGTAACTGTATACTCTACAGTAAAAATGTCCCTTTTTCCAGGGAAGGCTGTTGTCTTCCTGCACTTTTTGGCACAACTGATGAATGCTTGCTTTTTATTTTTAACACACAACACTTTTTCTCCTAACAGAAGCTTGACTTCTAAGAACACGATCAGGGTCAAGCTCAAGTTCAAACCAGGTGAGAGCTCAGCTCGACCACAAGAAATGTGTCCAATTAATCGTTAGCACTAAGCACTTTTCCATTTTCAGTTAAACATTTACTTTTATGACAAAGTTGATTTTAATAAATGTGTTTAGTTTTAATAAAGCTTTTAAACTTAAATAGACTCTGTGGTTTTTGGTCCTCCTGACTAGAGTGGATGAGCTAAAGGTTTTGGAATTTTTGCAAGCATGAGTGCCTCTGACACTTCTTGACTGTGACTCCGTACTCTTGTCCTGCGTAGGATAATCTAATGATCATTGGGGATCAATCATCGGTGACTTAGGGAGCTAAATGACTCTGCCACACTATCTAGTCAGTAAGGAGATTGGGGGTTCTTCAAAGTCTGATATCACTGAGGTATGTGGAAAGAAAGTCTACCTGCGCCTATTATAATTGATAAACAATGCACTATTTAGTGTTCATAGTTCGGTTTGTGCAGATTTGTCCCTGCAACAGTAGTAGAATGGATTGTCCTCCTATCCAAACCAAAAGTAAAGTAGTATCTTATTCTTTCTTGGTGGTCATTCACCTTTTTATTGTTGGCAATTGTCAAAGCATAAACATTTAGAAGACTTGAAAAGACATTATGGACAATCCCAGAGGACTGCACTCAGTGCATAGAGCTATTGCTGACTAGAATGGGAGTCCAATGGAATTGGCAAATGTGCAATCTTAGTTAGCTACACAGACAGACTAATAAGAATAATCTAGTAATACCACAGGGAGTCATAGTCGAGGCAGGATAAGAATTTAGATCCAGTCTACAAGAAGATCAAAGACGATTTAGAAAAAATCGAACGAGGAACGCTAGGAAAAAATAGGTACTCTATATTAAAATTAAAACTTACTGGGGCCAGCAAAGGAGCCCTCCCCTGCCCGATCCTGGCCTGCATCCTCCTGAACAGCACCCTCCTCCTCCTCCTCCTGTGTCCTCTTGCCCTTGGGGGGAGCTGATGTACAACATGAAAGAAAGAAAGACCAGAAAACATGGATGAGATTTGTCAACCAAACCAAACATTTCAAAAGAACAATAACAAAATATTTTGGAGAAATAGCAAATAGATAGACAACTATTCCACGGGATATATTGACCTATCTCATGTGGTATACTACGTTATTCGTATTGCCTGATTTGCGGACCGTTGACTTTGAAAGTTCCTATGTAACTCAATAAACAGACTACTAAAAAGGTTTGCCTAGGCCTGGCAGGCAGCAGTCCGCAGCACGCGAAGTGACAGACAAAGTCCATCCTGCTTGCAGATCAGTGAATACTCAAACTATCAATCCACCGACCACCACCACTATTTCTTCTTATAGCCATGTGTCTAAAGGAAGGACTGGACTTCAGTCTGTTGGGGCTGATTTAGAAGTCCCTTGCGGCTTATTTTCCTCCATTGTTGCGTGACTTTTGTGACGCAGCGGCAGAACAAAAGAGTCGCCATGGTGCGGCGTATATATTAAAAAAAAACGCATATGGGAGATGCATCACGTTGTAAAGCCCTGCGCCATCAGGGGGCGTTCCGGCGCAAGGGAGGGTGTTCCTGCGCAGGAACGAATCCTAAAAGTGGCTGAGGGAAATCTACAAGATGTCAACCAGTCACTTTTAGGACAATGATGCGGGACTCAAACCCTGCGCCTGCTTGAAGTCGACGTACGGCTTGATGCAGCATTGGGGAGATAGGGCACCCCAGAGCATTGCTGGAGCTGCGCCATCGTTGGCACGCAACTCCAGCAATGCGCCACCTTTACGGCACAGATGCGTAAGGCTTCTGTGACGTTTTGGGCCAATGGGTGGTGGTGGCATGGCGCACAATTACTGCCGCATCCCTGCTACTTTGCAGGGATGCGCCGGTAATTGAAAATATGACCCTTAGTTTCTAGCATTACGCAGTTCTTATCTTTACACTACACTCATACATAATTTCTCAGGCCAATGAAATGAACACAAAATACAAAACAAATAAGCATAGTAGCAAGCAAGGCTACTGAGAAGGAGAGCAGTGCACCTGAAATGCATAGAAGATTTTGAAATATAATTTACCTACAATGTAATCGGCAGCATTATTGCTCTTGGTAAAGAACAAAGATTTGCAAATAACAGAGTCGGATAAAACAGAGTAGTGATGAATAGCTACTACTACTCACCAAGCCCGGGGACCTCTACGCCGAGCGCGTCCAGCAAGTCCCGTTCCCGGTCCATGACATCCGTCCAGCGGTGGGTGGCCTGGTTATAGGTGCGCCGGACCCCAGAGAGCTTAAACATGGCCCGGCACACCTTCTCCCACCGCTTCCGGCGCTCCCGGATGCCATAGCCGGTTGCGATCTTGCCGCCTCCCAGGATGGTCTTGGGGAGGCGGCGCTGGACATAGAAGATTAGTGCGCCCACCTCCTCCGCGCTAAAGATCTCCCGTGGCACCACTTGCTCCCCCCTCAAACGCCCGCACGGGAGCCGGGCACGGGGTGCGGGACCCTTCCCCTTCTCAGGGTGCTTCCCGGCTCCCTTTACCATGGTCTGGGTAGAAATAAAGTTAAATGATAAAGAAGAAATAGAATAGTGAAGAAGAAAAGAAAAGAGTTTAAAAAAGTAGTTTAAAATTAACTAAAAGTAGCAGAAAACACAAAAATATAGAGCTAGAAAAATAGAGGGATAGATAATAAGTAAAATAGATCAAATAAACTTGAAACAAGCAAAGGATGGCAGAGATTCAGAGAGGATACAGAAAGCATGCCCAGAACCATAGCAATGAATGAGAAACAAGATGGCCGCGCCCATTCACGACCGCGTGGGTACGTTCGCGCAAGATTTTCCTCGCGATCACGCGCGAAATTGTACTAGCGAGCAGCACACTTTGCGAGATTACACATAGCGGCCGGAAACGGAATTACGTCACGCAAACAAGATGGCCGCGCCCGTGTACGACCGCGTGGGTAAGTTCGCAAACGTATCACTACAAGCGCCTTGCGAACATGCAAAAAATCACGCGAACTTACACGCCGCAAAAAAAAATAATGTATTTGCACGCATTCGCGGCTTCCGAAATCGATCTCGCACGGATTCGCGCCCCGCGAATCGCGCGAAATTGCAGAAAAACGATTTTTGCTAAACTGAAAGCAATCACCAGGTGCAAAAGTTCAAACTTAACATTAGTAACCATTCACTCTAGTGCTTCCTGAGGGGCCCCTCCAGAGTTCAGTTGCCTATTTGCAACTATTCTATGACCCTGCTATGACCCACACAGCAGGCTCATAGAATAGCTACAAGTAGACCATAAAGGTCCTGTGAAAAAAAATTGCACTGCAACAGAAAGCAAATTACAGATAAGGAAGGAAGCAGGTGCCAGCCAGACTGAAAGTTTCAAAATTACTGACACATTAATCACCCCCAAATTAATTCTTGGCAGTTGAAGAAGGGCAGGTGTGCTTGCTTTCACTGCAACAGAAAGCAAATTACAGATAAGGAAGGAAGCAGGTGCCAGCCAGACTGGAAGTTTCAAAATCACTGACACATTAATCAACCCCAAATTAATTCATGGCATTTGAAGCAGGGCAGGTGTGCTTGCTTTTTTTCACCCCCATAATATACAGTGATAAAAAAACCTAATGGGTGGCAGTGAGGATGTACCAGAGGGTGGCATGGGTGTACCAGAGGGTGGCAGTGGTGAAACATAGGGTGCTGTGAACCTGTGATGATAAACCAGACGTAGAAACAACATAGTCGCGGCCGTTGCGAGCCGAAAAGTAAGTTTGCAATTGCGAAATGGTCCACAAATCCTCGCGAACGCGCGCCAACACAAAAAACGTAAAAATCTGCAAATCCGCGAGAGTTCGCGTATTTTTGCGGATTGCGAATCCGTAAATTAGCAAATTCGCGTACGCGAGATCCGCTAGATCCGCCCAAACTGGTAGTGGTGATGGTACTGCTAGTAGTGGTTCTAGTAGTGGTGGTAGTGGTGGTACTGGAGGTGGTGGTACTGGTAGTGGTGGTGGTACTCGTGGTTGCACTGGTGTAACTGGTGGTGGTAGTACTGGTGGTGATGGTGGTACTGGTGGTACTGGTGATACTGGTGGTGGCGGTACTGGTGGTGATGGTGGTCATACTGGTTGTGGTTGTACTTGTGGTACTGGTGGTGGTGATACTGGTGGTGGTACTGGTGTTGGTCATACTGGTGGTGGTGGTACTGGTGGAGGTGATGGTACTGGTGGAATTGGTGGTATTGTTGGTACTGGTAGTGGTGGTGGTGGTACTGGTGGTGGTGGTACTGGTGGTAGTGGTCATACTGGTGTTGGTGGTACTGGTGGTGGTGGTACTGGTGTTGATGCTGGTGATACTGGTGGTGGTACAGGTGGTGGTGGTACTGCTGGTGGTACTGGTGGTGGTGGTACTGGTGGTGGTGCTGATGGTACTGGTGGTGCTGGTACTAGAGGTGGTACTGGTGGTAGCGGTACTGGTAGGGGTGGTACATGTGGTGGTGATGGTGGTACACGTGCTGGTGGTACTGGCGGTGGCGGTACTGTTGATTGTACTGATGGTGGTGTTACTGGTGGTGGTACTGGTGGTGGTGGTGGTAATGGAGGTGGTGGTACTGCTGGTCATGGTGGTACTGGTGGTGGTAGTGGTGGTACTGGTAGTGGTGGTATTGGTAGTGGTGGTGGCGGTAGTGGTGGTGGCGGTGGTACTGGAAGTGGTGGTGGTACTGATAGTGGTGGTGGTGGTACTGGTAGTGGTGCTACTGGTAGTGATGCTGGTACTAGTAGTGGTGGTGATGGTGGTGGTATTGGTAGTGGGGGTGGTGGTACTGGTAGTGATTGTGGAGGTACTGGTAGTGGTGGTGTTACTGGTACCAGTGATGCTACTGGTGGTACTGGTGGTGGTGGTACTGATGGTGGTGGTACTGGTGATGTTGGTACTGGTGGTTGTACTGGTGGTACTAGTTGAGGTGGTGGTACTGCTGGTAGTAGTGGTACTGGTGGTGGTGGTACTGGTGGTGATACTGGTGATGGTACTGGTGGTGGTACTGTTTTGGTGGTGGTACTGGTGGTGGTATTGGTGGTGGTACTGTAGGTGGTACTGGTGGTGGTAGCAGTGGTGGTGGTGGTACTGGTGGAGCTGGCGGTGATGGTACTGGAGGTGATACTGGTGGTGGTGCTACTGGTGCTTTGTACTATGGTGGAGTTACTGATGGTGGTGGCACTGGTGGTTGTACTGCAGGAGGTACTGGTGATGGTAGTTGAGTTGGTAGAGACAATGGTGGTGGTGGTAAAGGTGTTGATACTGGTGGTGGTGGTACTGGTGATTTGTACTATGATGGTGGTACTGGTGGTACTGGTATTGGTGGTGGTTGTTGTACAGGTGATGGTGGAGGTGGTAATGGTGGTGGTGGTACTAGTGGTATTGGTACTAGTGGTTGTACTGGTTGCACTTGTGGTGGTGGTACTGGTGGTGGTGTTACTGGTGGTGTTGGTACTGGTGGTGGTGGTGGTATTGGTACTAGTGGTTGTACTGGTTGTACTTGTGTTGGTGGTACTGGTGGTGATACTGGTGGTACTGGTGATTTGTACTGTGGTGGTGGTACTGGTGGTACTGGTGGTGGTGGTGGTGGTACTGGTGATTGTACTGGAGGTGGTACTGGTGATTGTACTGGTGGTGGTGGTGGTAGTGGTGGTGGTACTGGAGGTGATGGTACTGGTGGTGGTGGTGGTGTTAGTAATGGTGATGGTGGTAATAGTGGTGGTGGTACTGGTGGTGGTACTGGTGGAGGTGGTACTGGTGGTGGTATTACTGGTGTTAGTGGTAATGGTCGTGGTGGTACTGGTGGTGGTGGTACTGGTTGTGATGGTGGTACTTGTAGTGGTGGTGGTATTGGTACTGGTGGTGGTATTGGTGGTGGTGGTACTGGTGGTGGCACTACTGGTGGTGGCAGTGGTACTGGTGTTGGTGGTGGTGATACTGGTGGTGGTACCGCTGGTGGTGGTACTGCTGGTGGTACTGGTGGTGGTGGTACTGGTGGTGGTGCTGGTGGTACTGGTGGTGCTGGTACTAGAGGTGGTACTGGTGCTGGTGGTACATGTGGTTGTACTGGCGGTGGCGGTACTGGTGATTGTAGTGATGGTGGTGGTACTGGTGGTGGTACTGGTGGTGGTGGAACTGGTGGTGGTAGTGTTATTGGTGGTGGTGGTACTGCTGGTGGTGGTGGTACTGGTGGTAGTGGTACTGGTGGTGGTGGTGGTAGTGGTGGTGGTGGTACTGGTAGTGGTGGTGGTAGTGGTGGTGGTACTGGTAGTGGTGGTGGTACTCGTAGTGGTGGTGGTGGTGGTACTGGTAGTGGTGCAACTGGTAGTGGTGCTGGTAGTGGTGGTGATAGTGGTGGTACTGGTAGTGGTGGTGGTGGTACTGGTAGTGATTGTGGTGGTACTGGTAGTGGTGGTACTGGTAGCGGTGGTGGTGGTAATGGTAGGACTGGTACCAGTGATGGTACTTGTGGTACTGGTGGGGGTGGTACTGATGGTGGTGGTACTGGTGGTGTTGGTACTGGTGGTTGTACTGGTGGTACTAATTGTAGTGGTGGTACAGGTGGTAGTGGTTGTACTGGTGGTAGTGGTACTGGTGGTGATACTGGTGATGGTACTGGTGGTGGTACTGTGGTGGTGGTGGTACTGTAGGTGGTACTGGTGGTGGTAGCAGTGGTGGTGGTGGTACTGGTGGTAGTACTGGGGTGGTAGAACTGCTGATGGTGGTACTGGTGGTGGTACTGGTGGTATTGGTACTGGTGGTTGTACTGGTGGTACTGGTAGAGCTGGTGGTACTGGTGGAGATGGTACTGGTGGTGATACTGGTGGTGGTGCTACAGGTGCTTTTTACTGTGGTGGTGGTACTGGTGTTACTGGTGGTGGTGGCACTGGTTGTAGTACTGCAGGTGGTAGTGTTGGTGGTAGTGGTGTTGGTAGAGGCAATGGTGGTGGTGTTAAAGGTGTTGATACTGGTGGTGGTGGTACTGGTGATTTGTACTGTGACGGTGGTACTGGTATTGGTGGTGGTTGTGGTACGGGTGATGGTGGAGGTGGTACTGGTGGTGGTGGTATTGGTGGTGTTGGTATTAGTGGTTGTAGTGGTGGTGGTGGTGGTACTGGTGGTGGTGTTACCGGTGATGATACAGTTGTTTGTACTGGAGGTGGTACTGGTGATGGTACTGGTGGTGGTGGTAGTGGTGGTGGTACTGGTGGTGATGGTATTGGTGGTGGTGGTACTGGTGGTGGTGGTGGTACTGGTGGTGGTGGTAGTAATGGTGGTGTGGTGGTACTGGAGGAGGTGGTAGTGGTGGTGGTAGTACTGGTGTTGGTGGTGATGGTTGTGGTGGTACAGGTAGTGGTGGTGGTGGTACTGGTTGTGATGGTGGTACTTGTAGTGGTGGTGGTATTGGTACTGGTGGTGGTATTGGTGGTGGTGGTACTGGTGGTGGCACTACTGGTGGTGGCAGTGGTACTGGTGTTGGTGGTGGTGATACTGGTGGTGGTACCGCTGGTGGTGGTACTGCTGGTGGTACTGGTGGTGGTGGTACTGGTGGTGGTGCTGGTGGTACTGGTGGTGCTGGTACTAGAGGTGGTACTGGTGGTGGTGGTACATGTGGTTGTACTGGCGGTGGCGGTACTGGTGATTGTAGTGATGGTGGTGGTACTGGTGGTGATACTGGTGGTGGTGGAACTGGTGGTGGTAGTGGTATTGGTGGTGGTGGTACTGCTGGTGGTGGTGGTACTGGTGGTAGTGGTACTGGTGGTGGTAGTGGTGGTGGTGGTACTGGTAGTGGTGGTGGTAGTGGTAGTGGTGGTGGTACTGGTAGTGGTGGTGGTACTCGTAGTGGTGGTGGTGGTGGTACTGGTAGTGGTGCAACTGGTAGTGGTGCTGGTAGTGGTGGTGATAGTGGTGGTACTGGTAGTGGTGGTGGTGGTACTGGTAGTGATTGTGGTGGTACTGGTAGTGGTGGTACTGGTAGCGGTGGTGGTAATGGTAGGACTGGTACCAGTGATGGTACTTGTGGTACTGGTGTGGGTGGTACTGATGGTGGTGGTACTGGTGGTGTTGGTACTGGTGGTACTAATTGTAGTGGTGGTACAGGTGGTAGTGGTTGTACTGGTGGTAGTGGTAGTGGTGGTGATACTGGTGATGGTACTGGTGGTGGTACTGTGGTGGTGGTGGTACTGTAGGTGGTACTGGTGGTGGTAGCAGTGGTGGTGGTGGTACTGGTGGTAGTACTGGGGGTGGTAGAACTGCCGATGGTGGTACTGGTGGTATTGGTACTGGTGGTTGTACTGGTGGTACTGGTAGAGCTGGTGGTACTGGTGGAGATGGTACTGGTGGTGATACTGGTGGTGGTGCTACAGGTGCTTTTTACTGTGGTGGTGGTACTGGTGTTACTGGTGGTGGTGGCACTGGTTGTAGTACTGCAGGTGGTAGTGTTGGTGGTAGTGGTGTTGGTAGAGGCAATGGTGGTGTTGGTAAAGGTGTTGATACTGGTGGTGGTGGTACTGGTGATTTGTACTGTGACGGTGGTACTGGTATTGGTGGTGGTTGTGGTACAGGTGATGGTGGAGGTGGTACTGGTGGTGGTGGTATTGGTGGTGTTGGTATTAGTGGTTGTAGTGGTGGTGGTGGTGGTACTGGTGGTGGTGTTACCGGTGATGATACAGTTGTTTGTACTGGAGGTGGTACTGGTGATGGTACTGGTGGTGGTGGTAGTGGTGGTGGTACTGGTGGTGATGGTATTGGTGGTGATGGTACTGGTGGTGGTGGTACTGGTGGTGGTGGTGGTACTGGTGGTGCTGGTGGTGGTGGTAGTAATGGTGGTGTGGTGGTACTGGAGGAGGTGGTAGTGGTGGTGGTAGTACTGGTGTTGGTGGTGATGGTTGTGGTGGTACAGGTAGTGGTGGTGGTGGTACAGGTTGTGATGGTGGTACTTGTAGTGATGGTGGTACTGGTGCTGGCGGTGGTATTGGTAGTGGTGGTACTGGTGGTGGTGGTACTGGTGTGGCATGGGCAGTGCTACTGGTGGTAGTACTGGTGGTCGTGGTGGTACTGGTGTTGGTGATACTGGTGATGGCACTTGTGGTGGTACTGCTGGTGGTACTGGTGGTGGTGGTAAAAGGTAGTGCTGGTGGTACTGGTGGTGCTGGTACTAGAGGGTACTGGTGGTAGTGGTACTGGTGGTACATGTGGTAGTGATGGTGGTACATGTGGTGGTGGTACTGGCGGTACTGGTGATTGTAGTGATGGTGGTGTTACTGGTGGTGGTACTGATGGTGGTGGTACTGCTGGTCGTGGTGGTACTGATGGTAGTAGTGGTGGTGGTAGTACTGGTAGTGGTGGTGGTACTGGTAGTGGTGGTGGTGGTACTGGTAGTGGTGGTGCTGGTACTGGTAGTGATGGTGATGGTACTGGTAGTGGTGCTACTGGTAGTGATTGTGGTGGTACTGGTAGTGGTGGTTGTACCGGTGGTTCTAGTACCAGTGATGGTACTTGTGATACTGGTGGGGGTGGTACTGATGGTGGTGGTACATGGCGGTGTTGGTACTAGTGGTTGTACTGGTGGTAATAGTTGTGGTGGTGGTACTAGAGGTAGTGGTGGTACTGGTGGTGGTGATACTGGGGGTGAAACTGGTGATGGTACTGTTGGCGGTACTGTGGTGGTGGTGGTACTGGTGGTGGTATTGGTGGTGGTACTAGTGGTGGTAGCAGTGGTGGTGGTGGTACTGGTGGTAGTACTGGTGGTAGTGGAACTGGTGGTATTGGTACTGGTGGTTGTACTGGTGGTACTGGTGGAGCTGGTGGTGATGGTGGTAGTGGTGGTGGTGGTACTGGTAGTGGTGGTGGTATTGGTAATGGTGGTGGTGGTGGTACTGGTAGTGGTGGTGGTACTGGTCGTGGTGGTGGTGGTGCTGGTGGTGCTGGTACTGGTAGTGATGGTGCTGGTACTGGTAGTTGTGGTGGTGGTACGGGTACTGATTGTGGTGGTACTGGTAGTGGTGGTGGTACTGGTGGTACTAGTACCAGTGATGGTACTTGTGGTACTGGTGGGGGTGGTACTGATGGTGGTGATACTGGTGGTGTTGGTACTAGTGGTTGTACTGGTGGTACTAGTTGTGGTGGTGATACTGGTGGTAGTGGTGGTACTGGTGGTAGTGGTGGTGATACTGGGGGTGAAACTGGTGATGGTACTGGTGGTGGTACTGTGGTGGTGGTGGTACTGGTGGTGGTATTGGTGGTGGTACTGTAGGTGGTACTGGTGGTGGTAGCAGTGGTGGTGGTGGTACTGGTGGTAGTACTGGTGGTGGTGGTACTGCTGGTCGTGGTGGTACTGATGGTGGTAGTGGTGGTGGTGGTACTGGTAGTGGTGGTGGTATTGGTAGTGATGGTGGTGGTGGTACTGGTAGTGGTGGTGGTACTGGTAGTGGTGGTGGTGGTACTGGTAGTGGTGGTGCTGGTATTGATAGTGATGGTGATGGTACTGGTAGTGGTGGTGGTGGTACTGGTAGTGATTGTGGTGGTACTGGTAGTGGTGGTGGTACTGGTGGTACTAGTACCAGTGATGGTACTTGTGGTACTGGTGGGGTGGTACTGATGGTGGTGGTACTGGCGGTGTTGGTACTAGTGGTTGTACTGGTGGTACTAGTTTTGGTGGTGGTACTAGAGGTAGTGGTGGTACTGGTGGTGGTGATACTGGGGGTGAAACTGGTGATGGTACTGTTGGTGGTACTGTGGTGGCGGTGGTGGTACTGGTGGTGGTATAGGTGGTGGTACTGGTGGTGGTAGCAGTGGTGGTGGTGGTACTGGTGGTAGTACTGGTGGTAGTGGAACTGGTAGTATTGGTACTGGTGGTCGTACTGGTGGTACTGGTGGAGCTGGTGGTGATGGTGGTAGTGGTGGTGGTGGTACTGGTAGTGGTGGTGGTATTGGTAATGGTGGTGGTGGTGGTACTGGTAGTGGTGGTGGTACTGGTCGTGGTGGTGGTGGTGCTGGTAGTGGTGGTGCTGGTACTGGTACTGGTAGTGATGGTGCTGGTACTGGTAGTGGTGGTGGTGGTACTGGTACTGATTGTGGTGGTACTGGTAGTGGTGGTGGTACTGGTGGTACTAGTACCAGTGATGGTACTTGTGGTACTGGTGGGGGTGGTACTGATGGTGGTGGTACTGGCGGTGTTGGTACTAGTGGTTGTACTGGTGGTACTAGTTGTGGTGGTGGTACTGGTGGTAGTGGTGGTACTGGTGGTGGTGATACTGGGGGTGAAACTGGTGATGGTACTGGTGGTGGTACTGGTGGTGGTATTGGTGGTGGTACTGTAGGTGGTACTGGTGGTGGTAGCAGTGGTGGTGGTGGTACTGGTGGTAGTACTGGTGGAGGTGGAACTGCTGATGGTGGTACTGGTGGTGGTACTGGTGGTATTGGTACTGGTGGTTGTACTGGTGGTATTGGTAGAGCTGGTGGTACTGTTGGTGATACTGGTGGTGGTGCTACTGGTGCTTTGTACTGTGGTGGTGGTACTGGTGTTACTGTTGGTGGTGGCACTGGTGATTTATACTGTGATGGTGGTACTGGTATTGGTGGTGGTTGTGGTACAGGTGATGGTGGAGGTGGTAATGGTAGTGGTGGTATTGGTGGTGTTGGTACTAGTGGTTGTAGTGGTGGTGGTGGTGGTACTGGTGGTGGTGTTACTGGTGATGATACTGGTGTTTGTACTGGAGGTGGTACTGGTGATGTTACTGGTGGTGGTGGTAGTGGTGGTGGAGGTGGTACTAGTGGTGATGGTACTGGTGGTGGTGGTACTGGTGGTGGTGGTAATGGTGGTGCTGGTGGTACTGGTGGTGGTGGTGGTAGTAATGGTAGTGTGGTGGTACTGGAGGAGGTGGTAGTGGTGGTGGAGGTACTGGTGTTGGTGGTAATGGTTGTGGTGGTACTGGTAGTGGTGGTGGTGGTACTGGTTGTGATGGTGGTACTTGTAGTGATGGTGGTACTGGTACTGGCGGTGGTATTGGTAACGGTGGTACTGGTGTGGCACGGGCAGTGGTACTGGTGGTAGTACTGGTGGTGGTGGTGGTGGTACTGGTGTTGGTGATACTGGTGATGGTACTTGTGGTGGTACTGCTGGTGGTACTGGTGGTGGTGGTAAAAGGTGGTGCTGGTGGTACTGGTGGTGCTGGTTCTAGAGGGTACTGGTGGTTGTGGTACTGGTGGTACATGTGGTGGTACTGGTGGTGGTACATGTGGTGGTGGTACTGGTGGTGGCGGTACTGGTGATTGTAGTGATGGTGGTGTTACTGGTGGTGGTACTGGTGGTGGTGGTACTGCTGGTCGTGGTGGTACTGGTGGTGGTGGTACTGATGGTGGTAGTGGTGGTGGTGGTACTGGTAGTGGTGGTGGTACTGGTAGTGGTGGTGGTGTTACTGGTAGTGGTGGTGCTGGTACTGGCAGTGATGGTGGTGGTACTTGCAGTGGTGGTGGTACTGGTGGTACTAGTACCAGTGATGGGACGTGTGGTACTGGTGGGGGTGGTACTGATTGTGGTGGTACTGGCGGTGTTGGTACTAGTGGTTGTACTGGTGGTACTAGTTGTGGTGGTGGTACTGGTGGTAGTGGTGGTACTGGTGGTGGTGGTGGTGGTGGTACTGGTGGTGGTATTGGCGGTGGCACTGTAGGTGGTACTGGTGGTGGTAGCAGTGGTGGTGGTGGTACTGGTGGTAGTACTGGTGGTGGTGGTACTGGTGGTATTGGTACTGGTGGTTGTACTGGTGGTACTGGTGGAGCTGGTGGTGATGGTACTGGTGGTGATACTGGTGGTGGTGCTACTTGTGCGTTGTACTGTGGTGGTGGTACTGCGGTGGTGGTACTGGTGTTACTGGTGGTGGTGGCACTGGTGGTTGTACTGCAGGTGGTACTGGTGGTGGTAGTGGTGTTGGTATAGGCAATGGTGGTGGTGGTAAAGGTGTTGATACTGGTGGTGGTGGTACTGGTGATTTGTACTGTGATGGTGGTACTGGTATTTATGGTGGTTGTGGATCAGGTGATGGTGGAGGTGGTACTGGTGGTGGTGGTACTGGTGGTGTTGGTACTAGTGGTTGTGCTGGTTTGTTCTGGTGGTGGTGGTGGTACTGGTGGTGGTGTTACTGGTGGTGATACTGGTGGTGGTGATGGTACTGGTGATTTGTACTGTGGTGGTGGTACTGGTGGTACTGGTACTGGTGGTGGTGGTGGTACTGGTGGTTGTACTGGAGGTGGTACTGGTGATGGTACTGGTGGTGGTAGTGGCACTGGTGGTGGTGGTAAAGATGTTGATACTGGTGGTTTGTACTGTGATGGTGGTACTGGTGGTGGTGGTGGTAGTGGTGGTGGTGATGGTACTGGTACTGGTGGTTCTACTGGTGGTGGTGGTACTGTTGGTCTTGGTGGTACTGGTGGTGGTGGTGGTACTGGTGGTGCTGGTGGTACTGGTGGTGGTGGTAGTAATGGTGGTGGTGGTAATGGTGGTGGTGGTACTGGTGGTGGTACTGTAGGTTTGTGTCAAATAAACAACCCAGGCAAAACACACAAACTCTGGCAAAGTTCAAATAAACATAAATGAAGATTAAAATGAAGCACTAGAATAGCATAACAGATTTAATTTAATAAGTTTGATAAAAATGTAATGAAGATATTCATTGGCATAATCATTCATTAAAAAACAATAAAAGAGATTCTTTCAGTACATATATGTGATGAACGAGTTATATATATAAGAAGTGTTCCCAATTAAGCATGGGCGTAAAATCCGCTCCGATCGCGGATTTTTCGGATTTTCGGCAAATTCGCAATCCGCGAACTCTCGCGAATTTGTCAAAAATCCGTGAATCCGCTCGCGGCGGATTTTTTGCTTGGTTGCAGCGCGCGGCGTGGTGCACGGCGTTCACTTTCTGTCATTAAGCGTTTGCCGAGTTGTTTTTCTCGATCATATTTTGTGAGTGCCGCGCCATTTTGGATCTTGCTGCGTGATCCCGCGGGAGTTTGGCGCCCGCGAATACGTAATCGCGGCTTGCCACCTTGCACAGCACACCTCGCGAGAGTTCGCAATTGCGAACACGTAGTTGCGGCGGAAAGGAACAATCTCGCACTCGCGAAATAGAGATTTTGCAATTCTGCACAAGAAAATCACCAGCAAACAGGATAAACCTTCAGAAAATTATGATTTTTATCAGAATCACTCCTCAGGTTGACATTTGCATGGCCTTTTTTTTTGCAAGGAGTCCATTTTTTGGGGGGGGGAGGAAGGAAGTGCCCCACAGTCTCCAACTTCCTGTTCCTGTCCAGCAGGCTCCTCCCAGTGCTTTGTAAATCTCCTGGTCACTTTCATTTGGATCTGGAGCTGGAAGGATTACTTTTTGTGGGTGCTGCTGGATATTTGGATTTGAGGCCTTTTTGACTGTCTTTGGATCACTTTTGGATTAGAAATCAACTTTCACAAGTAAGTTTGTTTGGGGCATTACAGTTGCTGCAACTACAATTTTGGAACTTTTTCAGAACATTAAATAAATTATATTGTGGGTAGCCACAGTATCCAGTAGGACCAGGGTTGGTTATGGGTGCATGATACAACTGTTTTGTTGAATTTAAACACCATTGAGGCCATGGCTGGGCTGGGATTGTGCTGATTTTTGTCGTTTTTTTGGGCCTGCTGGTGGGGCCCTTTGCCCAGGGGTGGTGAGTGTTGCATGGGCCTAGTCTTTCTGTGGGGTGTCTTCTTGAATTTAAACATCATTGAGGCCATGGATGGGCTGGGATTGTGCTTATTTTATTGTTTTTTGTTGTTTTTTTGGGGCTGCTGGTGTGGCCTTTTGCCCAGGGGCGGTGGTGCATGGACTGAGTGTGCCTGTGGTGTGGTCTCACTCTCTTTAATGTAAACATCATGGATGGCATTGGATTGTGGTGATTTCTGGCTGGTTTTCTGTTTTTTGGGGGTGTACTGTTGATGTGGACTGGCCATGTGGGTGGTGGTGGTGGCCATCTTGAGTGCTGGCTGGTACAGGCAACATGTGCTTGGGGTGTAAGGGGCCATTTTGAAGAGAGGCAGTGTCTGAGGCCTGCACTTATTTTGCCTACTTTTCATCCATTATGCCCAGGGGTAGTGAGTGTTGCATGGGCCTAGTGTTTCTGAGGGGTGTCTTCTTGAATTTAAACACCATTGAGGCCATGGATGGGCTGGGATTGTGCTGATTTTATTGTTTTTTGTCGTTTTTTTGGGGCTGCTGGTGGGGCCCTTTGCCTAGGGGTGGTGAGTGTTGCATGGGCCTAGTCTTTCTGTGGGGTGTCCTCTTGAATTTAAACACCATTGAGGCCATGGATGGGCTGGGATTGTGCTGTTTTTTGTTGTTTTTGTCGTTTTTTGGGGGCTGCTGGTGTGGCCTTTTGCCCAGGGGTAGTGGTGCATGGACTGAGTGTGCCTGTAGTGTGGTCTCACTCTCTTTAATGTAAACATCCTGGATGGCATTGGATTGTGGTGATTTTTGGCTGTTTTTCTGTTTTTTTGGGGTGTACTGTTGATGTGGACTGGCTTGGGGTGTAAGGGGCCATTTTGAAGAGGGGCAGTGTCTGAGGCTTGCACTTATTTTGCCTACTTTTCATCCATTATGCCCAGGGGTAGTGAGTGTTGCATGGGCCTAGTCTTTCTGTGGGGTGTCTTCTTGAATTTAAACACCATTGAGGCCATGGATGGGCTGGGATTGTGCTGTTTTTTGTGTTTTTTGTTGTTTTTTTGGGGCTGCTGGTGTGGCCTTTTGCCCAGGGGTAGTGGTGCATGGACTGAGTGTGCCTGTAGTGTGGCCTCACTCTCTTTAATGTAAACATCCTGGATGGCATTGGATTGTGGTGATTTTTGGCTGTTTTTCTGGTTTTTTGGGGTGTACTGTTGATGTGGACTGGCTTGGGGTGTAAGGGGCCATTTTGAAGAGAGGCAGTGTCTGAGGCCTGCACTTATTTTGCCTACTTTTCATCCATTATGCCCAGGGGTAGTGAGTGTTGCATGGGCCTAGTCTTTCTGTGGGGTGTCTTCTTGAATTTAAACACCATTGAGGCCATGGATGGGCTGGGATTGTGCTGTTTTTTGTGTTTTTTGTCGTTTTTTTGGGGCTGCTGGTGTGGCCTTTTGCCAAGGGATAGTGGTGCATGGACTGAGTGTGCCTGTAGTGTGGTCTCACTCTCTTTAATGTAAACATCCTGGATGGCATTAGTTTGTGGTGATTTTTGGCTGTTTTTCTGTTTTTTTGGGGTGTACTGTTGATGTGGACTGGCCATGTGGGTGGTGGTGGTGGCCATCTTGAGTGCTGGCTGGTACAGGCAACATGTGCTTGGGGTGCAAGGGGCCATTTTGAAGAGAGGCAGTGTCTGAGGCCTGCACTTATTTTGCCTACCTTTCATCCATTATGCCCAGGGGTAGTGAGTGTTGCATGGGCCTAGTGTTTCTGAGGGGTGTCTTCTTGAATTTCAACACCATTGAGGCCATGGATGGGCTGGGATTGTGCTGATTTTATTGTTTTTTGTTGTTTTTTTGGGGCTGCTGGTGGGGCCCTTTGCCCAGGGGTGGTGAGTGTTGCATGGGCCTAGTCTTTCTGTGGGGTGTCCTCTTGAATTTAAACACCATTGAGGCCATGGATGGGCTGGGATTGTGCTGTTTTTTGTTGTTTTTGTCGTTTTTTTGGGGCTGCTGGTGTGGCCTTTTGCCCAGGGGTAGTGGTGCATGGACTGAGTGTGCCTGTAGTGTGGTCTCACTCTCTTTAATGTAAACATCCTGGATGGCATTGGATTGTGGTGATTTTTGGCTGTTTTTCTGTTTTTTTGGGGTGTACTGTTGATGTGTACTGGCTTGGGGTGTAAGGGGCCATTTTGAAGAGAGGCAGTGTCTGAGGCCTGCACTTATTTTGCCTACTTTTCATCCATTATGCCCAGGGGTAGTGAGTGTTGCATACTTGCATGGCTCTAGTCTTTCTGTGGAGTGTCTTCAATGTAAACATCATGGATGGAATGGGATTGTGCTGATTTTTCTGTGTTTTGTCGATTTTTTGGGGTGTATAACCAGTGCCAGGAAGAAGTCCTGCAGCGGTGTGTGTGTGCAGCATAACGTCACGCGACGTCACGTCTGGACACAGACAACTCTGCAACTCGTGCAACTGCTGCCTGCTGTTCTGACCTGCTCTGAAGAAGATGGCCCCAAAAAAAGTTACCCGTAGCTCCTCTAGCAAGAAAGGTGCCAGTAAGGAGCAGAAGAAGCAAGTTACCAAGGAGACTGGTGTGCCGCCCGCCCCTTTTTTTGGGAGTAAAAAAAAAAGTATGCCTGCAGCAGCAGCGGGATCTGCTGGGGACCAAGCTGGCAGCAGCACCCCCGCTCCATTGGGCTCAGTGCCACCACCACCACCACGCCAACTTAAGTCCAAGCCCTTGAGTGGTGCAGAGGCAGCCAGTATAGTTCTTCAATCACCATCGACCAGTGATGTTGGCTCATCGCAAGAAAGCAGCAGCAATGTCCCTCAATCAACACAGGTTGTTGTAGCTCATCTGACGAGTGTTGAACAACCACAGCCGCAACAACAATCACATGTGCAAGTACAAGCCCAAGTACATGTGGAAGGAGAGGCAGCGCAAGGAGATGCGCAAGCAGAGGTGCATGGAGGGTCACAAGTGCCCACAATAGTTGTTCCTCCCGAAGTAGGGGCACATCAGGAAATCGACAATCAAGGCGAGGTATCATTTGAGGAAGACACTCCTCCTGATGATCATTCATTGTCTTCCACACCCCTAGCAAGGAAGAGATCAAGGGTGGTGTCTACATCTTCTTCAAGCACACCTCCTTCTGATGATACGGATCAAAATTGGGAACCAGCACCACTGCCTGAGAGTGAGGCACACCATGATCTGACAAAAGTAGTTAAGCGTAAAAGGAAGCTCGTCCAAAGTCTCAGAGTTATGGAGTGTGATGATGAGGCTCAACAAAAAGTGGCGGATACTGCTGCTGATGAAGACACTGACAACAACGACCCAGTCATCATAAAGGTCACTGCAGCTCCAGCGGGCATGCAGCAAACAGACATTTTGACCCTAGCCCGAAAAGCTGCTGAGCGTGATGATGATGATGTTGTCGACGAGGAGGCAGTGGAAACACCACCACAATCATTGGAGTTAAGTAGTACACCAACTCGTACCGCTTCCATATTTCTTTCTTTCAAGAAGGGACCTCCATCCACCTCGACCTTAATTAATGGCTGTGAAAGTGCACAACGTACAAAAGTTGGGCAATCCAGATCCTCCACTTCATCTGGCATTAGCATCATGACCACCACCACCAGTATCGCCGCCTCCTCCAGGCCCCACAGACACTTCAAGTCCCCAGTTTGGAACTTCTTTACTGTTTGCCAAAAAAGTCCAAAGTTTGCCATTTGTACCCTTTGTAAGCTTGCAGTTAGTCGTGGTAAGTCAGGTACCAACTATGGTACCGGAGGCCAGAGAGGTCATCTTGAGAGAAAGCACAATGTCAAATGGTTTGCGCACCTAGATGCGATCAAGGAAGCCCGAATTGGAAGTCAAGAAAACGTTGATGTTGCATCTGATGATGACGAGGAGGAAGAAGACGTGTCAAACACTTCCCTTACACCCAGTACCCCTGTCAGCAGCACACCCAATGTGAGGCACACTAAGAGTGTTGGAGCGAGTGAGACACCAACGCGCAAAAGTTCACCAGCGAGCAAAATTGGGTCAACGAAGTCATTATCATCCCGTAAATGCTTGGTCCAGGGCAACATTAGAACCATGTTTTCTTCAGACGTGCCATATGAACGCAACCACCCACTGACGCGTCTGTATAGCACTAAGCTGGCTAAAATGCTAGCTGTGGACCTTCTCCCTTTTTCTTTTGTAGAAGCGGTAGGTTTTCTAGAATTAGTGGCAACGCTCTGCCCTAAATGGAAGGTTCCTAGCCGGTTCGATTTTGCCAGAGTTGCGGTTCCAGCACTACATGAAGATGTGCTGGAGGCGATTGGGGCAGCTTTGCAGAAGAGTGCTGTTTACACAATACATCTGACAACAGACATGTGGACCAGTGGCGCAGGCGCTGATTACATGTGCATCACTGCACACTGGGTCTCTTTTTCAGGTGTTAAAGCAAAGCTAAACGCAGGTGTTGACCCGGACCAAGTTTTTAAAGCTGCTCGGAAACATGCAACACTAGCCATGTTTGGCTTGGAGAAAAGTCACACATCCCAAAACATTTTGGACGAGTTTAACAAAAAGGTCTTGAAAATGCTATCCCCAAAAAAACGCCAGATTGGTTATGTTTCCACGGATAATGGCGCCAATGTAGTTAAGGCCATGGCGCTGGGTGGCTATTTCAGAGTGCCGTGTTTGGCGCACTGTATCAACCTGGTAGTTCAAAAATTCTTGAGTGATAGAGACAGTGCAGCGTTCGCGGTAATGGCCACCTGCCGCAAAATGTGCAACTATTTCAGCCATTCTTTTAAGGCCCGGAAGCATCTGAGGAGGCTGCTACTTCAAAGTCGAATACCAGTGAAAGCACTCATCCAGGAGGTGGCAACACGTTGGAACTCAACCTTCTACATGCTTGAGTGTCTGTATGAGCAGTATACGGTACTCGATCACTATTTCTTAACAGAGGGTACATCTGAGAAGGAGGACCTGCGGATGGGTGCGGCGCAATGGGACATAGTTAAAAGCCTGACAGACATGCTTCGTCCTTTTGAGTTCTTCACGCGTGCAGTCAGCCAGGAGGACTGTAATTTGGGAAAAGCTATCCCATTGTTGTGCATGCTGGAGCACCAACTGATGGCGGTGTCTTCTGAGTTTGAAAAAGATGTAAAAAAAACAGACCCTTTTATTTTGTCTGAGAAATTATTAGAGCGCCTACGTGGTGATGAACGTCTTCAAAAGATCAAGTCAGAACAGCATTACATTTGTGCTACTATTCTGGATCCACGCTACAAAAAGGTGCTGGCAGGCGAAGCATTCTTTTCTTTTGCTGATGAAGATGTTCAAAAGTACAAACATTGGCTAGCCTGGTCAGCCAAGAGGTTTGAAAAAGAACGGCAGGTTATTGAAGGAGAAGGCAGTACATCAGCATCAGCATCAGCAGGCAATCCCCAGTCACAAGAATCCACTTCTGCACCTGTGGCTGGGGCACAAGTGACCTCTCAGCCGTTAAAGACACCGGCAACTGGATCATCTGCACCACACACAACAGTAACAGTGGCTGCTGTGGAGGATTGGCTAAGTTTGCTTGGGTATGGTTCTCGAAAAAATGTCACAGGCACAGCAAAAAGTAAGCAAAGTGGAGGAACCGTTGATGACCTTGAGTCGATGGTGCAGGACTATCTGAATGACTCAACAGAGGTCTTTCTTAATGATGAGCCATTGCAGTATTGGCATGGCAAAAAACAATTGTGGCCACTGCTCTCCAACCTGGCTATAAACTATTTGTCTTGCCCACTCGCAAGTGTGTCTTCTGAACGTGTTTTCAGTGCTGCTGATGGCATTGTAACTCCCAAACGGAGCCGCCTCTCGCCCAAAAATGTGGAGCGGCTGACAATGATCAAGATGAATCAGCACCTCATCTCACCAGATTACAAAGTACGAGAAAGCACGCCGCATGAAGACGAGGAGGACGGCAACGTAGATGAGGGGATTTGTTCTCTGTTCGGTGACACTGACCTCATCCTGCCTGAATTCCCAGAGTATGATGACGAAATCTTCTTCTTATTCCCTGACACCGAGCCCTGAAAATGAGACAATGAATCAATAACTTTCTTTTTCGTCCTTATTCACTTTTATTCCTGTGTGTCTGTCTTTCTTTGTTTTGCACAGTTAATTTAATTCAAACTTTAATCACCTAATCCCAAAAACAAGACCATCAGCAGAACTGTCTTCACTTGTTTGCTTATTGATTTGAAGGTGCCGCAGTCTACATTCCTCAGGTTCACAAGTTCTGAAGAACATGCTCCTCTATCCTCCTCCTCCAGACTGCGATTTCCCTCAAAGCAGAGTGCTGGATTACGCCCAATGAAGAAAGACTCAGCACTTGTGGGGGTGTTCTACTTCTTTGCGGGTGAGTTGACGGCTTGGGCCCATTGCTGTGAAGCTCTAATAATGGATAAAAGTGTTTTGGACCAAATATGAGGTGGAAATTTCTTGCCGTTTTTGCTGACTTGCTTGCCTTTGAGGTGCTATTTGGCGGGGTTCCGGGTGTTTGTGGGTGAGTTTTGGGGTCTGGGAGCACTGCTGCGACAGTCTAATCTTGATTGCATTTGCTTTTCAGGAAATCCGTGGTGGAAAACAGGAGTTATGATGATGACCTAGCTGCACAGCGCGTTTGGACCGAAGGCCGAGAGATATTGTAAGTATGAGATTTAGCTTTTTCGCTGTTTGGGGGTGTTGTCGCGTGCTTTTTTGCGGGTGGGTTGGCGGGTCTTGGCTGGGGCATTCCTGGGAAGGTCTAATACCGGATAGAAGTGTTTTGGACAAAATCCTTAAGGAAAAGTCTTTTTTTTGCTATTTCTTCTGACATCTTGCTCAATGTAGCGTTTTGGGGGGCTTCCTGCTGTTCGTGGGTGGGTTGCGGGGTCTCTGTCGAAGCACTGCTGCGACAGTCTAATCTTGATTGCATTTGCTTTTCAGGAAATCCGTGGTGGAAAACAGGAGTTATGACGATGATGACCTAGCTGCACAGCGCGTTTGGACCGAAGGCCGAGAGATATTGTAAGTATGAGATTTAGCTTTTTTGATGTTTAGGGGTGTTGTCGTGTGCTTTTTTGCGGGTGGGTTGGCGGGTCTTCGGGCATTCCTGGGAAGGTCTAATACCGGATAGAAGTGTTTTGGACAAAATCCTTAAGGAAAAGCCTTTTTTTTGCTATTTCTTCTGACATCTTGCTCAATGTAGCGTTTTGGGGGGCTTCCTGCTGTTCGTGGGTGGGTTGCGGGGTCTCTGTCGAAGCACTGCCGCGACAGTCTAATCTTGATTGCATTTGCTTTTCAGGAAATCCGTGGTGGAAAACAGGAGTTATGATGATGACCTAGCTGCACAGCGCGTTTGGACCGAAGGCCGAGAGATATTGTAAGTATGAGATTTAGCTTTTTTGCTGTTTGGGGGTGTTGTCGCGTGCTTTTTTGCTGGTGGGTTGGCGGGTCTTCGGGCATTCCTGGGAAGGTCTAATACCGGATAGAAGTGTTTTGGACAAAATCCATAAGGAAAAACCTTTTGGCACTTTTTGTAAGTTAGGGTTCGTTAGGGTTAGCCCTAGCAGCAGGATTGCATGTGTTTCGGGGTGTTCTATTGCAACGCAGTTCTGGGGTTTTAGAGCACTCTTGGAGCGATGCTGGCTATGGATACTTTTGCTTGCTTGCAAGTGGTTTGAATACAATCCACGGTCGGTAAGGGTGTATTTGGGCCTACTGTTACTTTCAAAGTACGTTTTATCACCATTTTTCTGCTAGGCATCGTTTTTGGAGATCTGATTGGGGGTCTTCTACATTTTTACGACTGGCTTTAGTAAGGGTCTTGGTGGGAGCATTGCTGGGAAGGTCAAATTTTGTTCTAAAACACAGTTTACAGTACACCTACCTTGAGGGGAAAGATCCGCTATAATATTTTGGCCATACTTATTTATCCTTAAAAAGGTGACTCAGACAGAGCACGCAATTTCAAAAATATTGTACTGTCTATTAGGGAAATCAAAGTGTGACTTTTTGCACCACACAGCGTACATACCTTATATTTATTTATCAGTGGTATTGTAATAGCACTTCCTGTTTTCCGTTCAATAATTACAGGCCGGGTTTCAGTCAACATCCGCCAGGCAGGCAGTGGACAGGGTGTCTTCTGTCAGTGGTCACCAACATTGATGGACGAAGCGTCAGCTGGAATGGAGGAGTGCCGCTAATAAGAGGAATTGTTTGCTGCATGCAACTTACTTACCAAATTCAACAGGACAACTCCAACAACATACAGAATACAGATACAGTATCCATTGTTTTCTTCTATGAGTGTGACTTCATGTGGTTAGCTTTAGTTTGTACCCAAAGATTTCTTTATCTTCAATTATTGTTTGTCCAGGCTGTGCTTTTTTTTTCTTCTCTCAACAAAACCTACCCAAAAAGAAACCCCCATTCCCATCCATTTTCCAAACCCTAACCCTCTTCCCCCGGGCTGTGTTGTTTTGCTTGATGTCTGACTAAAATGACATCAATAATTCCACACACTTGCTGGGGAGGATAAGGTCATAGCAACAGGCTGGTGAAGGAATACGAGGATATCTTCTAGACTTACTCAGCTTCAGTACTATTTCTTCTAGTAGTAGGAGCCAAAGCCAATGTCAAATAAATTCAACGCAAGTACTAGTTATACTTGCAAGCAAATACTTTACCATTTGTTAGGCTACATTGTGGCACTGTTCTAGTGTACTGTCACCTGCTATATTCTCGATCGTACCGTAACCGTTGTAATGCTACAGTAAGGACAAACCAGGTTTCGTTTTCTTTTTTTCCATAGGCATGCAACTGCCACTGTGTCACACCACTAGTACCACCGCAATGAGGAAATTTCACCCGCCCAGGATTGCCAACGTTAATCCCCATTTCACGTGGAGCCAGCTCTGGGCCTAGCCCTAATTTCTAACACAAATTACAGGTAAGATAAGCGTTTGGTGGGAGGTAGTATAATGGTGTATTAGGACTAGACGAGAGATTGACGGTAGTACTACTAAACTCCTACGACTGTTCAGGAAAACAAACTTACTGTTACACCCCCGTCCCCCACCCACCAGACTGAAAAGCAGTAAAAAACAGGTATGGTCAGATAAAGTTTAAAAATGTATATTTATGTAGCCCTAACAAAATAATCTCCCTCAAGACCCTCCCTAACCCCAACGATTGTCTTTGAAAAGTCCCAAAAAGAACCCAACTCCCAAATCCCACCCCCCAAAAGTCTCTAAAAAAAGGGCAAGGGACACTCCACTACTGGAGGGTGCTGGTGCATTTTGCGGCATGGGCATCATACTCCTTGCGGAGGGTGGCAAGCTCGAAGCAGAGGCCCTCCACCAAGTTCTTATAGTTATGGACCTCCTGCTCCAGGTAGGACATTCGGACTCCTAGGCGGCGTTGGCGTGCCTTGCAGCTTCTGTGGGGGGCAGCTGGTCTTTCTGCTGCTTGGCGGTGGCGGTTGGCTTTGTTAGCCCGGCTCCGTACCGCTGGAGCACTGCGCATGCTGGCGGCCCGTGGGGTCACGGAGGAGGATGCAGCTGTCCCAGTCGAGGATGTTGTGGTTGCACCGGTCGACTGCGTGTCCTCCTCCTCCTCCAGGGCCACCAGCCGCCGATATTCGGCGACAGTGGCATCCAGCCTCCGTTGCCGGGCCATTCGAGCCTGCTCCCTCCGTGATGTCGATTTGGAAGGAGCAACTATATGAAGAAAGAAAGACATAGTCTGTAACCAATGCTCCTTAGCATTAATAACACAAAGTGATTGAGCCGAAAGTTGGGTCACAGTACAAGTAGCAAATTGAAAGCACAGTACATAACTATTGAGGACAGTATCTATATTACCTCCCACTTCTGCATCCTTGCTCTAACATTAGTGGTAGTTTAATGAACAAATTCTACGACCACTATGGACTTCCATTACAGTCAACTATGACAGTACACCAGTCTTATTCTTATTCTTCTCTCTTGTTTAGGAAAATTGGTACGTTATCTTATGCAAGCCGGCAGAATGGCAGCACAGTGAACTTGCACCCGAGAAAAACAGTTGCACACCATGATGAGTGAGACAGACTTGCGTTACTGTACCGGTCCAGTACATGCAGGTGGTGAAGCTATTACTTTTCTATTACAGGTGGCACTGAGAATACTCTGTTACAAGGGCTACTGCTTAATTAATTTACCTTTCACCCTACAGTGCAAATGAGTACTAGAAAAGGAAAATGAAAAAGCTAAATAATTTGATTATCTATCACTTCACATGGGACGTATTTGCTGACATATGGGATGACTTTAGGTGCTTTGCTTAATATTGAGTGAACAGTGATACACCCACACATGAATGACGTACTACAACTAAACTAAAGTTATTAAGAGAGGTACGGAGTGTCCACCGTAATAACCGGATATATGCTGTGCTTGCAGTTGCAATACAAAGTACTGCTACTATTCATGGTAGTATTGGACAAATTTACAATTTCTTTTCCTTGCCTTCCCTACACTGGAACGGACGTGCGGGTGCGGTGGTACATGCTCTTCAAGGTAACACTTAGTTCATCCAGCATACACATGTGCTATCTAAGAGTCAGATAATACCATGCTCCAGGCATCCATTCATTCAAAGTATACGCACACATACAGTTTCTGTTTCACCCACCCAGACAGCTGTCCTTCCACCCATCCTTGCTTCATCATTGACCCAGCCATGCACCATACCATATTCTTTCCTTCCCAGCCACCTCGGGGGCCAAGCAAACACATATCATTCTTCTTTGCCAGCCATCATAAAATTTCGCGTCCCACTTACTTACACCCTTCTTTCGCTTTTCGTTCATCCCATCCATCACGTTCATCTAAGATCTTATTGGGATTCTTCTCACCAAAAACTTCACAGCTAAGTCGAAGTACATTTCGAGGAGGCTACTACCTGGTTGATTTGTAATACACCCGTGCAGAAAGCACACTATGCAGTCTTCAATGTCAATAAGTAAGGAATATATAGCTTACCTGTTCCCGCCACCACCGTGCGAACCCTCACAGGACCGTCCGCCGGCACTTGCACCGCATCCTCCCCAGAGTCCTCCTCGCCCAACACCACCACCTCCACGCTGGCCCCGCCACCAGATGTTCCACCTTTAAAGTACATTTAAGAATGTTAGAATACACCACTCACTACTATATAATATTTGGTCTAGGAGTAATAAAGAAATGTTAAAAAAACAGAATACACTGTAATAATTTGTGACTGTCTACTCTAAAGTAAAAATGTCCCTTTTTCCAGAGAAGGCTGTTGTCTTGCTGCACTTTTATGCACAACTGATGAATGCTTGCTTTTTATTTTTAACACGCACCACTTTTTCTCCTAACAGACAGAAGCTTGACTTCTAAGAACACGACCAGGATCAAGTTCAAACCAGGTGAGAGCTCGGCTCGACCACAAGAAATGTGTCCAATTAATCGTCAGCACTAAGCACTTTTCCGTTTTCAGTTAAATAGTTTTATGACAAAGTTGATTTTAATAAATGTCTTTACTTTTAATAAAGCTTTTAAACTTAAATAGACTCTGTGGTTTTTGGTCCTCCAGACTAGAGTGGATGAGCTAAAGGTTTTGGAATTTTTGCAAGCATGAGTGCCTCTGACACTTCTTGACTGTGACTCCATACTCTTGTCCTGCGTAGGATAATCTAATGATCATTGGGGATCAATCATCGGTGACTTCGGGAGCTAAATGACTCTGCCACACTATCTAGTCAGTAAGGAGACAGTGCATAGAGCTATTGCTGAATAGAATGGGAGTCCAATGGAATTGCCAAATGTCCAATCTTAGTTAGCTACACAGACAGACTAATAAGAATAATCTAGTAATACCACAGGGAGTCATATTCGAGGCAGGATAAGAATTTAGATCCAGTCTACAAGAAGATCAAAGACGATTTAGAAAAAATCGAATGAGGAACGCTAGGAAAAAATAGGTACTCCTTATTAAAATTAAAACTTACTGGGGCCAGCAAAGGAGCCCTCGCCTGCCAGATCCTGGCCTGCATCCTCCTGAACAGCACCCTCCTCCTCCTGTGTCCTCTTGCCCTTGGGGGGAGCTGATGTACAACATGAAAGAAAGAAAGACCAGAAAACATGGATGAGATTTGTCAACCAAATCAAACATTTCAAAAGAACAATAAAAAAATATTTTGGAGAAATAGCAAATAGATAGACAACTATTCCACGGGATCTATCTCATGTGGTATACTACGTTATTCGTATTGCCTGATTTGCGGACCGTTGACTTAGAAAGTTCCTATGTAACTCAATAAACAGACTACTAAAGAGGTTTGCCTAGGCCTGGCAGGCAGCAGTCCGCAGCACGCGAAGTGACAGACAAAGTCCATCCTGCTTGCAGATCAGTGAATACTCAAACTATCAATCCACCCACCACCACCACTATTTCTTCTTATAGCCATGTGTCTAAAGGAAGGACTGGACTTCAGTCTGTTGGGGCTGATTTAGAAGTCCCTTGCGGCTCATTTTCCTCCATTGTTGCGTGACTTTTGTGACGCAGCGGCAGAACAAAAGACTCGCCATGGTGTTGGTGCGGCGTATATATTAAAAAAAAACACATATGGGAGATGCATCACGTTGTAAAGCCCTACGCCATCAGGGGGCGTTCCGGCGCAAGGGAGGGCGTTCCTGCGCAGGAACGAATCCTAAAAGTGGCTGAGGGAAATCTACAAGATGTCAATCAGTCACTTTTAGGACAATGATGCATGACTCAAACCCTGCGCCTGCTTGAAGCCGACGTACGGCTTGATGCAGTATTGGGGAGATAGGGTACCCCAGAGCATTGCTGGAGCTGCGCCATCGTTGGCACGCAACTCCAGCAATGCGCCGCCTTTACGGCACAGATGCGTAAGGCTTCTGTGACGTTTTGGGCCAATGGGTGGTGGTGGCATGGCACACAATTACTACCGCATCCCTGCTACTTTGCAGGGATGCGCCAGTAATTGAAAATATGACCCTTAGTGTCTAGCATTACGCAGTTCTTATCTTTACACTACACTCATACATAATTTCTCAGGCCAATGAAATGAACACAAAATACAAAACAAATAAGCATAGTAGCAAGCAAGGCTACTGAGAAGGAGAGCAGTGCACCTGAAATGCATAGAAGATTTTGAAATATAATTTACCTACAATGTAATCGGCAGCATTATTGCTCTTGGTAAAGAACAAAGATTTGCAAATAACAGAGCCGGATAAAACAGAGTAGTGATGAATAGCTACTACTACTCACCAAGCCCGGGGACCTCTACACCGAGCGCGTCCAGCAAGTCCCGTTCCCGGTCCATTACATCCGTCCAGCGGTGGGTGGCCTGGTTATAGGTGCGCCGGACCCCAGAGAGCTTAAACATGGCCAGGCACACCTTCTCCCACCGCTTCCGGCGCTCCCGGATGCCATAGCCGGTTGCGATCTTGCCGCCTCCCAGGATGGTCTTGGGGAGGTGGCGCTGGACGTAGAAGTTTAGTGCGCCCACCTCCTCCGCGCTAAAGATCTCCCGTGGCACCACTTGCTCCCCCCTCAAACGCCCGCACGGGAGCCGGGCACGGGGTGCGGGACCCTTCCCCTTCTCAGGGTGCTTCCCGGCTCCCTTTACCATGGTCTGGGCAGAAATAAAGTTAAATGATAAAGAAGAAATAGAATAGTGAAGAAGAAAAGAAAAGAGTTTAAAAAAGTAGTTTAAAAGTAACTAAAAGTAGCAGAAAACACAAAAATATAGAGCTAGAAAAATAGAGGGATAGATAATAAGTAAAATAGATCAAATAAACTTCAAACAAGCAAAGGATGGCAGAGATTCAGAGAGGATACAGAAAGCATGCCCAGAACCATAGCAATGAATGAGAAACAAGATGGCCGTGCCCGTTCACGACCGCGTGGGTAAGTTCGCACGAGATTTTCCTCGCGAGCACGCGCGAAATTGTACTAGCGAGCAGCACACTTTGCGAGATTACACATAGCGGCCGGAAACGGAATTACGTCACGCAAACAAGATGGCCGCGCCCGTGTACGACCGCTAGGGTAACTTGGCAAACGTATAGCTACAAGCGCCTTGCGAACACGCACAAAATCACGCGAACATACACGCCGCAAAAAAAAAATTAGTGTATTCGCAAGCATTCGCGGCTTCCGAAATCGATCTCGCACGGATTCGCGCCCCAAAAAACGCACGAAATTGCAGAAAAAACGATTTTTGCTAAACTGAAAGCAATGAGGAGGTGCAAAAGTTCAAACTTAACATTAGTAACATTCACTCTAGTGCTTCCTGAGGGGCCCCACCAGAGTTTGCAACTATTCTATGACCCTGCTATGACCCAAACAGCAGGCTCATAGAATAGCTACAAGTAGACCATAAAGGTCCTGTGAAAAAGAATTGCACTGCAACAGAAAGCAAATTACAGATAAGGAAGGAAGCAGGTGCCAGCCAGACTGGAACTTTCAAAATAACTGACACATTAATCAACCCCAAATTAATTCATGGCAGTTGAAGTAGGGGAGGTGTGCTTGCTTTTTTCAACCCCCATAATCTACAGTGATAAACAAACCTAATGGGTGGCAGTGAGGATGTACCAGAGGGTGGCATGGGTGTCCCAGAGGGTGGCAGTGGTGAAACAGAGGGTGCTGTGAACCTGTGATGATAAACCAGACGTAGAAACAACATAGTCGCGGCCGTTGCGAGCCGAAAAGTAAGTTCGCAATTGCGAAATTGTCCACAAATCCTCGCGAACGCTCGCCAACACAAAAAACGGGAAAATCCGCCAATCCGCGAGAGTTCGCATATTTTCGCGGATTGCGAATCCGTAAATCCGCAAATTCGCGTACGCGAGATCCGCTAGATCCGCCCATGCTTATTCCCAATGATGTATAGAAGCGATGGCTTTTCGTCTACGCATTTCGACACTTAGAACGTGTCTTCATCAGGGCAATACCATCGTAATACTAAAAACAGATAAACAGAGTTTTAAAATAATGTCTATTTATGCTAAACAGTGCACAATGATACGTACAGTTTTGAACTTAGGGGCCAGAAGAATGATAACCAAACATGGTATACCGCTTTACAACAAGTAAATTACAATTTGTTATATTCTCATATTTAACATATGGCTATGAGGACAATATGGTACAATTGAGTTATACATTTTTCTTTTCATATATGAACACAAACGAAGAGAAAAAATAAAGAGAATAAAAATAGGGGAAACAGAGAAAGGTACAGATTAGCGCATAGGTGTTAGACAGCAGACACTGGTGCTGCTTCAGTGAGGAATTTAAAAATGTAAAGGTCCATTTCTTTTTTCTAAAGTTCAAAGTTACTTTGGCAGTCTATTTGAATACACTGTGGTGCCTCACAACAACTACCGTAGGGCAAGGAAAATGCAGTTTGGCCAGTTCTCACGATAACAGTCCTAACTCGTTATTTAGTGTAACCTTCGTTGTTGTTTAATGGCAAGCTTACCTTTAAATCTTGGAAAGAAAGACTTGATATTAGGTCCAAATGGGATCTGTAAGGGGAACTTCTATATCTAGTTGAAGCCGTTAGGGGAAAACAAAGATACCAGATATGAGCATGTTTGATGAGCTGTGGCTGTAATTGGCAACTATCGGAGATACGTTTAGAAGAAACGCATTACTTTTCTTTTGGTATGGACGTTTCCGGGCGTTATGTAAGGATATCAATTTGGGGGGAGGTAGTATAGGTACATGTGCGTGCGAGGATACTAAGGTATCAATGACTCCTACTGCACATGTGACTATCTAAGAGACACTGAATTATGATGGGTTGTGGTGCCTACCTAATCATGCACTGTTCACCTGGTGCTCCGCACCTTCTTTGCTTAATTGTCAACCAAATTAGATTTTCAGAGCAATTCAACATAATACATAGCATTTTAAATTAGTTGCATCTTGAGGAGCCCAATGCATTTCGGCACCTAGCGGTACCTTCCTCAGGGGAAAATCTTATCTCTCCTCTCATGGATTGATCTTTCTGTGGTTATATCTTCATCAAATGCCAATATTCTCGTGCTGATCATCTATGATGTTTCTTGTCTTCACTATGGTTCACGTTTCTGGTGTTTCTTGCTCTATTCTTCAAACAATATTCCGCTATCCTTTCGAAGCCTCTGAGAGGAGAGATAAGATTTTCCCCTGAGGAAGGTACCGCTAGGTGCCGAAATGCATTGGGCTCCTCAAGATGCAACTAATTTAAAATGCTATGTATTATGTTGAATTGCTCTGAAAATCAATGTGTTAAAAGTATAATGCAATGTCAGAATGAAAATTGTTATGATTATGATTATGAATAAGAATAACAAAATGAAATGCATAAAAGAAAGACAATGATTAAAAGTCAAACTGAGAACTATGGTAAAGTGTTTGGTTGACAATTAAGCAAAGAAGGTGCGGAGCACCAGGTGAACAGTGCACGGTTAGGTGGGCACCACAACCCATCATAATTCATTGATATATTAGGGATTGACAACCCTTGAAGAGTCTAAGAATAAGTTTCATAACGGAGTGCTCCTTACAATCCCAATTAATTCATATCTAAGAGACACTACATATTGTGAGCGCTCGGGTATTCGCAGTGTAACTAAGTCGATAACTGATTGTAATTACCTGAGGTACAAATATTTAAATGGTGTATACACTCCTTGTCTCTAGTTGCGATGTCAATGCTTGCCGCTGTAGGCCGGTAGCGCTAATGCAAATATATTCGGTAGCTGAAGGCACAGGAATAAAAATAAAAAATAATGAATATAAAAATTGTATGAATCGTCTTGGCTCTAAACGTGGCAGTCGCATTAGATTAATTAAAAGAAATACCTTGATTCTGTATAGTATCCAACTACCCAATATCGAACGTGGCAACAATCCGATGTGTTTTCGCGGGATTGGAAATATTGTGACTCAGCGGTTCGCTGGAACAATTGCTGGGTGCTATAAATGAATAAAATATGGCATCTTGATGGTACTGGTGGTGGTGGTACTGGTAGTGGTGGTGGTGGTACTGGTGATTTGTACTGTAATGGTGGTACTGGTGGTACTGGTAGTGGTACAGGTGATGGTGGAGGTGGTAATGGTGGTGGTGGTACTGGTGGTGTTGGTACTAGTGGTTGTACTGGTGGTGGTACTGGTGGTGGTGTTACTAGTGGTGATACTGGTGGTGGTGGTGGTACTGGTGATTTGTACTGTGGTGTTGGTACTGGTGGTACTGGTACTGGTGGTGGGGGTGGTACTGGTGATGGTACTGGTGGTGGTAGTGGCACTGGTGGTGGTGGTAAAGGTGTTGATACTGGTGGTTTGTACTGTGATGGTGGTACTGGTGGTGGTGGTGGTAGTGGTGGTACTGGTGATGATGGTACTGGTGGTGCTACTGGTGGTGGTGGTATTGGTGGTGTTGGTGGTACTGGTGGTGCTGGTGGTACTGGTGGTGGCGGTAGTAATGGTGGTGGTGGTAATGGTGGTGGTGGTACTGGTGGTGGTGGTGGACGTGGTACTGGTGGTGGTAGTACTGGTGTTGGTGGTAATGGTGGTTGTAGTACTGGTAGAGGTGGTGGTGGTACTGGTTGTGATGGTGCTACTTGTAGTGGTGGTGGTGGTACTGGTGGTAGTATTGGTGGTGGTGGTACTGGTGGGGGCATGGGCGGTGGTAGTACTGGTGGTGGTGGTACTGGTGGCACTGGTGCTGGTACAGGTGGCGGTACTGGTGGTGGTGGTGGTGGTGGTAGTACTGGTGGTACTGGTGGTGGTGGTAGTGGTGGTAGTGGTGGTGGTAAATCATGGGCTGAAAATTAGTTCCGCTCGCGGAATTTGCGGATTTTCTGCAATTTCGCGATCCGCGAATCCCGCGAATTCGCGGTTTAATCCACGAATCAGCGGGGACGAATTTTCAGCCACGCACTTACAGGGTTACAGCATCAGGTGCAAAAGTTGAAGCTAACCTTTTATAAAAGGGTTACAAAGAAATTAACTTCAACTTGGGCACCTTCTGCTGTAAGCCTGTAAGTGCTTCCTGGCGCCTCATTGCCTACTTGCAACTATTCTCTGACCCTGGCTCTGACCCTTGAAGCATAGTCAGAGAATAGTTACAAGTAGGCAATGAGGCGCCTTTCACGAAAATCTCAACAGGAAACACTGACAGATATAAAAACAAGCATTTGCAATGCAATAGGTCTTGCATTAGGAAAGTTTGAGCTATTGGTCTTGTAAATGACAATTTTTTTATTTATGTGTTGGTTTTGAAAATAGCTAAATTAATAGCTTTGTCATTTACAATGCCAATAGTTATAACTTTCGCAAATGTGACACCTGTAGCATTTGTAATGCAACATGTTTTGTATTTACGTGACTTAGCTGTATTGATATTACCAATTACAATGGATTTTAATTTTTTAAAATAATTAATACTTAAATAAAAGTGATTTTAATTTATAATGGCAATAGCTTAAACTTTTGTAAATAACTTTCGTGAAGATTATGTTCACTGGGGATGCGCCAGTTATTGTGAATCTGCCCCTATACATTTAGCCAACGAGGGAGCACTTACTGATTAGACAGTAGAAAGTACTCCAGTTGAGTAGAGGTATTGCACAAAAAGGTGGCATCTTCGTGGACAAACACGCAGGGCAGGATTCATTCTGCCCCCTGTTAGACTCGTTTTTTGTGCCCTTCTACCCTCTGTTAGACTTGTTTTTCCCTTGTTTTTCTGCCCTTCTGCCCTCTGTTAGACTCGTTTTTCCCTTGTTTTTCTGCCCTTCTGCCCCTTGTTAGACACGTTTTTTGTGCCTTTGTGCCCTCTGTTAGACTCATCTCTCAGATGCGTCACGTTGTTAATACCCAGCACCATGGCGCATCTTTTGTGCTGCCGCTGCGTCACAAAAGGTCTCGGTAGAGGGTGGCAGTGGTGAACCAGAGGGTGGCAGTGATGAACCAGAGGGTGACAGTGATGAACCAGAGAGTGGCAGGGGTGAACCAGAGGGTGACAGTGCTAAACCAGAGGGTGGCAGTGGTGAACCAGAGGGTGGCAGTGATGAACCAGAGGGTGGCAGTGGTGAACCAGAGGGTGGTGTGCCCATACACGACCGCATGGGTAACTTCGCCATGCAAGCGGCCCGCGAACACGCAAAAAGCCCCGCAAACCCGCAAAAAACCCCGCAAACACGCAAAAACCCCGACCAACACGCGAAAAAACTAAAATCTGCAGATTCGCACGAATTTGCGTATTGCGAATTCGAATTCGCGCGAATTAGAGAAACGCGAATTCGCAAATTTTGCCCATACTTAGTGGTGGTACTGGTGGTGGCAGTGGTGGTACTGCTGGTGGTAGCACTGGTGGTGGTGGTAAAAATGGTGGTGGTACTGGTGGTGGTACTTCTGTTGGTGGTGGTACTGGTTGTACTGGTAAAGTTGGTGGTACTGCCACTGGTGGTAGTGGTGGTACTGGTGGTTATGGTGGTACTGGTGGTGAGACTGGTGGTGGGACTGGTGGTGGTACAGGTGGTGGTGGGGGTGGTGGAGGTACTGTGGTACTGGTATTTGTGGTACTGTTGGTGGTGGTACTGGTGGTGGTGGTACTGGTGGTGGTGGTAGTGGTGGTGGTGGTGGTACTGGTGGTGGTACTGGTGCTAGTGGTACTGGTGGTACCTGTACTGGTGGTACTGGTGGTGGTGGTACTGGTGCTGGTGGTGCTCGTGGTCGGGGTACTGGTGGTTGTGATACTGGTGGTGTTGGTGATGGTACTGGTGGTTCTGGTGGTACTGGTGGCGGTGATGGGGTTACTGGTGTTGTGGTACTGGTGGTGGAGGTACTGGTACTAGTGGTGGTGCTACTGATGGTGTTGGTACTGGTGGTACTGCTGGGGGTGGTACTGGTGGTGTTGGTGGTCATAGTGGTGGTGGTGGTGGTACTGGTAGTGGTGATAATAGTGGCGGTACTGGTAGTGGTGGTGGTGGTACTGGTAGTGAGGGTACGGCTAGTGGTGATGGTGGTACTGGTAGTGATGGAACTGGTATTACTGGTGGTACTAGTGGTGGTGGTACTGGTGGTGGTGGTACTGATGGTAGTGGTGGAGGTGGAGGTATTAGTGTTGTTAATAAAACAGGCTTTTGAAAACAACCCGTCATGTGGCTTTAGTACAGATGACATGTAACACAGAGGTGCTGTTGTCAGTTTCAGCACATTAGCACCCTACTATGTGCTACCTGGAATTCACATGACTTAATTTGCTAAATCCTTAATAATTCCATTTTACTTGGGGGGGGGTTGTAAAAAAGACATGAGATAATGCTGGGTTAGAGTGATTAAAAGCAGGCGTCTGTGTTATGGGGCGGCCGAGCTGCTTAAAAAACACATGCATTTGCAATGCAATAGTTCTCGCATTTACGCGAGTTTAAGCTATTGACATTGTAAATGACAATGCCTTTTATAAACGAAAATAAAAATAAAAGGCATTATTATTTGCAATGTCAATAGCTCAAACTCGCGTAAATGCGAGACCTATTGCATTGCAAATGCTTGTTAGATTAGTGAGTAGAAAAGCTCCCTTTCGGCCCATGCAGCAAATTAATTAAATAAACAAGTGCGGACACTAAAGTGAAAGCGGACCGCGCTGCAAAAAGAAAAATAGTGCTCACCGACTTATGAAGTAGACCGTGTAACGCCACAAGTAAAAGATCCAGTCCTCATGGAAGGTAACAAATGGCAACAGGGCGGTAACAGGGAGGGGCTAACAAGCCTTATTATCAAATGCAAACCAGCATTTACCAAGGACAATGACACCAGCCAATCAAAAATATAGGCTGAGAGAAGGTGAGGTTTCCACAGCAAACTTGACTACTGCATGCCTCACAGAGCGAGCAGCGCATGCGCGCTGCCGCCACACTCGACCTAAAGATTACCTACAGCAAAACTTTCAAACAAGCATTTGCAATACAATAGGTCTCGCATTTACGCAAGTTTGAGCTATTGACATTGCAAATGACAGTGCCTTTTATTTTTGTTTTTGTTATTAAAACATAAATAAAAGGCATTTTCATTTACATTGCCAATAGCTGAAACTCGCGTAAATGTGTGACCTGTTGCATTGCAAATGCTTGTTGGTAAGGTCATTGTACCAGAGGGCACTGAAAAGTTTGCGGGTGCTCGGAAAACTTAAAAGATTTAAGAACGGTGGGCCAAATCTCCATTGGTAGGTGTGGAAAGAAAGTAACTGACATTAGTGCGAGGGGTGGTGCTTAAATGCAGCTCCTCTCCATCACTTCCGCGGCGCTATGGCGCCAATGTGGAGCTCGTGGACGTCAGCCTACAATGCATGGGAGTATGGCTACGAAAAACCTCCACATCCAGTCTTTTACCAGAGGGATACTCACTATTAACTCCCCCAAGGCTTTTGCTCAGTTTTAAGTAAAAATTTACTTTTTATTGATCCAAGCCCGAAGTAAATGATGACAGGTGTATAATATTATGTTGCGCTTCTGTTATAAAGTGCACTAAACTTGCACAGTGTTGATGCTATGCCGTAATGCATAAAAGCAGTGTAAGCGTGATTAAATGCAAGCATATTGGATTCCACACATACTCCTTGGAGCTTTAGTTCAATCTCCGTCAGCCATTGGATTCTTTGGTTCAGAAACTATTAGCATTCGCTTCAGACATTACCAGTCACATCATGGATCACCTAACTGGAGTATTTTAGTCTCACCTTCTTTGTATTGGCTGTTTATGTATATGTGGTGTTCTGCCTCCTTTGAGACACAGAAAGGACTATTTTACATCTGAAAGATACATACTTTCATCACACATGTATTTCTTTATTTCATCTATCAACTTGTGAGGCTGGGGGCGTTATCGCAGCTCTCCAATAATATATTGCTACCAGTTCTTTAAAATATGCATGGAATGGGCTTTGGATAAATCCAGAAGTGTATTAATCTCCCTTCTTCATGCTGTTGGCTGTTTAGTGTATCCTGTTACCTTCCACGAGGTGCTTGCACTGCAATGCTTGAGGGAATATTTTACATCTGTAAAGTACACTCTATCATGAAACATTTAATTCTTTATCTCATAGATGCACAGAATACAAAAAGCATTTTTCTTTTACTGCATTCGGCTTTTTAATGTTAGTCAGGACTCAAAATGCAAGTCAGCCCTTATTGCTTTACCAATTTTATTTTGATTGACGCTATAGCAGGCATTTGTATTGCTTTTTATAAGCACTCTAGGGCAAGTGTCAATCGTATTGGCTTTGCCAAAGCTTTGTTATTTTGCAGGGAAGCTTTTACGCAGTGAATGCGATAAAGTCCCTAACAGACAGTCCTCCAATTCTTTAGGTATCCCAAAACACAGAAAGGTACTGCTCTACGTTGATAACCTTGCTCTCATCCCTCACTCAGCATTATTTGTAAGGAAATTGTCAGTTCTAGCTGGTATAAACGTAAGACTAATTATAATAAAGCTGGATGCCTGAATATTGCAGGCAGGTGATATACACTTATAACATTTGAGGTTGTACCCATTCTAGAGCTGGCAGGTTTAATAGCAGCCAGTTATGGTGGATACACTGATGAGTCCACTTGGGAGGGACTTAAAGAACTAGGTGGCACCGATCTGCTTTGCAGGTCGTATATCTTTGGTAAAATGTTGTTCTACCCACGATCAGTGCTTCGTTTTTAAACAGCCGTTTCCTTTCCGGGTGATTATCTGCAGGAAAGTCAATCTGACATGAGCTCTTCCATCAGTGGGCTGTGATATTGTAGAAGTTCCTGGCTTGTGTCCTCCTTGAATTCTGAATCATGGTTCTTCTGAGCAGTCGGACGGAACAGAACTCAGTGACAGTGCTTCTTTTCGTAGTGAGTGAGGTGTCTGTGCAGTACGTGCATCTCTGTGCTGTAAGGGACCGCGTAGTGTTTGATCAGTCAGAGGCGGCTCTGAGCAATGGGTGAGGCCTCTGCAATGCCATGCTATGCCACTGATGCCACTTCTTTTGACATGCTTTGTGAATGTTTACACATGACAAATGCGTGAGCTCCTGGGGGTATCTGGCTGCTCTACAGAGCTTTGTGTCATCGTAATATGTGCAAAACAGAATTTTTTTTTCTCACAATCCGCTTATTTCTTGCAAAATGTTTAATATATATTTTTGCAAGCACGCAACATTCTAACCAATTATGTTATAGCATGAAAATTGGGATTTCGGCAAATATTTGAAAATTACACATTCCTCATTTTCACCAGTTTTAAATAGGTACAACGTAGCATTCCTTCCACGCAAGCTTAGGACCACCTGGGAGAAAACACTACATCAGGTGCACACTCGCCACAAAAAGCTTCGAGCCACTGGCATCTACTCCAAGAGCAGGGAACACGAAGGGGAAAGCCAGAAACTGGATCGTGTGAAGGGCAACTATTGGGAACTTCACAAAACTTTGTTTGCAAAATAATAATGTGCTGCTATGGATCCCAAATTACAGACCCGTCTTCCTCCGGAAACAAAGGGGCTATTCACAAAAGCCTTCTGGAGTAGATCAAGTGGTACTCCTGTAGTGAGCATCATGTTACATTCTCTTACATGCCATTGTGAATTGGCCTCAAAACATCTAAAATGGAAATGTTCCTTGAATATTCAGCACAATTAATACAAATAGAAAGGGCTGTGGCTTCTTTGCACATTTACTAATAGAGAGTTGGGGTTTTAGGCAGATCTAAAATGCTTCTAAGAGTATGTAAATGAGTAGTCATGTGGTATTGTATTGTATTGCAACAATTATATAACGTTTACTACCCTGCACCTATGTGGTGTGCTGAAGCGCTTTCCTACATGGCTAGCATGCTACACCATGTAGTGTGTGCGGTTGTGGTGTGTGTATTGTCTTAGTTTTGGTCCTATGTGGGAAGTGTTTCCATTTTGTGAGTGATGACTACAGAGGTGCGGTTATCGTGTTATGGGACACAGCGCTTAACAGTGTGATGGATGAAGATTACTTCCAGTACTCAAACGCTTTGTGGATCGGTCCCATGGCTTTTACCTACACCAATCAATTCCAGAAAGTGCATGAAGCTTAGGTTTACCAGAAGGATCCGCGCCACCTGGGACGCAAAGTTCCAAACCTTGGCTATTATTTACCATTCCAATATTCCAGGCCCACCGGTGTATATGTTAAGGGGGCAGTGAGAAAATGGTCCTGATGCTGCAGAGGGCCACAAGGGTTAACTTGCAATTAACACCACTCAGCACCTGCTCCCTGCTGGATGCGACTTCAAGCCCGACACTACTTACCAGAGGTCGTGAGTGTCTGGCATGAGCTGTCAATCACCACATGCTGCAGGAAGTCCTGCCCTCTTACTGCCGCTGCAAGTCCTCACCAGCAGAGTGCATATCGGCTCATCTTCAGCTCAAGCAAAGTCGAGGAAACATCTGGCACCTTCGCAAGGAGGAGAAGGTTGCCTACTTGAGTTTGAATGTTGCTCTGAACAAACAGGCACGTGGTCACAAACACAGGCCCATCATAAATACAAGCAGGGGGTTGCTGAAGGCGCTGTACAAAAGGACTATAGAAATCACGAAAAGTTAGTAGGTTGTGTGCAGGTACTTCACAGGCGAGCAATGATAATGTGATTGCTTTCAGCTTCAGTTGCCCTGATGAAGGCTCACAAAATCCATAATGGGCCCAAGGAGTTGGAAAGTCAGCACTCTGATGCTTGAAGAGTCATCTAAATATGTAAAGGTCTATGAAATGGATCGACCCCTGTACCGCAGTCCTTCTGTGAAACAAAGACATGAGAGGTCAAATGAGATTCAAGCTACTGAACTTCAAAGTGTGTGCAGTGCTCTATGAGCTGAAAAACTTGGAACTGGACCATGGATTCTGTAAAGTGAACAAAGACGTCCGCAAGGAGGCACCTTAACCCACCAAGCTTTATTTCGCTGCAGTCTGTAGGCTGCAGGGGTGTCAGTCAAATGTAAGGTTTACACGGATTGGCCCTGGCCCTTCTTGATTATCAAAGTACTATCCCATTTGGCAATCTAGAATTCCCGAATGCACAGTATCTCTGAAAGAGATATGGACAGTGTCAACCACATTAAGCCAGACAGAAGCTCCTGAGGCGGAAGCCGGGAGATTAGCGATTTTTTTTTAAAAGTTGGTTATCTTGTAAAACTGTTATTTTACCTGTTGCTTCACTCAGCCCTGAGCACTCCCCCCTCCTTCACAATCGCCGACACCACCGCGCAGCCGATGTTAACGCTGCCGCGGGGTTGAACAAACTTCTTGCCGCCATCAGCGAGGGCCGCGAGGCCACGCCCACCGGCCAGAGGCCACGCCCCCGCCCACTACTTAAGCCGCGCTGAGCCCAAAGCACGCATTAAGCCAGACAGAAGCTCCTGAGGCGGAAGCCGGGAGATTAGCAAATTTTTTAAAAAAATTGGTTATCTTGTAAAACTGTTATTTTACCTGTTGCTTCACTCAGCCCTGAGCACTCCCCCCTCCTTCACAATCGCCAACACCACCGCGCAGCCGATGTTAACGCTGCCGCGGGGTTGAACAAACTTCTTGCTGCCATCAGCGAGGGCCGTGAGGCCACGCCCACCGGCCAGAGGCCACGCCCCCCGCCCACTACTTAAGCCGCGCTGAGCCCAAAGCAGACATTAAGCCAGACAGAAGCTCCTGAGGCGGAAGCCGGGAGATTAGCGAATTAAAAAAAAAATTGGTTATCTTGTAAAACTGTTATTTTACCTTTTGCTTCACTCAGCCCTGAGCACTCCCCCCTCCTTCACAATCGCCGACACCACCGCGCATCCGATGTTAACGCTGCCGCGGGGTTGAACAAACTTCTTGCTGCCATCAGCGAGGGCTGCGAGGCCACGCCCACTGGCCAGATGCCACGCCCCCTCTCCTCCCCTCTTTAAAATGTGCCAGGGCCGGACGCGCAGCGTGCGCGCGCAGCGTGCGCGCCGTCAGCGCGCCGTCAGCGTGCCAAAGGCAAGCCCGTCTGCGCCCGTCTGCGTCCGGCCGGGGACAGGGTCCAATTCCCCTGGTCTCCCTCCTAAGACTCGCTATAGTGCTGCTGCCCTTCTGACACTGAAACCCCTCACGGAAGAGAGTTGCCTTCATCAACACCATCCTCTGAACCTCCCCACTAACTGTTTACACTGCATCACTAACCTCCGACCCGCTCGACTCAGGGCGGCCCAACAAAACTACACTTTACTGCTCCTGAATTGCAGGTCTCTACCAAGACACAGCGCAGAAATCTTCCTGCTCTTAGACGAGCGGTCTCCTGACGCCATTTTCCTAACCGAAACTTGGCTAACCCCAGACTGTGACCCGGATGTGATTCAAACCCTGCCACCGGGATACCAAATTGCTCGCAGGGACCGTTCACGCGGAAAAGGTGGAGGCCTTGCCATTATCTATAAATCTATATACCAATGCCATTGTACCCTTGATCCAATCCCATACTGCGAAAGTATGTCCTTCTGCCTCAAACTCACCCCCAACGACAGTCTCACAGGGGCACTTGTATACCGCCCCCCAGGCCCACTGAATCACTTCCACTCTTCACTACCCTCGCTAGCGGCCGAATCTGCTATGTCTTCCTCCAACTTTACGCTGTTGGGAGACTTTAACATCCACTTCGATAACAGTACGAACAGCACTGCTAACGAGCTAGTTTCCAGCTTAGCCGCAATTCAACTAGAACAACTAATCAGGTCCCCTACTCATAACAAAGGTCACCTGCTCGACCCAGTCTTTAGCAACTGCCCCAACCTCACGGTTGGCACTATCACCCACCTCCCATGGACTGATCACTTTCTGATTCCCCTTAACTGGTCCACTTGTAAAGTCACTCCCCCTCCATTTATCCCACGAAAGATGAGAAATTGGTCAAGACTCCCGCTAGAGCAGTGATCGAACCTCCTCTCCTCCTCCAAACCCGCTCTTTCCAAGAGCCCTGTACCTGACAGCAGGACATTCAACAAGTGGATCGAGGACTCTATCGACACCATCCTCCCTTCCAGGAAAACCAGGCTAAAAAGAGCACGAGAAACTGCCCCCTGGTATTCGGAGAAGCTCAGGGAGCTAAAACGACAGTGTAGAAAGTTGGAAAGGAAGTGGCGCCTAGGGTACACTATCACTGGAAAAGAAAGGTATAGGGAAGCCATTAGGGCGTACAAATGCGAAATAAACCTAGCTCAAACTAACCACTATAAAGAAAAAATTATGGCAGCTCGATCTAAGCCTAAAGAAATATACCAAGTAGTCAAAAGTCTTTCTAAAATCTCCCCCCATGGCTTCAACCGACAACCCTATAGCCCAATGTAACGAGTTGGCTGAATTTTTCTTTCAAAAAATCAATAAAATATACTTATCCTTCGCAGCCCCCATCTCAGAGACCATCACTGTCATACCATCACCCCCAAGCGATACAGAACATCCTTCGCGAGTGTTGGACCTGGCCTTCTTGGCAGGGTCAGCCCTGAACTTTTTGCCTTCCTCCAATACTCTCTCTGACCTGTTTTTGTTGATTTAATGACTCTGGGCACTTTTACCACTGCTGACCAGTGCTAAAGTGCATATGCTCTCCCTGTGAAAAGTATATATGTGATTGATGTCCATGATTGGTTCATTAGATTTACTGTCAGTCCCCAGTAAAGTGCACCAGGGGTGCCAGGGCTTGTGAATGCCAATACTGCTAGTGGGCCTGCAGCGCTGGTTGCGCCACCCACAGAAGCAGCCTTAAAAAGTGTCTAGGGTCTGCCATTGCAGAACCTGCGTGCAGTCTGGTACTGTCATGCTGGCTGGGCAAGTGCACACACTTGCCAGCCTTTAAACCTTCCCTTAACTCCATATTAGTCACCCCTATGGTATGCCTGAGGGCAGGGTGCATTGTAAGTATAAGGTAGGACATGCTCTGATGTGTGTGGCATGTCCTAATAGTGAATTACTGCCAAATTCGTTTTTCACTATTGTAAGGCTACCTGTTCCCCTTAGGCAAGATGGGCTGCTGGAATTATTACACTCTATAATCCCAGCAGGCTCAGGGAACATGGTAGAAATTAGTGTTTAGTATGCCTGAACTCAGAATATTAAATACTTATTTTAGTAAAGTTTATTTTAATATCCTGTGTTTGCAAATGCTACTTTTAGAAAGTTAGCCTTTGCTTGCTTAACCATTTCAGCCCGCCTCTGCTTGGATGTGTATCTGACTGTCTTGGTTGTGTGAGTGACAGGGCTGGGAGATGACAGGTGGTGAATGGCAGGATTACACCTTAGTGGGAGGTGGGAGTTTCCCTGGACTATACATCAGGCTGTGCTCTGCCACCACAATGCTGGCTCCGCCCCCCTGGGGAGCGACTGATGACTCAGCCTGCACCTGGCCCAGGAAGGGCGAAGCTTGTCAACAAAGTCATCCTGGCTGCCCCTGTCCACACAATGCTGGCTCCGCCCCCCTGGGGAGCGGCTGATGTGCCTGCCCTCGCACTGAATGCAGAAGCCAGAAGTACCCACCACAAGTGCTCAGAGGCTGAGAGCAGTTATGCAAAGGCCCCCCTGGCCTGTAGGAACAAAAGAAACTGGGTATAAAAGTAGGAGCCCTGCTCCTTGTAAATTAGAATCCTGTTTTACCACGAAGGACCTCTGCCCGACTAGAAGGAGAAGAGACGCTGGGAGGACTGGCCTGCTGCTTGCCTTGCTGAGAAAGGAGAGGAAAAGACTTGATGAGAAAAGACTTTGCTGCTTTGTGCTTTAACATTCTCCAAGGGCTTGACTGAGCTTGCCTCCTGACCTGAGCCACAGGACCATCTGTCTCAACCTGCTCTCTGCTCGTCTGCCGGTATCTTAAGAGGATTTCTGCAACTGCCGGAGCTGTGACCCTGGTGCCCCCCAGCCCCTCCCTGAGGCCGTAACCGACCGTGTCTACTCGTCCCCGCCGAGGAAGAGCTCCGCTCTGTTGAGCCGCTCTTCCCCCGCTGAGAAGATCGCTGTGTTAACCCGCCTGGGAAGGCTCACTGCTGTGGTGCCCCTCAGCCCCTCATTGAGGCCGTGATCACCGGTTTCCCCGTCCCTGCCGAGGGAGAGCCCCGCTCTGCTGAGCCGCTCCCCCTCCGCCGAGGGAAACCACCGAAACCACCGCTGACGGAGGCTCGCTGTGTGCCCCCACGCTCCCGCCTGAAGACCTCCACTGGACTTGCCCAGACCCAGAGACAGACCCCGTGAAACCGGGCGCCTCGGGTGTCAGCCTCGCTCTCGTGAAGAGCCGCCGAGTACTCCGCCCCCGCCTTCGCGGGAAATCCTTCATTGACTGCCACTCGCCCGCGCACAGTGTTTACTACGGGCTGGGGGCCCGCAACGTTCTTCTTTCCCCCTCTTGACACTGTGCGCGGGATTTGCTACCATACGGCTGCCCCCGCCTTCCCCCAAGACCTCGGAGGCGTGTAAACTAAGCCGCGGTACGAGCCGTCTCTCCCTCGAAGCTCGCACCGCTCTGTACCCCCTTTTGGCTCCTGGGCCCCGCCGCAAACCTGCAACCTTCCACCGCCGTGTGAGCCGCACACAGCGGGACAGCTAGTGCACCCGACCCGACCGCGAGCCCCGCGAGAAGCGTGAGCTTCGGCAGGTCGGGCCCGTTCTCGAGCCGGGAGATGACAGGAGCGCTAGAGAGCGCACGAAGAAACAGGAAGCGGCCTGAGGGGGTGCTGGCATCTAAAGACTTGTGGCCCAAGAAGAGACCTTAGACCAGTCCCAACGGTCTAAAGACACTAAGAAGTGACTTTTACACAGAAATCCACAGTGACTGAAAACTAAAAGAAAGCTTGCCTATTTACAACCTGTTGGCCTACAAAGACGTTATTGATCTTGTGATAAGTCTGATCTGAGAGATATAAAATATTTACATAAAGAAGCGTATTTTTATATATTCACAGCCTGGTGTCCATTTGTGGGGGGATTGGTACATTTTACTGTGTGTGTGATTACAAATGCTTAACTGAATAACGCCTGAAGAATAGCCTTGGCTGCTCACGCCACGCAGCTAGAGTGTGAGCAAGGGTAATTCTAAGGGGTCATCCTTTGCCCTGACTTAGAGGAGAGGGTCCCTGCTTGTCACAAGTACATACTTGCGCCAACCAGAGACCCCCAATTCTAACAGCGAGTTTCCCTAAATAAATTTTCACCATTAGATCTGGAATCACTCAAATCCCTTGCACATCAAGTAAAATCAGGCTCCCCCCTTGACCCAGTGCCCCCTCGAGTGATGAACATGGCTAACCAAGTCATTTTCCCCACCCTCATGGACCTACTTAATAGCTCCATGCAAACAGGTGTGGTTCCTCCCTTCTGGAAACAGGCAATGGTGAGAGCACTGCTTAGGAAACCCAACCTCAACCCTATGGACCCTAACAACTACCGTCCAATATCCCTGTTGCCCTGGGCAAGTAAAATTCTAGAGAAGCACATTAATCTCCACTCACCAACTTCCTTGAGGAGAATTCTCTACTGGACTCCACCCAAACAGGATTCCGTCCAAAACACGGCACAGAAACTGCTCTTCTGGCCGTGACTGAGGAATACAGAAGGATCTTGGATTAGGGGGGGCGGTCAGTGGCAGTGATCCTCCTTGATCTAAGCGCTGCATTTGATACGGTGTGCCACAAAACCCTGATGTCTCGCCTAGTCGATCTGGGGGTCTCAGGAAACGCTCTTGACTGGTTGGGTTCCTTTTTGAGCGGAAGGACCTTCCAGGTCTTTGATGGCGACTCCTGCTCCACTAGCAGACCTCTAAAATGCGGGGTACCCCAAGGCTCCTCCCTAAGCCCCACGCTGTTCAATGTGTACATGAGTCCGCTGGCTGAGGTCGTCCGACAATACGGTATCAAGATCATCTCGTATGCGGACGACACTCAGCTGGTGGTCTCTCTGGCACAGAAGAACAGCAGGCTCCCCCAGATCAACCTAGCAGCTTGCATGGAGGAGGTCAGGAGATGGATGACAGCATCCTCATTAAAACTCAATGACGATAAGACCGAGATAATGCTCCTTGGCCCCCCTATTCTCACTCCCATGGACCAGCTATGGCCTCCCAGTCTGGGTCCTCCTCCATCCCCGAAGGAAGACATTAAAAGTCTGGGAGTCTGGCTGGACAAAACCCTCACCTTTAATACTCAGGCAACCAAAACAGCAGCAACTTGCTTCGGGATTATCCGAATGTTGAGAAAAATCCTGCCTATTCTGCCCTTGGAAGCTAAACAGGTTGTTATTCAGGGCCTCATCCAATCTCGGCTCGACTTCAACAATGCCCTTTACTTAGGAGCCCCTGACTACGTGCTGCAGAAACTTCAGCGCACACAGAACTGTGCAGCTTGCACGCTACTCCAAATCCCATGCTGAGAACCAGCTAAGCCAAGGATCAGGTCACTCCACTGGCTCCCGGTTAGGGATAGAATTAAATTTAAGACCCTGTGCATATCGCACCAAGCCTTCCACAGAGCCAGACCTGAGATTAACCACACACTTCTCACGCCCTACTGTCCCGGTAAGTCACTTCGCTCAGAGAACGCATTCCTTGCTGCAGTTCCCAGAGTCAAAAGGTCCAGAGTAGGAGGCAGGTCCTTCACGCTCAACACTGCTAAATTATGGAACTCCCTTCCCTTCTCACTTAGGTCCAACCCTATCCTTTCATCCTTCTGTAAAGAGCTAAAAACATATCTCTTCAGAAATTAGCTCCCCACCTGGATCTCTCCCCTCTTCCCCCAGAGCTCTGTTACCTTTACTTAGCGCTTGGACGCCCTCGGGCAGCAGCCACGCTTTACAAAACTCCTTCACTTCACTTCACTTCACACATGTATCAGTTAGTGGCTAAATAAATATCCCAAGTAGTATTATTTTTTTTAACACTGCTAACTCACGTTTATCGTACCTGATCTGAAAGGTGAGGGAGGAGTAACATTGTGCTCATTCAGTTCTAGGCTTCTCAGTTGAAAATGGCATCTAGTAATAGTACCGGGTCATTAAAAGTACAGCACCCGCTATGATGGGTTCAGCTTCATATGATCCCGGGTCCTGCCACACCTCCCTCTCGAAATGAGTGATGCTAATTTAAAGAAAACATAACTCAAGGAGGTTCGGCAAACCAAATACCCGACCTCTAAACACCTATCCGTCCCTCCACCCCCCCCTTCCCGGTGGTTAATAGACCATATTGAGAAGGAAAAAAGAGAATAAACATGCGTGCCCTCGGGTAGCTTTGATATTCATCAACCTGTTACGCTCTGTTTGAAGCTCAATAAAAAGAATTTTTTTTTAAAGTGCAGCAGAGATGAAAAGTGCCCTGGGTTCACTGTGTAAAGAGGACATATGAGGAAGGCTGTCCTGAGGCCAGGTCACAACAGCTCATTCAGGCTTTTTGAAGGATGTGGCTACAATTAAATGTACAGCGAATGCGGTGGATGTCACTTTAAAAGTGTGGGGGGAAGGGGTCAAGAATAGTATTTTTGTCAAATGAAATTTCCACAGTTACAAGATGGCCCAGCATTTTACTATTGTTAGAAACATATGTACCATTGAGTGATGCTGCATTCAAACATCCTACTTCTGGAACGTCTGACATTACACAAATTGAGAATTGATCATCTGTTCTGTTGCTGTATGTTATCTCATAAAATTGAAAGGTATGTATATTTGTTCCTTACCTGACATGCCCCAGGATGCACTTTAATAAATGAATCCCTTTTAAAACAGCAAAAAAAAAAAGTACAGCATCCCTCTAGGGAACTGCTGGTAAAGACATTGCAGGACCTGAAGAGGGGGCTTGCTGAATAAAAGTGTTACTGTCCCTGCTGAGACGTACTGATCATGATCATAGACAAGTATTCCAGGTGTTGGTGTGCTGTAGAATTGGGCACTGCATGTTTATATGTAAATATGTTCAAGGATCTTTTAGAAAAAATCAAAGTAAGTGAACAGAAGTTGCTTTAATTATCAATCCATTGGCATATGATGATTCAAGATCTCTTCATCGTCAAGTAGATAGATGAAAAGTTTTCATTTTGCATATGTGTAACATTTCTAGTTATTAGGCTTGTATGTGACATTTTAGGGCATATGTGTGACACTTTGAGTGACACTTTATCGTCAATTGAATAAAGCAGTTATAGCCATGGAATTATTGTGAATTGTATAAATCAGTTCTAAGCATGAAATAAGTTAAATATTTGGAAACTCTTGCTTTGTGCATTAAATGGTTTTGAAATTTCCTTAAAACAGACTGGAAAGATAGATGATCTGTGAAAAGCAAGAACAGACTGAAGATTTCAGTCATCCAAGGAAGGGTGACTTGCCAGATATATCATGTGCCACTTCCCATCATGCCCCTTATGCATAACAACACAGACACATATTCACTCACAAATACACACAAACAGAATTTCAAATTTAGCGAACAGTTTGGTTTAGTTTAGAAAAATACAGGCCCTGTAAACATTATTTTTCTTAGGAAAACCACCACAATCTAGTCCGTTTACACTTTTAGCATCATGTCCAAAAGCAGAACACCGCCTAAATGCAGCAAGTAACTATGAAGATGTTTTCAGACTATGAAGAAGGTACAGTGCCACTTCAATATTTCTGACCTTTTTACGAAAAAAATAAGTTTATGAATATTTGGATTATATATTGAGCACATTGTCAGAATACTTTGGAGCCTCATCAGATGGATCAGACTGCTGCTACTGGCACACAGTAGCCTCATGGCTAGTTTCACTTCAGCTGAAAACAGTCACCCAAGCCATCATCTCCAGCCGCCTCAACTACAGCAACGCAGTCTATGCCAGAACCACCAAACAATTATTTAACCACCTTCAGACCATCCAGAACACCGAAGCAAGACTCATTCTCAACCTCTTCAGGAGAACCAGCCCCACCCCCTACCCCAGAGCCCTCCACTGGCTTCCCGTAGAGAAAAGATGCTACTTCACACTCCAGGCTCACAAGGCCCGCCACAACTCTGGGCATGCCTACATAAACCACCGCATGACATTCCATCGACCCACAAGGGAACTCTACTCCACCTCCCTCGCCCTTGCCCACAACCAGGGCCAGCTTTAGCGCTGGTGGCGCCTGGTGCCACAATTATTTTTGCAGCGATCACACCCCATGATCGCCTACTCAGATTCTCTCACTACCACCGGCCAAGTGCCCCTCATCTCTCCAATCCAAAGTTATTGCTAAACACAGCTCCCCACCCAAAGATCAGTGCCCCCCTCCAAAGGTCAAAAAACAACAAGTGATGGACTGAATGTGGATCAATGTCACACACTCCCCCAGTCAAAAGATCTGGGCCCAAATCCATCGTTTTTTTGCACTCCACACCACCCTGGGTCAGATAATGGCTTTATGCAAATCAGCTCTGACCCTGTTGCCCTATGGGAACAGTCCAGTCCGAACTACAACAGCCATATCTTTCCCAGACCGGAATCAAGCATCCGAGGACCGGACCGGTTTCGAGGTAACACCTCTCTTCAGCCCGGCTAGCTTGACTCCAAAATTGTTTTTGCAATTCCCCTCCAAAGGTCAGCACACAGAGCGGCCGCACCAGTAGCACTTCCCTAAAGCCGGCTCTGTCTACAAACCCTGCCTCTGCTGGAACAGCTGCCGAGGTTGTTCCTTCTCCTACCTCACCGCCAAGTCCTGGAACGACCTTAGCCTTCACCTATGCACCTCTCCTTCACTTGAAGAATTTAGGAAGAAGCTCAAGACATGGCTCTTCGGTCAAGAACACTAGGACCTTGCACATGGAGACCCCCCCGGGCGACAAGTCGTGCTTTACAAGAACTCTTTGATTGATTGATCGGGAAGGATGCAATTGTAAATGTAAATTGATACTTGTATAGCGCACTACTCACCCACAAGGGTCTCAAGGCGCTTGTACAAATACCTCTGTGGAACCCATCCTGGCTTTCCCTTTGAGGTGTCCACTCCTGGGCATCCCCAAGGTGGAGGCCAGGCATCCTTAGCGTTGTGGGGGCCGTTGTGGAGATTAAGCAAGCTATTGCCCAGAGTTGCAGAGTGGGACTCCATGATTGGAATAGGCACCGAGGCGAGAATTATCAGGTCCGTGGAATTTTTGAGCTCAAGACCCGTCGAGGCGGGGAATTGAACCCTGTTCCCAGGCTAGACCTCTGCATCCCCTTTTTATTTGCTCTACAGTTCATGCAACCGGGTTGGAACAGGTCTGACAAAAGGCTCTGTACCCGCCAGAGGCTTGGACCAAGACGGTATGTATTTCTAGGTCTCACCAAGGCAGTGTGCATGCGCTGCTCTAGGAGGGCCTTTAGCCATCTTTCTTCACTTTTGAAGCACTGCACTCATGCGTGTGGCGTCATCCAACTTGCGGGAGCGAGCAGGGGCACGGCCATGTTATTTACAAACATATGGCCGCTGCTCGCTCTCGCAAGGTGGATGCCACCACAAGCATGAGTGCAGTGGTTCAAAAGTGAAGACCGCCGATCGCCATGCTACTTGCTTGTGGCATCACTTGTTTTTCTCTTACCAGCATCTGCTGCCGGTCTGGGTCGAATAACCGTGCCTCTCTCCTGATAACCACTCTGCAACTTTCTTTCCAGTTTTACCCCACTCCGCAAGTCTCTCTTCTGTCCCTTCTCTAAACTCTCTGCAACTTTCTTGCCAGTAAGCCCTTCTCTCCATGTCCCTCTTCTCTCATCCTCTGCCTACTCGGCCTCGCTCACCTCTCGGTCTTTCCTATCTCTCAGTCCTTAGTAAGCTAACCTCTCCCCTCAAAACCTCCTGCGGTCTGTGCTTCCCAGTACATCTCTAACCTGCTGCCATCTCTGACCAGCCCCTTTCAAAGCCTTTCTCTTCTCTCAAATCTCAAACCCGCTAGTCAGGTTGTCTCCCTCTCCCCCGTCTCTCTTACCTCGGATGCCCCTTGCATTTCGTGAGCCTGTCTCTCTCCTATAGACTCCTCCTGCCAGTTTATCCCTACACTGCTTGTCCTCTTGTGCCTGCCTCTCTCCTGCTGCCAACTACTCAGTATATCCATTTCGCCTTACCCTCTCTCTTGATGGTCTCCATCTTGCCCACTCTCTCCCCTAAGGCCTCTGTTGTGGGTGTCTTACGTTCCACTCCCTGTTCCTTCATAGATCGGTCTCCTTCTCCTCCCCCTGTCTCGTGTCCCTTTTGGAACTCTTTCCATCCACTACGTCTTTCTCTTTTCTCAGTCTCTTTCCCTGCTCGTGTCTTACTCTTTTCGGTATTTGCTTCCCCTCTTCACTTTTGTGTCCCTCGCACTCTCTTTTATCAGGCTACCTGCGCCAGTCTCTCCCCCGAACCTTTCTTTGTGGCTGTCCATTGCCATGGAAGCCTGGTGGGGCCACCGTACAAAAGAGGCGGGGAGTGCCAAAGCTTACAGCCCCTGCCCCTCTTCGCTATACTGGTCCATGGTCCGCTGAGGATTCCATTCCCCGCGCGCACAACCTGCTTGGGATAATACCTGTCTATCCACAAAAGGGCAGGGATTTGTGGTGTTTTTAAATCTATCATGTATTTTCTGCTCTCACCACACAGACACATTGTGTTATGATTTGCAGAGGGGATTAGGTCTACATCACTTATACACTGTGTTATATTTGTAGTATGTCCCATATGAAGATACTTCGTATTTACATAAACCATATCCAAGCGCTTATTTGCGCATGGCCCACCTTTCTGCAGCCTGGTGAGATACGAGTCCAGTGTGGATGAATGGGTTATTAAAGTTTATTAAAGTGTAGCGCATCTCTGAACTCTTTGAGCGTTTGACTTTTTGAGTCAAACACGATAAAGGTATTTGCTCAGGGTCACACACTTTGGTTCAGTGGGTAAGCTGGTGTTGAAATTAAGAGTGAGGTCTGTTATCTTGGATCTATGTGTGGACTGCAAGGGTGTGTGTCATGAACAATCCAGTAATATGCAGCATTTTTTGTGCAGTGCTGGCTGCGGGGATAGTCCACTTCTAAGCACTCTATTTATTGTTAACCCGGGCTGGTTCTTATTTGGAAAACTCGCTTTGCAGTTGACAATAATAGCCAGTTCCTCCATTGGTAGATTTGCCTTTCCTAAAAACAAAATGTCAGGTTTAGATTTTGCAGACATCGGTTTTATCCATAGGCGGCACAGGGGGAAGGAATACACGTTCTGAAAGAAACAGTATTTCATCTCTTTAGACACTGCTCCACAACATTGCTTAAACATATTGACAAAGCCAATAGTTCTGGCAAAACACTTATAAGGTCCCAAAGGCGAGACCTATTGGCTATGCCAATGCTTGTTATAAATTGGTGCTGGATATATTTTGTGTTGTGTGACTTTCTTGTTTGATTGTTTTGGTACTTCTAAATTATGTGCATGTGTTCCTTTCTTTAAGCATGAGTGCTCAAAGCCACAGCCACCTAGGGTTGAACTAAAGGTTTTTACAAATGCACTTGACTGGACCAAAGGCGGTATTGTGAGTGTATTTCATGGTGAGGTCACACAACCACACCATATAATACACTATTTTCCTCACATCAAGTATGACATTCAGTCCAAAATCTCTGGGAAGCCCTAGTGGAGCATACACTGCCAACTGTACCATTTACAAAATAGTTTGGATGGAGAAAGAGGAAAAAAACCAGAGAGAGTTGGATTTACTCTTTGGGTATGGCATACTTAAGGAAGATGCCTTCAGACAGAGAGGCAAACCCCCCATAACCCTTGCTCCTTATAGACTGAGCGTATCTACTATACAACAGATACATTAAAAAAAATCGTAATTACCCACTCAGGGAAACTTACACTCACTCTATGGACCCTGCCAGTCTGCCCAGTAAATGCCAAGGGTGACTTTCCAGGCTTGACATCCCTGACCTGGTTACTAATGGCCCCTGGGTGGGCAAAGGGCTTGGCACTCCCACTACAGTCAGGGTTAGGAATGCAGTAAATCAGTTGGATGTTCCATGGCCAATGCTCCTCCTGAATTGAAGATCTTTGGCTAAGCATATCATGGATCTGTTTATTTTGCTGGAGGACCAAGAACCTGTGGCCCAGTTTCTAACACAAACCTGGCTGAATGAGGATATCGGAACTGATGTAGCAGCTGCCCTCCCCCGCATATATATCGTCAGGAATGATCGAACTGGAAGAAAGGAGGTGGGGTTCGCCATTATCTTTAAAAACATCTATGAATGCAGAAGCACCTCAATAGATATTACAGATTTCGAAAATCTGTTACTTTCCATTCAATTCTCGCATTCCTTTACATTCTCAGGCCTTCTTCTTTACCAGCCTCCTAGGTCTGCTACGGGCTTTTTATTAGCTATTTCGGATAGTATAGCTTCTCATAGCCTTCATTCAGCAAACTTCACTCTGCTGGGGAACCTGAATATTCATCTAGATGGTAACAACTGCACAGTTGCAACTGATCGCAAATATGACTTAGCTGTAATTCAGCTGGTACAGTTAGTTATCCTCCCCACACATAACAGAGGCCACATACTGGATGGAATCAGTTTTTACTAACCTAACTAACTTGATTGCCTCTGACCCACAACCTGTACTCTGATCATATCCCCTGCTGATTACATGATCCTCTGTGAAGACAGGGCTGGCTCAAACCAGGACCCCTGAGACCAGATACTCAAGACAATGGTCTAAATTGCATATCGCTCTCTGAACTCAGTGCCTCCGCACTGCAGGTCTCAGCATGGAGCCAAGAAGTGGGCATTGATATCGTATATGAGGTGTTTGTGAAAGGGATGAAGTTATCTATAGAGGTGTTCATCCCAAGAAGATTGCAGAAGTCCTCTCGGCCTAATAAGAGCATTTCATGATTTATACCTGAAATAAGAGAGTTAAAAAAGGAGTGCAGAAGAGGGAAAAGAAAATGGAAGGCAAATTACAAAGAGAAATGGGAGGTCATTTACAAAAAGGCACTGAAGAAATAGCAGTATGCCATTGTTAGACCTGGCTTTTTCAGCTGGTGTATCCCCAGACATTTTACTTTTTTGCCTCCAGTTTTTGACCCTGTGTTGGTTGGTTCATTGACTCTGGGCATTGTACCGCTGCTAATCAGTGCTAAAGTGCATATGCTCTCTCTGTAAATTGTTATTATGGATTGGTGTTTCCATGATTGGCTTGTTTTACTTATTACTAAGTCCCTAGTACAGTGCACTGTGTGTGCCCAGGGACTTTAAAATCAAATGCTGTTAGTGAGCCTGCAGCACTGATTGTACCACCCACACAAGCAGCCTTTCAAAGGGTTCATAGACCTGCCACTGCAGTGCCTGCACGCAGTGTCTACTGCCATGTTGACCTGCCATGTAATGCCAGGCCCTAAACTTCCCTTTTATTACATGTAAGCCACCCCTAAGGTAGGCCCAAGCTACCCCTGTGGGCAGTGTGCAGTGTGTGTGAAAGATAGGACATGTACTGATGTGTGTAACATGTCCTGGTAGTGAACTGCAGGGAATTTCATTTTTAACTATTGAAAAGCTATCTGTCCCATAGGATGGAGTGGGGGTTTATTTATAGCATCATATAAATATAAATTCCTAGTGGGACCAGATAGGAAGGTAACGTTTAGTATACCTGAACTCAGAATATAAAAATGCATCTTGTAGTGAGGATGATTTTTACATTTTTTGTTTGAAAATACCACTTTTGGGAAGTAGGTATTTTCCTGCTTAGCCATTCTGTGTGCCTCAGCTGGTTTGTGGAATGACTGTCTGGCTTTGGAGTGACAAGGGCTGAGGGTGTGCATTCGCTGTAGACAGCCACTGGGGTGGTCAAGGTGTGTCCTGCCATTTCTGGGTGGGTCAGGGCTGGGCTGAATAGACCTGGGCTGAATTTAGAGTAGGGGGAGAAGATGTCCTTGAACCAGAATGGGCCTAGTCTGCCTTGGACAATGTTGTCTCCACTTCCTCTTGGGAAGGTGGGCCAGAGAGGACAGAACTGGGTTTTAACTAAGCACAGAGCCTCTCTGACACCAGAGAACAAAGAGAAATGTACTATAAATGTTAGGCCCCAGACCCCTGAACTTTAGATTACGTCAGTAATTCAAGAGGAATCTCTGCCAAGGAGAAGTACTGGGAAAACTAAAGGAGAAGTACTACCCCTTTGCTGTGTGCTATTTGGGGTTAACCTGCAGTGGCTGTTTCTGCCAAGAAGAGGATAAAGCCTTTTCTGTGTGCTGTGTCTCCTGCTTGAGGAAGATCTCCAAGGGCTTGAAGTAGAGCTCACCTCCTGTTTTGATGTCTCAAGGATACAAATACTTCACCACCAGCTCCCCTTAACTTACTTGCTGGGAGTTCTGACCTGCCACGAGGTGATTGCTTCTGAGTTGGGCCTCTGGAGGTTGTTCCAGTAGTTGGGAGATGGAAAAGCGATGCAACTTCAAGAAGTGCGATGCATCCACACCTGTTTCTGATGCATCACCGAAGAAATCGTCTGTCCGCGACTGGAGAAATCGCTGCACGCCGAATCATGTGCACCGTTCTCTGAAGTCCGAGATCACAACACTGGTTCCAATGCAGGCCCTGCTGTACCGCTGCAAGCACCAACGCATCATGGGACTGCAACTGGAGAGATCAATGCAGCGCCATTGCCGCTGCCACCTTATCGAGAACCAATGCATCCCCGATCCTCACACATCGCAGCGGGACGCCAAGTCTACATCAGTGCTGGGGTCACAGTAAGAAACCAAAGCATCACCTCCTCTTTAGTATGGAACCGATGCACCACCTCCTCTGCGGAACATGCAATGAGATGGTCACGTTTTTCTTAGTAGGATAAGACTCATCTATGATTTGCTGGTTGACGACCCAAATTCAACCTCTGCCGAGGTATCACCTGAAAAAAAAGCCTTTACTGGTGCATCTGCCCTCGCTCAGCTAATCTGATCGGAAGTAGCAAAAACAATCAGATCTGGCTCCCCCCTGGACCCTGCATATATGAATATTATGTTGAAAGGCAAATAAGTCACATTATCAGTCCTAACCTGCATGAACAACCTCTCGCTAGACAATGGACATGTTCCAAACTCCTGAAAGAATGCGATTATGAGCCCCTGGCTGAAAAAAACTTCTCTAAATCCTACCAAGGCTGAGAGCTACAGACCAATATCCTTGCTTTTAGGCATCAGTAAGATCTTAGAGAAACTGGTTAACCCCTTCGTTGCGTCAGACGGCTGGGGGACGCCTGACACACTAGTGCTCATCTGCGTCGGATGGCCCCCAAGGCCGCCTGCTTTGTTTCCCTGAAATGACAATCAGCGCGCACGTCGTGCTGACGTCATTTCAGTGAAACCGAAACTGAAATGAGCCAAGAGGCTCATTTCAGTTTCGCCTTCTACGTGCTCAAGGGGCTATCTCAGCCCCCTGAGTAAGTAGAAAGTCAGGAGAGGTATTGTTGGAAAGGGGAGAATCCCTAGTGGATCCCTGCTTGGGGATCGCCCCAGGAGGGCGATCCCCAAGCAGGGATCCACCCACTAGGCATCAGGGAGCGGGGAGTGGCCCCTTGGGCAAGGGCCTTTGCTCCCCCCATATTTTTTGGGACAAATTCAGTCTTTCTGCCCCTCCTGGGGGGCAGATCGGGGCAGTAACCCCCAATCAGCCCCCCCTGGGAGGGCAGAAAGTCCACTAGATACCAGTTCTTTAAAAAAAATTATAATTAGGGTTGGGGGCTGCTCAATATGGGTGTCCCAATGCCCCCACTACCTCACCGCAAAAGTATAGTCTTTCTGACACCGGGGGGATGGGGGGGCTTGACCCACCCACGCGAGTCAGGTGCCATTTTTCTCGGAAGACTTTGGGGAATGCGGGGTGGGTGGAATTTTGTGGATCCAAGCAGATTCCAGAACTTTCACCACAGAAATGTGAGGAAAAAGTGCTTTTTTGTTTTACAAAGTTTGAGGTTTGCAAGGGGTTCTGGATAACAGAACCTGGTGAGAGGCAGACAAGTCACCCCATCCTGGATTCCCCAGGGTGTCTAGTTTTAAAAAATGAATAGGTTTCCTTAAGTGCCCGTAGAGCTAGGGTTCAAATATACAGCTAGGCAATTTGCAAAAAAAGTTCAGTTTTCAGAGTGAAAATGTGGTGTATCCACTTTGTGTTTGGGCTGTTTCCTGTTGCAGGCACTAGGCCTACTCACACAAGTGAGGTACCATTTTTCTCTGGAGACTTTGGGAAGTCGGGGGTGGGTGGAATTTTTGGGATCCACGCAGATTCCAGAACTTTCCACCACAGAAATATGAGGCGCATGTGTTTTTTTAAAACAAAGTTTGAGGTTTGCAAGGGATTCTGGGTAACAGAACCTGGTGAGAGCCAGACAAGTCACCCCATCCTGGATTCCCCTGGGTGTCTAGTTTTAAAAAATGGATAGGTTTCCTAGGTTTCCGTAAGTGCCGGCAGAGCTAGGGTTAAAAATCTACAGCTAGGTTCTTTGCAAAAAAGGGTCAGTTTTCACTGTGAAAATGTGGTGTGTCCACGTTGCGTTTTGAGCCGTTACTTGTCCCAGGCACAGGCCTACCCACACAAGTGAAGTACAATGTTTCTCAGAAGACTTTGGGAAATGCAGGGTGGATGGAATTTTGTGGATCCACGCAGATTCCAGAACATTGGACCACAGAAATGTGAGGAAAATGTGTTGTTTTTTTACAAAGTTTAAGGTTTGCAAGGGATTCTGGGTAACAGAACCTGGTGGGAGCAGACAAGTCACCCCATCCTGGATTCCCCTTGGTGTCTAGATTTAAAAAATGTAAAGGTCTGCTAGGTTTCCCTAGGTGCTGGCAGAGCTATGGTTCAAAATCTACAGCTAGGCACTTTGCAAAAAAAGGGTAAGTTTTCACTGTAAAAATGAAGTGTCTCCACGTTGCGTTTTGAGCCGTTACTTGTCCCAGGCACAGGCCTACCCACACAAGTGAGGTACCATTTTTATCGGTAGACTTAGGTTAAAACAGAATTGTAGAGCAACTGTTATTACCTATTGACTTTCGGTGCATTTCTGCCTTCCAAATGTAAGACAATGTGTAAAAAAATAGACACTTTGAAAAATATCCTATAATTCTCATGCTAGTATGGGTACTCACAGTTTCGGAAATGTGCAAATAGCTATTGTTTCAAATCTCTATATTTTGTTCCAATTTCAGAAATACATAGGTGTCTTTCATCCCAATTGTTCACTGTATATATGTTCCCAAATTAATTGCTATATATCTGGTACATAATAAAAAAAGATTACAAGATGCTGCTCAGTTATTGGCTCTGGGTTCCTCAGGTTCTTCATGAACCTACAAGTCCTATATATCCCCTCAACCAGAAAGGTCCAGCAGATGTAACGGCATATTGCTTTTAAACAGTCATAATTAGAAGAAGTTACAGGTGAAAATATGGGCGCAAATGGCGTTTTTTTCAACTCATTTGCAATTTTTCCTATTTTCAACTGTTAGTTTCTATAAAGAAACCTTGAAGGATCTACACAAATGACCCCTTGCTGAATTCAGACTTTTGTCTAATTTTCTAAAACGTATAGCTTTCCAGGATCCATTATTGCTTTCATACCCATTTCTACCATTAGCTGGAAGATGGTTGAAAGCACAAAAAATAGCAAAAATTGGCTATGTCGCAGTAAAATGCCAAAACTGTGTAAAATATTTTGATTTTCTGACAAAATTCTGTCAGTCCCTGAAAGCTGGGAAAATTGTGTTTTCAGCCCAACAACCCCTTTGTTGATACTATTTGCAGGGGAAAAAACATCAGACACCTTCAATTGCAGTACTTTTTTCCCATTAAAAAACAAAAACAAAATTAGGTGTAATTAGGCTAATTTCTAGGTCTAGGTCCCCTCCAGGGGAATCCACAAACCCTGGGTACCTTTTGAATCCCCGTGATGTTGTAATAAAAGGATGCAAATTTGACGTGTATACCTATTGTGGTCAAAAAGCTACAGGGGGTAAACACAAACTACCCCAAATAGTCAAAAAAAGGCTTAGCACTGGGGGCCTAGCAGCGGAGGGGTTAATAGAGACCTGACCTCTTTTCTGGAGCCCCACAATATGTTACATTGGATGCAGACCAGATTCAAACCTGGCTATTCCCCCGAAACAGCCTTGTTGGTAGCCACGGAAGATCTTTGAAAAACCCTGGACAACGGGGGATCTGCTACGATCATTCTCCTTAAGTTGAGTACAGCTTTCAACTCTGTATCCCACCTTATCCTCCAACATGTACTGGAGGCGCTCGGTATAACGGGAAAAGTACTTGAATGGCTGACCTCTTTCCTTGAAAATAGGTGCTTCCAAGTCAGGGAAGGCTCCTATCTGTCAGAGGTTCAGCAACTTAAGTGTAGTGTGCCTCAAGGCTCCTTCCTGAGCCCCACGCTTTTCAACATATATGCATGGCCCTTAGCTGACATCATCTGCTCGTTTAGATTCACTATGGTGTCATATGCTGATGACACTCAAATTGTCACTTTTACACTCAACATCAGAAAAATTGCGGCAGACATGTCTGGAACAAGTCAATGAGTCCTCTTAAATTAAATGGTGATAAAACTGAGGTAGTAGTAGTGGGGAATAATCCATCTCTCAGGGGCCATTTCATTTGGTCTTTATGCCTGGGTAATCAGCCGATCCTACATCAGAAGTCAAGAGCCTTAGAATTATCGTGGATGCAGATCTCACTATGGTCTCCCAGGCCAATAATTTCCCGGGACATGTAGCGCTCTGTTGATAGCATTGAAGAAGACGCTTAAATGGCTCTGGATTGAAACACGAAGAATTGTGGTAAAGGGTCCTATACTTGTGCGACTTGACTATTTCAATATGCTCTACCTGGGCAGCCCTGCCTATGTTGTAAACATATTGCAGATTATTCAAAATGCTACAGCCCATGTTTTATTAAACGTCCCTAAATCACAATCTGCATGCCCAGCGGTGGCCAGTCTCCACTGGCTACCAGTAAGGAGAGGAATAGAATTCAAAGCTTTGCACAGACAGCATATAAGATAAAATATGCGCAGGGCCCACACATTTTAAGAAATCTAATCGTCTCCGATTTTTTGTAAACATATTTTTATTGATTTTCTTTACACGCAGGCCCATTTCAAACCATGGTACATCCGCCTGCTATTCGCAGGTGGCACCTCAAAAAAAATTAAGAGTAAATCAAGAGTACAAACAAGATCAGCAGAAATGTCCACCATCCCAAAAGTCCTAATACCCCCACCCCACTACCCCCAACCCCCTGCCAGTGTGCCATACTCAGTCAGGTCGAAATTAAATTCGCTGTCTAACCCAATCAGCAAGGGAAGTGACAATTCAATGTTTCTCAGCCTGAAGGCAGTAACCCTTGCATTTACATCCCTATCGGCTATGAGCACCAACCCCAGAGTGCGCTAAAGAGCCCTCTTCCACTTAGCCATGCAGCACACCGTCACACTGTACATTTTCTATCAGTCTAACGCTTATGCTCATTCCCCTTAAGCAGGTTCTATGCTTCCTCTTCTTCCTCGTCATCTGTGGTCGGGGTTTGGAGTTCCGCTACCAACGCCCCCCATGCTCTCGCCGACTCTAACGCCTTATCATTAGCAGTACGCTTAGCCATTTGCAAACGAAGCGCCCCTTCGCTCCCCGCCCAACTTAAGAAGCCTGTCCTCCATCTCTGATAATTCGGCCCCGTCTTCGACTTCCCATGCATGGTGAGCTCCCTCTTCGCTAGAATGAGCCCTAGGTCGTAGAACTTACTAGTAACCTTAGTGCTGGGGGTATGCGGGTACCAAAGCAACAAGCAAGTAGCCATTTCTGCCTCCAATGTCCACCCTGTTACCCGATTCAGACACACCACCACCTCTTCCCAGTAGGATCCCAGCCCCCTGCAGGACCAGAACATATGTTGGAAATCCGCTCCATCTGTGGCACACCTCGAGCACGGTGATTGGGAACCTCCAAAGTACTGTAGGATTTTGGCCGGGGTGAAATATGCCCTATGTAACGTAAAGAACTGTACCCGCTGAAACCTGGCATTCCTCGTCCCCTTCCAAGCAGCAATTGAGGCCACGTCGTCTCCGGAATGAGTCTACCGATATCTGCCTCCCATTTACCCTTCAAGGTAGCAAGGGGCGGGAGCTGTTCGGTCGATAATCGTTTATAGAGGCACTTGACAGCTTTGAACGTACCCGCCGCCATGGTGACGTATTGGCAACCCGGCGAAGTTGGGGGTTCTTGTAACCCCATTTTCCACTGCCGCTGCAGTCCCGCCACTAGAGCTGCGGGAAATAAGTAGTCCCCCCTTGGTAAGTCAAAAGCGCCCTGCAAGTCCTGAAACGATAATAGGGAGCCGTCTATGTATAAATCCCCCTCCATGTGGAGACGTAGATCCTCCCAAACCACCAGCTCAGACCAGTTCCCCCAGTGTGGAAGGGCTGTGCACATGCTCAGAGGTATTTCCGGGGCATACGAGTGGGAGCATCCCACTCGTTTCTGGCTTCGGTTCCAGCACAAGCGAAGAGTACCTTCTTCAAGAGTGAGCTGATCGAGACCGATCTTCTGCTGGAGGATTATGAACGATAAGATATGGCGAGGGATTACTCTGCCTTGCGGCCCTTCAGGCCCTCTAAACTCCCTAGCTATCGCTTGCGTGAGCCACTGAAGTTGCGCCGCAAAATAGTACCACTCAAAATCCGGAACCGCCAACCCCCCCTCAGCCCTTGGCCGCATCAAGGTGTTCAGTGCTACACGCCGCCTACCCGAGCCCCATATAAAACCCGTAATCAAGGTCCTAAGCCTCCGGAAGTGTGAATCTAATCGTCTCAGATAACAGAATGCGAGATCTGAGGTCAAACAACTGCTCCTTCCTGACCATCCCAAGAATGGAAAGGGCCAGAAGTGAAAGACCATCTTTCTCATGTGTGGTATCGGGGAATCTCTTCCGATACACTTGAGAGTCAACTGCAACCTCACCAGTTTTAGAAAACAATCGAAGACCCATCTGTTCATCTAATCACTGTACCATTTCGCCATTACTATGTCTTCAGCGCTGGGAAGCCCGCGTTTGGGTAGCCACTCACTTTACAAAATCAGATAGCATAACATAACATAAGAAAAATAATATTTGCCCATCAATGAAAATGGACTTTTAATTTACTCAGTGGAATGTGCCAGACCTTATAGGAACACGTGACCATGGAAACACCAAGTGCTGAACTCTTACCTTTCACAATTAGAGTCTAAGACCTTCACTACAAGACCACACATGACTCTGCTAAACAAATTTAAAACATAACTATGACATTCAGTCCAAAAACTCAAGTCATTTTTACTCTTTGCAAAGTACAAGACCATATTGGAACACATGACAATGGAAGCACCATGATTGGAGCACTTACCCTTCACAAAGAGAGTCTTAGACCTTAGCCACTGGGTTATACATTACTCTTCATTGGGCAGCTTCAAAATATTGCATTATCATCCGGTACAAAGGGCAAGTCACTATGAAGCCCTAGGTGAGAATACACTGACAACTTTATAATTAGAGAATAAGAGAGAGAAGAGGAGAAAGAAGTGAAGAACGAGAGAGTTGGATTTGCTCTTCAGGCATGGCATATATAAGGAAGGTGACTTCAGACAGAGAGGCATAGATAATATCAACAAACAGGAAAGTCAACTTTTAATTTACATATTACAATTTTTTAATTCACCAGACCTTATACAAACAAATGCTCATGGAAACACCAGCACTCAAACAAATATTATACACAACGAGAGTGGAAGAGCTTAACCACTAGGCCACACATAACTGCTTGTGTTGAAAAAAAAAACTTCGTTTGTGGTTGTTGTGATTGCAAAGCTAACATGTTACACTACTGTTCATTTTCCCAGCTCTGTCCCTGTGATGTCACTGTGATGCTACTACTGCTACCACTATACAGTCTTGGTTCAATGATTTTCGGATTGCATACGAAATCACATTTTGACATGTTGGTGCTCCCAGTCTTTTCGTAACAAAGTGTTTTTGAGGCTGTTTGTTACACTTTGGCACCCTCTTGTGAGCATCTCTAGTAGCAATATAAGACACCAACTTACAAAGGGTTTACTGAAGCACCAGTCCCAGTTGAGACTTGTCAATTTTTGCACCTCATTTTTCAAAAAGATCTATGAGAAATTTTGAAACTATAAACATTTCAATTAGAAAGTGACCACATGAGATATGTGCGGTTCTTGGTTAATCATAAACAGGACTACCAAACCTTAGGACAGGAGATGTGTAATTGGTTGTAAACACCATCATGGCTTTTGCAGGGGTGCTGTACCCCCGCCGAGATGTGGGAATAGGAATGTAATGAGAGGGCTTGTCATGATTTGGGAGTGTGAGGATGGCGGAGATGGATATTATGGAAAAACCTTGATGCAAAATAAAAATAAAAATGTAGGGTAAAACCGAACTCTACGTTCGTATTCAGTACGTACAAAAGTCATAGACAGGGGCAATCTCGAAAAGCCTGCAGGTATGCGCACATCATCAACAGAAGTTTGGGTGTGGACAGGACCGATGCTGAATTAATTCCACTGAAGGCAGCTGCCTTATGAAACATTACAAGAGCCAACAACAGTGTGCCAGGTGACATAAAATAACATAAAACACGCGGAGAGGGGAGCCCCTAAACGGCAAATTGTAATTTTGCCCTGGGCTACGCAAATCCGTGCACCAGATCTATTTCTGACAGCATTGTCGCAAAGGAGAACGAGATACACAGCAGAAATACCCCAGGGTTAATTTTTATAGTGCATTGCAATAAACAATAGCATATGAAATTTATTCATCATAAATATGAGTTGTATATTAAGAAGTTAAAAATGAGTAGGCTTTTTAAAGTAGGATTTTATGGAAAGAGGCCCAGTTAACTACTCCTAGTCAGCATAAGGGCTAGCTTCAGGCGTATATGTAAAGGTATAGGCTCAGTACGACTCTTTTTTAGTGGTTGCGGCCTTCAAAATTAACGCATTAGAAAACCCATTAGGGCTGGCTTTGCTATTACACATTTAGCTTTGTCAATGTTTGTTTTGTCATGGCATTTGTAATCTTTTGTTGGGGCAGCTTCTGAGCCCTCTCCAATATATTAAAACAAATCATCAAAGAGGAAAGATATAATATGGACTAAAAAAGTATATATTGCCATAGTAGTGCCCGTCACTGCAGGAACCTACTTTGTGTGCTGATGCCTTCCTTGTGACACATGAGGATGCCATCACTCACACTGAAGTTAGACAAGGGCTGGCGCGGGATGACCCATTGCCCTATAGCGTATGTAAAATGGGCAGAAAAAAAATGTGAATATCACATATACAGACAAATGGATGAAAAGCGCTGGCTCAAAGCCAAGAGACCTATAGTATACATATCCTTTTAGGAAAATCAAAAGGTCTTACTAACACCAGACCTAAAAATGTATTCTTTAAATAGGACTGAATACAGAGTTGCTTCCCTTAGAGCAGCTCTAATGGTTCTATGGCGCCGCCCCAGGCCCGGACTGGCCTTTGCGGGCACCGGGCATTCCCCCGGTGCGCCACAAGGGTGGGGGCCGGTTTTGGGCTCCTGGGGGCCATTTTTGTTACAGGGCAAAAACGTCCCTGTAACAAAATCGGCCGAAAACCGACCCTGGCAAAGAGCGCAGTCGCACCCCCAACACTTTGCCAGGGCCGGTTTTGGTGCGCCGACCGTGGCACACCCTGTGGCTCTTGTCACTGAGAACACAGCGTGATAGCAGAGGCTGGCCCTCTTATCTGAGAAACGAGGCGTGCACTGGACCCTTCCTGCCCCCGAGTTTTGAAGAGAAGACCCTGCCCAGTTACAGTTCTGCAGAGATAATACTCCCAAATGACCACAGAGACTTATCATGAGGAGCACAGAGTTCATCTGTTGCTGACACTCAGAGGCCTATTTAGGAAACAGTTGGGCAGTGCAGCAAGTCACCTTGCTGCCTGCACAGTATAACAGGGAAAGGGCAGGAATGTGCCGTATTTAAGGCAATACAATGTATTCCTGCCTTTTCCTCTGCGCTGGCGCCCTTATGGCAGACTGGCACCAACGCAAGCATCCTAGCCCCATTGTGCAAGGGTGCCTGCATTGCATGTAGGATGTTTTTGTGTAGGAAGGGGCACCTTCCGGCACAAAACCTATTCAGAGAGGCATATTCCTCTACGTATGCGTGCCGCAGAATGCAGGACAAATAGAAAGAGGAAGAAACAAGGAGAAACAAAGATATTTGTCCTCGTTACGCCTCTCCAGGGAAGGCATATCTTTGTAGCTCATTTCCAGATTTACCAGTTCTGGTAAATCTGGGAATGCGTCAAAAACCATGGGAGTTGCATGGGAACACCCACGCAATGTTCATGGAATGCCTTGCCAGGACACAGTTAGGCAACACAGTGATTTGTGGAGCTACTCAGGGCCACGTAAAGTGGACTTGCATGCCTCCATGAATCAGACTTAGGGTTTGTGTCACTCTTGCACTATGTTGTGTGGTGCAAGAGCGACACAAACCACCTCGTAAATAGGCCCCTCAGTGCACAAATCTGCTGCAACAAACACGACACACCACTGGAGGGACAAGAGACATCTTATTTACTCACACTCCATTTGCATTGTGCAATCAATCTCCCCTTAAATCAGGAAGGAGCACCTTCTCACTAACAATCCGAAGTACTGGAACAATTTTCAGAGTGTGGGAGCTGCCATCAATGTTATGTCCCTGAAGTTGTAGGGGTTGTTCATACTGCAAATACATCACACTGAGAACAAGTATCACAAAAGATCCACCCCTATGGTAAGGTTTTGGAAATCTGCTGGTGCATGTCGGAGCACACTGTCACCCATATATCACTAAAGTGTGGTGTGGGCATACTCAGTCATTTACAGACAGCCAGTTTTCTTTTAAATGGACACTACATTTGCACAGACATTCAGTTTTACTGATAAAACTATATAGCAATAAGCAATAATGTCTGGAAAATGAGTTGCACAGAGATTTGCCATTTGCTTTTCACCAAGTGGCTTTATTTGTTTTGTTCGTATTAAAATATCGGTTTCCGTCATACTTCAGAATTACAAACAAGTGCTTTGCTTGCGCTTTCCTGTTGTGTGGCTTTCTTGTTTGATTGTTTTGGTACTTCTAAATGCTTTACATGTGTTCCTTTGTTTAAGCCTGACTGCTCAAAGTCACAGCTACCCAGGGTTGAGTCAAAGGGTTTATACATGAGCCTGACTGCACTCAATATGATATTGTGTGTGTATTTCATGGTGTGGTCACACTACCACACCATAGAATACATACGTTTCCTCACATTAACTAGGCATATGGTCCAAAATCTCAAATCACTGGGAAGCCATAGTGGAGCATGCAGTGACTACTCTATCATTTACAAAATAGTAGGGAGTGAGGAGGATGAAAAAAGAATCAGAGAGAGTTGGGTTTGCTCTTCTGTTAGGAATGCAAAAATAATATATTTGCCCATCAATTAAAATGTGGTACAAAAGTTGTGTGTCACAGTGGCAAACAGTTGCACAACATAAACATATAGACATAGACTTAATCTTAATTATTTGATCACAATAAAGGATCACCATGTGGATTTTCAAAAAATGAATGTAATTTTATTTAATCACAAATGCATGAATAAATCAAGTCAGAAGATACAATGCATGTCATATTTACACATTTAAAATTGGCGCATGAAGGGTGAGGTGACAAGTGCATAGGAAGGATTTGTCATGGTGATGTGGGGTGGGAAGGTAGTGTATGTTATATACATCAACAATCAATAATTTTAACCTATCCAGCCAGATATCTGGCAGATGCACTTATAGCTGATCATAGCAAACATAAATAGATGCAGAGATACATTCCCTGTCATCTATGCTTGACACAAAAACACAATACTGTCGATGTTTCGGCCCCTATGTACAACAGGAAGCTTGCGCCTCAGCGTGGGGTCTTCGTCAGGACCAATGTGATGATGGAGAAGGAGCTGAGTGACGGCACCTATGAACAATAATTAGGGTTAATAGGGTGACGCTGAAATGGGAGTATAACTATGAATAAAAATCCAAAAGAATATTTATCAATTAGGCACAGCGAGAAACTTCAGGCTGTAATTAAAGTGGAAGGACCCACTGGGCTTCTAAAGAAACAGAAGCAGAGACAACACCGCTAGAGTAATGGATCCAAATAACAGGGGATAAATACAATGAGAAAATCATGAAGGTTTAGGGGCTTACTCAGAAAGGTTGGAGTTGCTACCGTAATGAATCAATGGCAGTCTCGAGGTCGATCAGTAACCTAGGACTGGAGAGAAGGAGAATCTCAGCACAGGCTCGTACCAATGAAAACATGAAACAATCTTTCAATATCTACAATCATAAGAGGCTGGACACATGTGAAAGGTGCCGGACAGACGTCATAATGGCAGTTAAATCATCATCGCATAACCTGAGAGTCTCATATCATGTTTATTTACATAACGTGTCTAGAACCAGAGAGAGACCAAAAAGTTGCATGCGCTGCAGCTCACATAAACTCATCTATGCAGATATTCCAAGTAACAGTGATAGAAAAGAATAGGACACCACCGACTGATTAAGTGGAGTAAGAGAGGCAATCTGGAGCTTACAGATATAAAGACAGTAGCATGACTTCCAAAAAGTGGCACGTTATGCGGAAGTGAAGCGATCCAAGAGTTTAATGCGGAATACCATAGCGTGACTAATAGGTCATTAAAAACACAGCTCAACAACACTATACTTAGGGATATTTTCAAGTGAAAAAACGGTGGCGTGACTGTGAGCCAAAGTTGTAAATAGGAATCAAAAGGGCACGAGCACCCATTGCCCAATTTACACAACTAATCACCATACTGAAAATACACACACAATTGATTAGGGTCCAAGCAAGAGCATTTTAGCTCGGAGCTTCATGACAGAGCAGCCCCCAGGTATGTGCACCTCCGTCTTTCGGCCTGTTTGTTTGGCGATGGTCTCACCATTAATAGATGCGTTGACACCCTCTCACTTAGAGCCAAGCATCCTGCCCTCATAATTGTAAAGGTCTCCTAGAGGGGTGACATAGGTTTAAGTGCAGTGACCCTTAGATATAGTAACCTTATATCTTAAGTAAGTGGTGCATGCACCCACTTACATAGCCTGCAATAGCAGGCCTGTAGTTCCATTTTGCATGGCCTCTTATGGGTGGCATAATACATGCTTCAGCCCATAGGAGGCCTCTTGGGTACCTATGCCCTGGGTACATGGGTGCCATATACTAGGGACTAACAAGGGTACCCCAGTATCCAATCTGGAGTGTACCTAAGTACATATCATAACAGTTTAGGGAGAAAGCAGGTAGACTGAGGTCCTGATAAACAGGATCCGAGTCAGACTAGTCAAAAACAGTGTCACATTTAGCAAAAAGTGGGGGTAACCATAAAAAGCAGATTCTACTTTCCTACACAACCCACCCCAAACGTAAAGAGATGAGACTATCCTTGTCCAGCTGAGTCTACATTTTCTGAGTGGAAATATCTGGAAAGTCCATCTGCATTGGCATAGTTTCTCCCAGGTCTATGATCCACTGTATAGTCCATCCCCTGTAGAGAAATGGCCCACCTCAAAAGTTTTTTTTGACCCTTTATCTGTTTAGATATAGTAGGGGCTTGTGGTCTCTCTGAACAATGAAGTGAGTGCCAAACAGGTATGGCCTCAACTTTTTCAGGGCCCAGACCACAGCAAAGGCGTCCCTCTCTATAGCTGACCAACGTTTCTCTCTGGTCTGGGGATCAACCTTCTGCTGATAAAAGCTACTGGATGATCCTGAACTTCTGCATTCTGTGGTGCAACACAGCCCCTACTTCTAACTCTGCTTGGACAATACATTGCTTGGAGTAGTCATGACTCTCCAGAATTGGAGCAGTGCACAAACCCTACTTGAGATCATCAAATGCCTTCTGACAGCTAACTGTCCACTGAACCTTCTTGGACATTGTTTTTAATGTAAGATATTGGAGGGAGTCACTATGTACCCATATCCTTTAACAAATCTTCTATAGTACCTAGTCAGGCCCAAGAAAGCTCTGACCTGAGTCTGGGTAGTCGGAGCAACCCAGCCCATTATGATCTTTATTTTGCTCTGTAATGGTTGAATTTGACCTCCACCCACAAGGTGGCCCAGGTCCACAACCTTGCTCTGCCATATCTAGCACTTAGTAACCTTGATAGCGAGGCCTAATTTCTGCCTCCAAAAGATTCTTCAGGTGGAGATAAAGACAGCTATATCATCAAGGTATGCTGCACTATAGGCTTCCAGGCCTGTAAGGACTTTATTCACCAGCCTTTGGAATGTGGCAGGTGCATTCTTCAAACCAAATGGCATCACAACAAATTAATAATTCCCACTAGGGATTGAAAATGCAGTTTTTGCTTTGGCATCTTCAGCTAGTCTGATTTGCCAATAGCCAGCCGTGAGGTCAAATGTACTCAAGAACTTAGCTCAGGCCAAAGTGTCAATACGCTCATCTGTCCTAGGAATTCGATGGTGTGTAAGCCTATGAAAGGTTTGGGTCCAAGATGCACACTAGAAAGGAGGACCACATTACTTTTCATACAAAAAAGGTTTCTAGTGACACAAGTTAAATACACAATTAAACATATAACAAGCTGGTGTTTTTAATCCACAAGCTTGTGTGATTTATTTCACAATTATTCTCATATTTTATTAAACCAATATATACATTAACACCATGTCATGTTAAAGATTACAATTTCAACGGTTTGACATTACATACACAAACAATTACAATTTGTGTGACACTACATGAAATTTAAAAAATGAATGATCAAATGGAAAAAACATAGATCACCAGTCCTGTATTATTAAAAGGTCACACTGGGGCGGAGGTCGTCTGATATTCACAGACATCAAATATCAACAGTCTCCTGCCTATGTTTGCAGCCCTGGGACTTTAAATTATAAGTGTTCACACTAGGAGAGAAATTATTTATAAACTTTACTCCTCAGCACTTTTAGGGGTATCTTGTCCCAAATGCCGGGGTCAACGCATTTCCAACCCCACATTCATTTTGGGGTTTTCATCAGGACCTGGACTTGGTGGTATCTATTTACAGGAAAAACAAAAATGGTGTGGGAGGTGTTGGTTACTAACACCTATCTGTCACATTAAATAGTCCACTATAACACCCTACAGTGCTTAAAGGTGTACCTTATGTGGGATCTTCCCTTACGCCTTGGATGGGGATGGTAGCTCAAGGGCCAAATGATTGCCTGTGAAAGTGAGGATTACAAAGGGATGTTTGCATAAACTTCTTTGTGATATGTAAAAATGCATTAGCAATGAACGGGTTAATTTTTAAAAGGAATTTGCCTGCATCAGCTGTTGATATAGATTGATTCGATACAGGAGTCAATCTTCGTTCAGCTGTTAATCTGTGGAGGAGTACAGAACCTTTAACTTTGTGATTTGGAACTGGGAGCATGGTGCGAGCTGTTGAAAATATCACTGATTACATGGAGACCCGGATTTTTGATGATTCTATATTAATCCTGGCGCATTGAAATGTGGCGTCTCAATGCGAGCCAAACGTTTTTTACATAACGCGTATGTGCAGTGACGTGTGTGATGCCGTACTCGCCTCGCACTGCTGTCTTTGCATGGCAGTTTCATTTCAAGTTGAAGTGCATTTAAATGACATTTTGGCATTTCATATGCATCCAGTAATGCCTGGGCTGTCCGACACGTCTCGCGATATTGCCTTAGCATTGGCGGTTTTGTTTCAAGTTTAAGCACATTTAAATATTCTTATTATCATTATGAACTGCACTGTAAGCTAGCGAATCCTGGAGAAAGAATAACTTGCCTGCTTTCAAACGCTTTGTGGAACCTTTTTCCAGGAACAATCTTAGTCATGTGTGGCTTGGATTGTGAAATGTTTGTAGCTTCTTGTGTTCTGAACACCAGAAGCAGTCCTGCCAAGTATCAGGCATCAGGTGTGACACTCACGCATTTCAGTGTGGTGTTCCGCATCACTGCACTGAAATGAATTGTCACGCATTTGGGGACTCGCCAGCTCACGCCACCGGCGGCGCCTGTGCACAGCTCCTGCTGCGAGAGACATGCTGCCAGTGCCAGCAGCTGCTCTAGTAGTTCATAAATAGTTAATCGTGGCTGAGTCAGTGAGATCGCGGCAGCGCTAGGCAGCTACATTTACAATGTAACAAGTGGCTCCAGGCTGGCGCTGCAATTATTCCTGCCGCGCCACGTAGCTTAAGTACTTTGACACAGTTGCTCCCAATTAAGGGGGGGGCGGGCCACCCTGTCAGCACGATGCTGTAACTGGCTCTGCAGCCAGGCACTCACCAGGGGGGCCCTGAGGCGCTAATTATGCGGTTGTGACACGGGACTGTACTTGCCGTCAGTGAGCACAGTGAGGCCAAAGAGGCTGCAGTGGTGGATTCAAATAGAGTCAGGAGTCCTCACCACGCCGTGGTGTGCGGCACTGCGGTCTCTTCATGTGCACCACACCAGGGTGCCGCAAATATAATACCGAGTTGGCCAGCTCGCAACCATTATGGCACTACTGGCCCTGCTCCCAGCAGTCTTGTGCTGTCTCCAGGAGTGCTGAGTGTAGTGCTAGCACAGGCCAGGCCGCCCGCAGACAATTCAGTATTGCCGAGGCTGATCGGGAACGTGCAGTGCGTTGCATTGTCGTAGTGATGACCTATGACCGACCGCCACACGTTTTGTTCGGATGCATAGGCTGCCAGGAGAGAACTCGGACAGGCTCCCTGAACTAACTGGGCACGGGTGGCAGACCTAAAATGATTGCCGTGGGGGAGTGGCGAAAAGAAGATTGAGCCTGCTGCAGAGTCCAGACACACAGCGCTGTGGCTGCCTGGATGAAGATTTGATAACCAAGAATGGAGTTAAGTAAGTAACGTACCACTTTCCACCCCCACCCGAGTGTCTGTCAGAGTACTAGGCTAGTGCCTTTCAATTTCTGGTCCTATGCAGTACGTTTAAGATTTTCTTAAAGTTTCTCATTGCTGAAATGAGTGTATTTTCTGATATTCATATGCTCCCTAATCTTTATTTTGCTAGTGAGAAAGTGTCACTCATAGTCCCTGAAATATCACTAATAATATCACTCATAATTACCCTGAAATTATGCAAACGTCACACATAGCAATCTGGAAGCTTTGCAGCTATGTGTTCTGACAAACCCGGAATGGACTAGGGGAATGGGGTACGCTCCACTTTGGTTGCTGTTGCATTCTGGTCAATTGAGTTCATAGAACAACCCTTGGGACTATGTCTCACTCTTGAACTTATGTTGATGTCTATATCCTGGCTATCTCAGTAATTTCATTTCATTTCATAAATCTTTATTCGAATTCCGAGAATTCATAAAAGCACATCCACAAATTTACAATGGTGTTATAAAAGTCCCTATTAAAACTTGATAAATCGTAATAGGCACCAGACAAATTTTACAATTTACTAAACAAAAGGAAAGTCAAGGATTATCCATCATTTTGCGAGATCGGGTGGCAATTCTCAAGAAGGTGCTGGTGCGAAAAACTATTTCTTCATTGTCCAAAGAAAGCAACATCTGATAAGATTCCCCCAGGGAAAGTCGTCTATGTTTTTAAAAAAAGGGAGTTAAAAACCATTTTACATATTTTAAATAATATTTACAAAAGAAGAAAAAGTGCAAATCAGTTTGTGCGCTCACTCCGTCGCAGGGGCATCGTATGTTTTCTGTGTTTGGCCGATGGCCTAGATGAAAACTTAACAGAAATCTCACAGTTCCCGCCCTTAATCGGAATAAAAGGCATCTTTCCCAGTTTACCATTGGCAGGGTAAGATATATTAATAAACGGTACCTATACAATTCCCTGTCCATGTAACTAGAAACTGTGGACTTCTTAGATTCTTCCCTGACCCTTTCTGAGTTATAAAATGCATAAAGTGCTTTTTCCAAGTCATTCTTATGGAATGAATCGGCTCTGATTGGGTCTAGAAAGAGGCTACCTTTATCAATACGACATAGACTCTGGTAGACCCCTGAGAGCCAAGGAATATCCATACCTCTCTCGCACTTGAGGCAGTCAGTTATAATTTCTTGCATTAGAGTAGCAGATTTGTTCTTCCAAACTGAATGCCAAAATAACGCAGGTCGGGCGTTAATAAAATCACAGATAAAATACAAGTTAAGTTCCTTATGTCAAATATACTGAGAAGTAGAAATCGGTGCACCCAGCAGCTTTCTACAAAACCGATTTTCTTCCTGCTGGATGCACAGATTCTTCGCCAAACCCCATATCTCTGCCCCATATGTGGCTACTGGGACGCATTGCAATTTAAAAATTCTTAAAATTGCTTCTATAGCACCTGTTTTCTTTGGGCGGGGGAGGCTTAAAATTGAGTTGATGGCCTTTCAGAACTTGCCCCTGGAGTGGACCATATGCCCAGTCCACGAGCCGTTCACAGCAAAGACCATCCCCAAATGTGGAAAAGTACGGGTGGAAATTAATCTGTCATTCCCTACCATTATAGAGTTGAGCTGGCGTTTCCCTGGTCCGCATGACATGATAAACGATTTTTTAAAATTCACACGTAAGTCCAGTCCGTCCATGTACTCTACAAAACTTTTAACCAAAATACGCAGAGAATTTGGAGTGCGGCCCATAAGGACCGCATCATCTGCGTAGAGAAGTACAGGTAAAGGTTTGCCGTTAATTATGGGGACGTCTGGAGTTGACTGTTTCAGGGAATTGCTCAGCCCATTAATATAAATAATAAAAAGCAGGGGTGCTAAAACGCACCCCTGTCTGACTCCCCTTCCTACCCTAATTGCACCCGACACGTCCCCACCCATGCCAATCCTGGCTTGTGCCTTGAGATCAGAATGTAAAAATGCCAAGAAATGTACCAGGGATTCATCCAATCCATAATCCAGCAGAATAGACCAGAGTTTAGACCTATTAACTGAATCAAAAGCGGATGATAGATCCATAAACCCTAAATAAACAGGGGCAGATCAGACAGTGTTATATTTAATAATAACCAAATTAAGGTTCAAACACTGTTCTATTGTGCAGACCCTGCTTCTAAAACCCAGTTGACATGGGTCTAATATACCGCTTTCCTCCGACCAATCTAAAATCCTATTGTATATAACTCGACCCAAGATCTTTAATGTATTGTCAAGCAAGGAAATTGGCTTGTAGTTAATTGGTTCTGATCTATCCCCCTTTTTATAAATTGGAACAATAATGCGTGTAGCCCAGGTAACAGGCATGTGGGCTTGAGGTATACTATTGAAAACATTCAAAAGAACTGGGGCCCAAAAATCTGGTTTCCACTTTATTATATCTATGGGCAGCCCATCTGGGCCTGGAGCCTTATTACCTAGGCTCTGTGCGATCGTCTCTTCTACCTCCGACAGCGTTATCTGTAGGCAGCATAGGTGACCCTGCACATAGTGATCTAAGCCATGTAGCGGCATAGCATACCTTTTAGTGAAGTGATTCTCCCATGAATTACTGGAAATGGTGCAGATGACTGGTGTTAATTGTTGGCCCATATTGCGCAAGTACCTGACTGCGGACCAGAATATGTTGCCATTCTTTCCCTCAGCTGACTCCGATAGTACTTCCCAGCATTCACCCAGGAGAATGCACTTCCACTCGTTTATTGCAATTTTGTACATCTTCCTGGCTGCCCTTACGTCCACCCTACACCTAGGTTTAGAGGTTAAAGCCTTGCGCAGGTTCCTATTGGCCTCCGAACAATTGTGATCGAACCATCTTGGTTCTTTATCGTCCTGACGAAGTGGCACCGACAGAAGTGATCTAATCACAGAACAGAGTTTAGTGAAATCTTCAATTACCCTTGAGGGGGGGTCTCTGGTTGATAGACATGAGGAAATTAAGTTTGAGTGCCCTTCTAACAGAGTCTCAACTATTTTACCGCTATCAACCCGCCTCCACTTCAATCTTAGATTGTCTGTTGATGGGGTTACATCCCTAGCCCCTTGAAGGATTGCACACACAGGGCCGGATGCTAGTCTTAATACCGCTGTCAGGGGATTATGATCCCCAAAATCTGTTATATAAACCTCGGCGGCCAGTAGGCGATCTGCGAGACAGGGAGAAACAAAAATAAAATCAATCATTGAGAAACTATCCCTTCCTCTAAACATCGGTGCCTGCTGATTTGTGAAAGATAAACCCAAATTCATTACATTAATAAGGATATGTTCACTAAGAAAGGTGTCTAGTTCCAAGCCCCTTCGCACGGCTGGGTCTGCATATAATGTATCCATACCCTGGGAGTCAATTGGGACTTTAGCATTAAAGTCCCCCCCCCAGAAAAATCCCCATACACTCATCTGAGCCTCGGTATTTATCTAATTTTGAAATAGTTTTAAAAAGCTCAATAAAGTTTCTATTTGGGACAGAATAGAAATCATTATTGTAATAATGTATTAAATAAAAAGGGACTCTTTGTTTATACTCCAGTATTCGTATATTGGGACTGTTGGTGGGTATCACCTTGATTCTGCCTCCCGATGCTATGCTAATCCCAATAAATAAACCCACGGATGCACGGCCAAAGTCGGGCTTAGGTGCTGTTAAACTAAAACAATGGAACCCTTCTATACACAAATAATGTGTGGCCCATGTTTCCTGAAACATGATTATATCTTGACCGGATATTGTTCGCATCCAATCTATGTCAGCTAACCTTGACTCAAGTCCTGCAACATTCCAGCTCAGGATTTTAAGATCAAAATCATTTTTACTTCTCATGGGGCGATGGGGGGTCTCAGGTATTCCACCACTAGCAGTTAGCACGTATCCTGCATTGCCCACTACCTGTAGGTGATGGTCGGCTAGAACTGCTGGCTGGGTACTTCTTAATTCCAGGACTTCTTGTTCCTTTGTCATGATAATTGGTCGTGGAACTGACGTGTCCCTTGACAGATTTCCCTCGCTTTCATTAGCATTGGCCGACCTATCTGATTGTCAGTCCTGTGTGTCCAGGTCTGAAAAAGCCTTATCAAATCGATTATAGGTCGGGCAAGTTATACTCATACATCCCCTGGGTATGAGCATTAGCCGGTAGATCGCATCTATATACCGGTAAAGAGGGAGGATTGCGGTAAAGGAAACCCAGTGGTAGGATGGGAATCCCTTCCCTGCCCGTTTACCTTGTGCCTGCTCTTTCTAGAATTGTTTTTACTAGATCAGGGGACCCAAAATTCAAAACTATGCAATCACCCCTGCTGGGGTTATTCTATTTCCCTATCCAGGGAACCCTGCGAATCATTTTAAAATCCTGGAACAAGTGGCTGCCCAACCCAGTTTTGGTTTTCAACAAGTGGAGTGCCCTATTTCTTAATGTAGACCAGTGCTCCTCAAAATTAGATACTATTGGTGGAACATTTGAGAGCACAACAGTGTAGGGTGTAGATTCAGGGGGTAAATTGAGGTGTCCCTTACCGTAGACAGTAGCTGGACCACCCCTATTCGAACCCTTAGGATTTTCCCCAGTTATTACTCCTCCACAGCCAGGATTGGGTTGTACTAAGTGTACATTAGCAGTGTTTGGTACAAGGGCCTGTGTGCCTATTTTAGCAGTAATATCACTGGCTATTAAGGGCTGGTTTAAATCAGAAGCCAAACATGTACCTGGTCTCCCCTGAGCTGTTATGCTTCCATTTGATTGCTGACTAGTTGGAGGAAGGAGTTTTGCTCAATATTGCTCAGTCAAGTGTCAATGTCTGCAAGTTTTGTGTAGCAGAGGTTTTAGCATTGCCGTTAGCTTTCCCTCTAATTTGGCTAATATACCATCTTCCAAATCAGTTTGTGGGTGCTTACAAAGGCATTGACTTCTAAGAACACTTGGGCTAGTGGGGCTAATAACAGCTACCTCTTCAGGGGGGCCTTTCTTACCTCTAGCATAACCTTTTGTTTTAGCCACTTTACTAGTTTGTTGAGTGGTAAGAGGTAAACCCCCGCCTTTCTTTTCCTTGCAATAACTGGAGCCGTGCCCCCCCTGGCCTTTGACTGAGATTGTCGTGTCAATCGAGTCATGGAGACAGTTTTATAACAGTTGGTTCAATATCTATGGTTGGCGAATCTTCAAGGATTGCTATCAAAGGTTCAGGAGCCGATTGGGGTTTGCTATCCGAGTTGCACTCAACCGGGCTGACTGGGTTAGGGAGGGGCCCACATGTGGGAGCTTCTAATGAAGCTTGGCGTGTATCCAATGAGAGTCGTCTTTGCGTAAGTTCAATTTAATGGATTAAAACTGACTCCAACCTAATAAGGAAAGCGTCAAGAGTGCCCACAACCCCTGGGCCCCCTGCCCCTTTGCTGGTACCCTTGCTCATACTCATGCTTAGAACAACCACTGCAATCAAAGGCTAAGGCAAAATATCATACAGTCAGCAATAATAAAAGGTTCAAAGTCACTGACCAAGTTCGTAAGATGCAGGCAGCGATTGTTCAAATGAAAAGGGAATGGCCCTGCCCTGCCTTCTCCTGGCTTTGACGGGTGCGGACGGGCCCACCCTTGGCCCGGGCACGCCCGCGCGCGTCCCACGCTGCGTGAGGGCCGGGCTGGCTTTGAGTGCCTCCGGCACCCTCTGATGACACGATCCACAAGCGACTCGCGCAGCCCTCTGGGAATTGTAGGCACGGGGGCTGCAGGAGCCATTAGTTGCTCGTCGTTCCCCTCACGGCGGCGAAAAAGCTGCAGGAGACTGGAGCTGGTGGGAAAGGAGTGCTGTAGATGGCCGTTACCCTCACAGCTTTGGTCTGGAGTATCAGCGCGTCCCACGCTGCGTGAGGGCCAGGCCGGCTTTGAGTGCTTCCAGCGCCCTCTGATGACACGATCCACAAGCGCCTCGCGCAGCCCCCTGGGAATTGTAGGCACGGGGTTGCGGGCACGATTAGGTGCTGGCCGTTCCCCTCACGGCGGCGAAAAAGCTGCAGGAGACTGGAGCTGGTGGGAAAGGAGTGCTGTAGAAGGCCGTTCCACTCACGGCTTTGGTCTGGAGTATCAGTCATCTCATTTATACCAGTCATTACTGTATCAACTTTCATAATGAGGTAAGCCTCTTTCCGTAGAAACAGACTTTCTAGATCTTCCCCTCGAGGGTTGGGCTTAATGACACAGAGTACTGTCCACTTCAAATCTTTGCCTATATGGCATTTTGTGATGAAATGGTTCACCATGGTGGCGGTAAGTATTTTATTTTTAATACTGGAACGATGTTGTATGATGCATTGTTTGACTACTTGATTAGTTTTGCCAATATAAATTTTCTGGCAGGGACATCCAATGGCATATACCACATTTCTTGTTTGCAGTTTGAGAATTTTTTATGTTGCCAGCTGATGTTGCCGTCAGCAAAGGTTGTGCCTTCAATGGTCAAACAGTGCAGTTACCACACTTGTGGTGTCCCTTAATTGGTTTGAAATTGAACATTGAGCGGAGGGTGTCTGGTCATCTGGTTTTCATTTCTTTTGCCCAATACTGCGATTCTTTTTTAGGGCAAATAAAGGTGGTCCGATGGTCCTGATTGATCCTTCAATTAAATGTCAATTGTTCCTTACGATCTTTTTAAATGATTGGTATGGGGTCCAAACAAACCAGGCGTTCCGTTGGTGGCTTACATTTTTTAGTGAGTAAGTGCTCTCTGGGCGTGTACCATGTTGTCCTCATGGAATGTTTCAAGAGTTTTTTCGGACAGCTCCTGTTCTTTGGGCAGATCCCACATAAAATACACCTTTAAGCACTGTAGGATGTTATAGTGGACAATGTGACAGATAGGTGTTAGTAGTCAACACCTGTTATGTTATGTTATGTTAAGCATTTTGTAAAGCGCAACAGCTGCCCAAGCAACAGGGCGTCCCGGCGCTAGAACCAACATAACCAACTAGGAGGAAGAAGAAGACCTACAGGGGGGGGAAAAGATGAGTTTTGATAGCTTTGCGGAAAGCTAGGAGGTTGTCGATGCAGCGGATGTGGGGGGGGAGGGAATTCCATAACTTGGCTCCTAGCAGTCTGAAGGAACGACCTCCTATGCGACAGAACTTGGTATAGGGGACCTCGACTAAACCTTGCCCTTTAGAGCGAAGGTTGCGTTGGGGGTTGTAGGGTGTGAGCAGCGGGCGCAGGGGCTCTGGTCCTTCAAAATTCAGAATTTTAAAAGCAAAAATGAGGGCCTTGAATTGGATGTGAGCTTCCATAGGCAGCCAACGCAGTTTATGGATGGTAGCTTTTACGGAGCACTTTCTGGGTAGGCCAACTATTGCCCTGGCGGCGGAATTCTGAATCCGTTGGAATCTCTTAATTTCAGCTTTATTGGCTCCTAATAGCAGCACACTGGCATAGTCCAGCCTGGCTAGGATGGTCGATTGAACAATCAATTGCCTCGTTTTTGAGTCGAAGAAGCCTAAGATGGGATTAAGGCTTCTCAATAATCCAGTGCAAGTTGCGGCAACTTTCATAGTATGAGCCTGGAACTTGAGTGTCGAGTCCATCCATACTCCTAGATTTTTTACCAAAGTTTTAGGGAGGGGGGCCGGACCCAATGAGCTGGGCCACCAGAGGTCACTCCAGTTGTTGGTGTTTTTACCCATGAGCAGCACCTCAGTTTTTCCTCCATTAAGTTGGAGGCAATTCGCGGTCATCCAATTGGCCACTGCTGTCAGTCCATCCCTAAATCTAGTGGCATCGGGGGACGGGGCTTCGTTGAGGCTGATGACCAACTGAGTGTCATCAGCATACGATGTCATTGTGAGGTCCCATTTTTTGGCAACTTCCGCCAGAGGTTGCATATACAAGTTAAAAAGTGATGGGCTAAGGGCCGAGCCTTGTGGCACCCCTTGTCCTATGTCTTGGGGTTGGGAAATGAATGGGGGGGCAGATACCTGGAAGGATCTGTTCGAGAGAAACGACCGGAACCATTCTAGTGCAGAATCTGTGATTCCGATGTTTTCCAGGCGTAGAAGTAGGATATCATGGGATACCGTATCAAAGGCCGCGCTGAGGTCGAGCAATATCAGCGCGGCACTTTTACCGGCATCCATGATTTTCCGCAGGTGTTCTGTAGAGGTAAGGAGAGCTGACTCCGTACTGTGACCCGGTCTGAACCCGTGTTGGGAAGGGTCCAGGATGCTGGACCATTTTTGTTTTCCCTGTAAATTGATACAAACAAGTCCTGGTCCTTATGAAAACCCCAAAATGAATGTGGGGTTGGAAACGCATTGACCCCGGCATCAGGGAAAAGATACTCCTACAAGTGCCCGAGGAGAAAAGTTTATAAACAACTTCTCTCCTAGCGTGAACACTTATAATTTCAAGAACCTGGGCTGCACACATGGGCAGGAGACTGCTGATATTTGATGTCTGTAAATCTCAGACGACCTACGCCCCAGAGTGATTATTTATCAATGCAGGGCTGGTGAGCTATGTTTTGTCCATTTGTTCATTCATTTTTTCAATTTCATGTAGTGTCACACAATTTGTAATTGTGCATGTATTGTCAAACCGTTGAAATTGTGTTCTTTAACATGACATGGTGTTAATGTATATATTGGTTTCATAAAATATGGGTATAATTGTGAAATAAATCACACAAGCTTGTGGATTAAAAACACTGGCTCGTTATATGTTTAATTGTGTATTTAACTTGTGCCACTACAAACCTTTTTTTTTATATAACTAGGAATTGGATGAACATCAGTCCTAGGGACTGCATTGAGTCCCATGTAGTCAACACAAAACCTCATCTCTCTCTTACCACCCTTGGTCTGAGGTTTTGGTACCAAGACCATTGGGCTAGCCCAAGGGCTATCTGAGGGCTCAATGACTCCCAACTCTAGAATCTTCTGGACCTCTGTCCTGATGCAAGCTCTGACATGGTCAGCTTGCCTGTAAATCTTATTTTTAACAGGTAGACTCTCACCTGCGTCCAATTCATGGGTACACCAGGTGGTCTGACTAGGAGTCAGAGAGCACATGTCTCTATATTGACTGAGGACTTTCCTGCAATCAATTTGCTGTTGGTCAGTGAGGCTGCCTGCCAAGGCTACACCATAAACTGGCCCATCATCAGGGTTCGGAGAGAGGAGATCAGGGAGAGGGTCACTCTCTTCTTCTTGTCACTCATCAGTTGCAATGAGAAAGCCCATGTCAGCCCTGTCCACAAAAGGTTTTGAGCCTGTTCACATGAGGCACCCTGTGAGGGCTCCTAGGAGTGCCAAGGTCCACCAAGTAGGTGACCTCACCTTTCTGCTCAATGATAGGGGGAACATCCATTATGACGCGGTGTTTACACCGCACTACCATTATAATGCTGCTTTTACAACGCAAGTCGTTACCACGACTTGTGCTGGAGGGCGCTCTAGGCTAAGGAATAGTAGATTTACTATTTCAACACCTTCCCTACTGTATGTAGGCTGGTGTAGGAATAGTAAATCTTACAATTCCTAAGTCCAGCACCCTACAGCGCAAGTCGTGGTAACGACTTGCATTGTAAAAGCAGCGTTGCAATGGTAGTGCGGTGTAAACACCGCGTTGTAATGACATACAACCAATGATAGTTTGGGTCCACTCCACTTGTCTTGGAGAGTTGCTGGGGCCACAGACTCCAACACCCATACCTTCGGGCCTGGCTGATAAACATTCAGATCAGCCATTGGGTCATGCCCAGCTTTCGGTAATTCTTGACGTGCCTCAAGGTTTTTGCCGGCCCTCTTCATGTACTCAGCCATCCTGGAGCAGAGACCAAGTACATAGTCTACAATGTCTTGTTTAGGAGGCTTGAGAGGCAACTCCCATCCCTCCTTCACCAAACACAGAGGACCCCTAACTGGATGCCCAAACAGAAGTTCAAAAGGGCTGTAACCAACCCTCTTCTGTGGGATCTCTCTGTAGGCAAAGAGAAGGCAGGGCAAGAGGACATCCGGTATTTGCCTAAGCCTTTCTAGGAGGCCTATGATCAGGCCCGTGAGGGTTTTGTTGAACCTTTCAACTAACCCGTTGCATTGTGGGTGATAGGGTGTGGTGTACTTGTAGTTCACTCCACACTCCTTGCAAATTGCAGTGATTTAACTTGACATGAAGTTTGTACCTCCGTCAGTTAACACCTCCTTAGGGAAACCCACTCTGGAAAAGATTCCCAGGAGTGCCCTGGCCACCAAAGGGGATATTGTGGTACTAAGGGTATTGCTTCTGGATACCTAATTGCTTGATCCACTCCACTAGTATGTAACTATGTCCAGAGGCTGTTGGAGGGTTTGTGGTACCAATGATACCAATCCCAACCCTCTCAAAGGGAATGCCCTCCACAGGTAGTGGTATGTGGGGGGCCTTTGGGATACCACCTGACTTACCACTTACTTGACAGGTGGTAAAGGAGCAACAAAACTCATTTGTGTTCTCAGACATATGAGGATAGTGAAAGTGAGGGACAAGTTTGTCATGAGTCTTACTTTGGCCTAGGTGTCCTGCTATGGGAATATCATGTGCTAAGGAAGGCCCTAAACGTCTGGGGTATGACCAACCTTCTGTTGGCACCAGGCTTGGGATTCCTACCCCAGAATAAAGGAGTCCCTCATCCCAAAAGATCCTGTGGATCCACTGATACTCCCAGCAGCCTCAGCAGCAGCTTGCTGTCTCAGGGGTTCAAGAGAGGGGCAGGGTTGATGCTCCAAATTCAGTTCTGCCCTGAAAGGGCACCCTGTCCCCAAGTATTAAGCCTGATCAGGTTCAAGTTCATCTGAGACAGTTCCTTCACAGGGACTAAGATCATCTCCCTTAGGAGACTGATCCTCACTCTGGGGGGAAAACCCCGCCTTACCCCTCCTGCTCCTTCTCTTGGAAGGCCCTTGGTCCATTGTTCCAGGATCCAGAGCCTGTTCAGTGTTTGTCAGTTTGACCTCTGACCTGGTCAAAGCAAACACATCTACAGAGATGCACAGCATTGCGGCATGAGTCCTAAGTTCTACTTCAGCCCAGGCTGAAGTCTCCAAATCATTGCCCAACAAACATTCTCTACTGGTAGGTCTGAGCTAACTACAACTTTCTTAGGGCCAGCCCCCATCTGAAATTAACAACTGCCAAGGAATGGATCTGCTCCCTCATAATCAAATTATAGAATCCATTAAAATCATGTACTTTACTGCCAAGCAACCAGCCCTCCAAAGCCTTAATAACACTATCCACAAAGTCTACCCAGTCCTGATTCTTTGTCTTCTTGGTGTCTCTGAACTAAATCCTGTACTGTTCAGTGGTTAAGCCAAACCCATCAATGAGAGCACTCTTCAAAACTGAGTAACTGTCAGCATCCTCTTCTCTAACAGCGAGGAGCTTATCTCTACCTTTGTCAGCAAAAGAGATCCACAAGATAGCTGCCCACTGCTTTTGCGTGACCCTCTGTACTTTTACAGGCCCTCTCTAAAGCAGTTATCCATTTATGGATGTCATCCCCAACATGGTAGGGAGGGACAAACTTCCTCAGGTTTCTATTATGAAAGGAATGTTCCTTAACTCTAGGGACACTGTTGCTGCCACCATAGGACTCTAGTCCCAACTTTCTTTCTAGCTCTCTGTACTTTTAGGGACTTTTATCAAGGGCCAACTGCTCTTACCTGAGACTAAGCCTAGTTTTCTCAAGCTCAAGTAGTTGGTAGTCCCTGTCAAAAGAGTGGTCCCTCTTGCTAGATACAGAGGTCCCTGGAGACTGTTCTGAGTGAAAGGACTCAGAAGAGGGAGATCTGGATCTCCTTGGTAAACTTTGCACTCTTCCAGGAGGAGTGTAGAGAGGGCCTTCATTGCCTCCTCTACTCTCTTGAAGATCTGAGTTAACCAGGTGAGAACCATCAGGTTCTCCCTGGTCAGGGTTAGAGTCTAGGTCATAAAAGGTGTCACCTCTTGAACTGTCCTCATTCCCTGTCCCACCCAATCACTCCTGTTCATCTGACCCAGGGGTTTTCCTTAAGTCATCATGAAGTAACAACTCTACCAGGCGTTGAGTGTTGGCACTTCTCCCTGTCTTCAACTTTCTAGAGGCACACAGGGATTTTATTTCATGGAAGAAAGCTCACTGTATATAGAAGGCAGAGAGCCACTGGCATCTCCTTTAGCAGACATACTAAGTGTGGTGAGGTGTTGCACCTACCTAACCTTGTGGGAACTAAACTCTCTGGAGAAAGGGTGTGCTAGACCCTTGGCTTACCCAACCCAAAGTTCACTAGAACTTACTTATTCTAAGCTAGTATTATATGTTCCTAGTATTAGTGGTTTTTCAGTTAATCAATACAAATATTTATCTGGTACAACAATGTAGACTTGAATCCCAACCGCTGCACACCAATGTGAGAAGTTGGCCTGGTATATGCTGTCCGCTAATTAAAGTGGGCACCTTGTACCATTTCAAACAACCCTTATGGTGATTTAAGAGGTTAAAGATAACCTTAGAAAGCTATCCAAGTGGTAGCTGTGGAGAGCAGTCTTCAGGCTTAGTCTTGAATGAATGTTAAGCTGCTTGTTTAACCAGAATGCAGCCTTATAGTCTTGGTTAAATGAAAGGAGAACCACACAGTAGTTATAAAAATATGTATTTATTAATATAACACTATCTAGTACGACACCTTATCTCCTACACGGAGATAATCACAAAGCACAAAATACTTAAGCACAGAAATTATAGTAAATAGCACTAATACACAGTGGGCCCCAGGGGGGTACCAAACCATATACTAAAATATTGGTACACGAACCACGACTCGAGTCAAGACAGTGGCCAGAGGACGTAGAATCGCTGGGACCCCAAGTACCTACCCAAGGTGAGTAAGTAGGGACCCCATGGAGGACAGGTGCGGTGTGGGAACACAACCACGTGCTCCATACAATTCTATGGGAAAGTCGTGGTTGAAGTTTTAGAATTTAAGGACCCTTCCCAATGGCCTTCGAAGAAACCCAGTCGAAGTTAGTGGGCTGGAGAGCTACACCACCCATGGATACTGAGGTGCCCGAGTTACCTATCCCAGGGAAGCCAGGTGCATAGGTCGGTAGTGGCGTTGGAAACCGCAGTGAAACACAATGGAGAACTTCAAAGAAAAGCCGCTGCTGGCAGAAAGAAAAGTGTCCATTGGCATCCAAAGGTGGATTCTTGTCGAAGAGTACCTATAAGCAGAGGGGACAGAGTCTGGGTCACTCAGGAGTGATCAGGGGCTCTGAAGACGAATGCCCACCGATGTCAGGTGCTTCAGGTTTGTTGATGGAGTTCTTGACTCTGAAGCTACGGGGACCAGGAGATGTTGAGGACAACCAAAAAATAGATACGAGCTGTTCCGCATAGGATGTCGAGTACTGAGGGGTCGGTGTCCGACTGGAGCACCAACAAGCCTTGGCAACGGCAACTCACACAATGTGAACTGTTTGGGCCAGCAAAATCCAGGAGACTCACCACAGCAAGGGGACTCAGGACAGGCCTGGAGCAGCCAGGGGAGCCCAGAAAAAGGAAATTTAACCCTCAAGTGGAGCCACAGGCCAGAGGCACAGGAGTTGTGAGAGGACCTCGAGCGATTTCACCAAACAGCTGCCCACAGAGCTCTTGGTGTGAGGAGCCCAGTGTTTGTGGTGGAAAATGGTGCAAGAGGTTAGGGCTACTCGGAGCCTAATGCACTTGTTCGGGAAACACCAACAAGCATATGCACTTGCAAATGTACGCGCTGTACTGGGGTTCGGGTATTGCAGCCCCCAATAGGGATTCTGACCTCAAGCTTGGTGAGAGGGCATCTCAAACTGCAAGGAACCCACCTCCTGTGTTGCTGAAGCATTCGGAGTCTGTAGCAGCTCAGGGTCAACAGACCATACAGCAGTGTTGCGGTGCCTGCAAATGCCGAGGAGTAACTCCTTCAGCCCATGGGAGATATCTTTGGTTGTCCTTGATGCTCCATAGGTCCTACTTGGATCGTGTATGGTGCATGGCACAAATAATGCTTCAGACTGAGAGTGAGATGAAGTCGGCCCCAAACGAAGTCCAGTGAAATCCAGAGTGTCCAGCCGGTGGAAGTTCAGTGGTTTCTAGTTCAGAATCTTGTCCATGTCAAATCTAAGGTCCCAAAACCAGTTAAGCTCTTTTGTACAAACACAAGAGAGTTGGACAGATTCAGGGGATCCTAACAGGGGAGAGTCTGGACCTGGGGAGATTTCTCCCATGTCTTTTGTCCAGTTTCGCGCCAGAGTGGAAGCCAATGGCTCCCAGGTCTGGTTTGAACTAGACTATGCACAGGGACACCAAATGTGCCCCTCATGCAGACTTTCAGCCACTTGCAAGCACACCCACCCCACCCTAATACACTAATTCCTGTCTGGGAGGTGGTCACACCTCCCTGTGACAGGATGCCTATTGTTCTGCCTCCCTATGCGCGAGCTTGGCTCAGCAGCAGGCGGCAGAAATGTGTCTATGGTCGGCAGCAACCATTTTGTGCTGTCCAGGACTAGAAGACACACAATTGATGGACAGAATGCTGAATAAATCAAAACATTCACCCACAGTCAAGAGATTTGGGTTAAATCCATCATTCTTTTGCTCACCATGCCATCCCAGTTTAGGACTAGCCATATGCAAATCAGCCTTGACCCTGTGCCTCGTGGGAACTGTCCAGCTCGAACTGCCAAGCCAAGTCCTCCCTGGACCAGAAAGAAGCCTCCTAGGACCGGTTTCAGGCTTTCAGCCCTCATCAGCCAGGATAGCTTGATTCCAGTGTCACAGTGAACCCGGGACCCACGTCTGGGCATACCCGGCGCACTTAGGGTGAGAAAGTAAAAGACACACAATTGATGGATAGAATGCTGAACAAATCAAAACATTCACCCCCAGTCAAGAGATCTGAGTTAAATCCATCATTCTTTTGCTTACCATGCCACCCCAGTTTAGACCTAGCCATATGCAAATCAGCCTTGACCCTGTGCCTCATGGAAACAGTCCAGCCCAAACTGCCAAGCCAGGTCCTCCCTGGATCAGAAACAAGCATCCTAGGACCGGTTTCGGGCTTTCAGACCTCATCAGCCAGGATAACTTGTTCCAGTGGCACAGTGAGCCCGGGACCCAAGTCTGGGCTGATGAGAGCTGAAAGCCCGAAACCGGTCATAGGATGCTTGTTTCGAGTCCAGAGAAGACCTTGCCTGGCGGTTCGGGCTGGACTGTTCCCATTGGGCACAGGGTCAAGACTGATTTGCATATGGCTGGGTCAAAACTGGATTGGCAAGGTGAGCATGGCCTCTCAGGGGTGGCATAATACATGCTTCAGCTCATGGGAGGCCTCTGGGGTACCAATGCCCAGGGTACATGGGTACCATATACTAGGGACTGACAAGGGTACCCTAGTATCCAATCTGAGGTGTACCTAAGTACATATCATAACAGTTTAGGGAGAAAGCAGATAGACTGGGGCCCTGATTATCAGGATCCCAGTCAAACTAGTCAAAAATAGTTTCACACTTAGCAAAAATTGGGGGTAACCATAAGAAGCAGATCCTACTTTCCTACAATCATCCTTGACAAATTTCATCCAATGTTATTCATCACTAAATAGTGCGTTAGTCGACTCTAGTCTCTGTCCAATATGATCTACCAATCTCTATCCACTATGATCCATCAATAAACACTGTGTTAGGCTACTGCAAACTATACCAATATGATCCATGACTAAGCAATGCATTATCTCATGCAATTTCATCCGATATGATCTATCACTAAATAGTACGTTAGTCGACTCCAGCCTCTGTCCAACATGATCTACCAATCTCTATCCAAAAGAATTCATCATTAAATACTGCATTAGGTTACAACAAATTATATCTATTATTATCCATGACTAAGCAATGCATTAGCTTACTGCACTCTGTATCCAAAACAATCCACCACTAAGCATTACATCAGTCCCTTCCAATATCCTCCAAAGCATTCCATCATTAGTCTACAGCAATTTATATTTAAGGTCTTTCACCAATCTGTATCCAATATGACCCAACAATCTCAATGCAATATAATCCATCAGTAAACTATACATTAGTCTAGTCCAGTGATACTCAAAGTACGGCCCTGTGGCCACATGTGGCCCTTCTGACCTTTACATAAGGCCCCCTGAACAGCAGCATTGGGCTGCTATTTACTCAACTTAGAACTAACATTAAAAAACTAAAATACAGCAAGCACTTATTCAAAGGTTAATTACAGTTAAACAAAGGGAAGTGACTAGGCCCTTAACTATAGGAACGCCTTCATTTTTAAAAACAGAAAACATGTATAAAATAGTCTTTTCAAAATTCAAAAAGTGTATTTAATTGACCTGCAGATCAATTTCACCTTAGTAAATCAAATTTTATTAGTGCATTGAGAGTATTTTTTTAAAGTGATGGTTTTCAAACATGAATTTAGAAACTTTCAAACTTCCCATGTCACCCCCACCCTGACAACCATGCCATTAGAGAATACATCCAAGCCTTGAACATGGTTTTGTACAGCACGCATCCTGAAGTCATGCATTTCGATGTCCTTTTATATGGGATAATGAGAAAAAGGAGGGAAATTGAAAAAAACAATTGCCCAGGCTCACACAATTTGATCAAGCAGAGAAACTGGAATTCATCCCACATTTTCTGGTTTCACATTGCGCAGTTGAGTCCAGCCAAAAGACACGCATGCTTTGCTTCCCCTACACCCACTTTACATCCCCCCCCTGCTGGAATCAGTGCGGCCCTCAGTTATACCAAAGACCAAACTTTACGGCACCTAGGCAAATGTTTGTGAGTACCCATGGTCTATTACAATCTCTAGCTAATATGCTCCATAGTTAAACAATACATTTCTATCCTCGAATCTCTAGCCAATATGATCCATCAGTAAACAATGTATTACTTTACTGCAATCTCAATACTGCCAACCAATCTCTATCAAAAATGACCCACCAATCTCTACCCAATATGATCTATCGTTAAACAATCTATCATTTTACTGCAATTTCTGTCCACCAGGATCCATCACTAAACCATACATTTGTCTATGTGATGATTAGTCAATAGGAAAGAGGTGGCATAAGTTCGAACACAGAGAGAACATCCAGAAAGTTATAAGAACTTCTTAACATCATGGCATAATATAAAATCAAAAACATAATATAAAATCAGAAGACATGACAGAGCATAATACATTAAGTTAAACACTCCCACCCACATTGCAGGGCACACCCTGGACCCCATCTTCGCGGAAGGGTCGAACATCTAGTTCACCCACACCACCCAGCACTCCTGGACAGACCACCACTGCATCCATTTCACTTTCGCATCCAGCACCGCACCCAAACAACCCCCGCGCCCGCCTTGACGGAACTGGAGTAAGATCACCGAAGACCTTCTTAACACCACCCTCCTCCACGACCCCCCCTCAGCCACCGCCGACACCAACGCCGCTACCAAGGAACTCCATCGGTGGATCACCAGCTGCGCCGATAAACTAGCCCCTCTCCAGCAGACAACCACCAAACGCCCTCCTAAGGCTTGCTGGTCCACACCGAACTCCTAGAGGCCAGACGCACCTGCAGGCGCCTCAAGAGAACATGGAGGAACCAGAAGACCACTGAAGCCCACACTGACCACAAGATCGCCATGAAGATCTACCACCAGTTGATAAGGGACACCAAAATAACCTTCATCAGGGAAAAAATCAACAACAACTCAGCCAACGCAAGGGAAGTCTTCAACGTCATCAAGCAGTTCACCAAACCCTCATGAGAAGCCTCTGACATCACACCCTCTCAAGATCTCTGCAATAAGCTCAGCGCCTTCTTCCACCAGAAGATCATGACCCTTTACTACAACTTCAACGAACCAATAAATGCCTTCACCCCAACGACCACTACCACCGCCAAACCTACCATCACCACCTGGAACCCCGCATCCATCGAACTTATTGCCACCACCATGAAGAATACTCACTCAGGAGCCCCCACAGACCCCTGCTCCCGCACATCTTCCACAGAGCCTCCACAGCCATCGCTCCCGAGCTAGCCCACACCATCAACTGCTCCCTGACCTCTGGCTCCTGCCCCATGGACTGGAAAGCGCAGAAGTGAACGCCCTCCTCAAAAAACCATCGGCCGACCCGACTGACCTCAAGAACTACCGACCCATCTCGTTCCTCCCTTTCGCTGCCAAAGTCACAGAAAGGCTCGTGAATGCACAGCTGACAACCTTCATCGAAGAAAACTGCATCCTTAACCCCTCCCAATCCGGCTTCCGCAGCAACCACAGCACTGAGACAGCCATGATCCCCGCCACCAACGACATCCGTATGTTGCACGACCAAGGCCACACCGCAGCCCTCATCCTCCTGGACCTCTCCGCAGCTTTCGACACCGTCTCACATCACACACTAACCACCAGGTTCCATGATGCAGAAATTCAGGGAGATGCCCTCAACTGGATCCGATCCTTCCTCTCCGATAGAACACAGAGGGTCAGGCTCACCCCCTTCCTCTCCGAACCCACCAACATCATCTGCGGAGTTCCCCAAAGATCTTCTCTGAGCACGACTCTATTCAACATCTACATGGCCCCCATCACTCCTATCGTCAGGCAGCATGGGCTCAGCATCGTGTCCTACGTGCTCACGACACCCAGCTCATCCTCTCCCTCACCAGCAACCCAGAAGACACTAGACTCAGCTTCCAGGAAGGAATGAGAAACATGGCCACCTGGATGAAGGACAGCTGCCTCAAACTCAACTCCGAAAAGACCAAGGTTCTCATCTTCGGACCCCGCCCTCCGCCTGGAGTTACTTCTGGTGGCCTCCCGCCCTCGGACCCCCACCCACCCCGACGGACCACGCTTGGATCCTCGGCATAATCCTCGACTCCTCCCTCCCCAAGAACCGCCAAATCAACGCTATCTCCTCCGCCAGTTTCAACTACCTTCGGATCCTACGTAAGACCTTCAAGTGGATCCCCCCAGACTGAAGAAAGACCGTCACCCACGCACTCATCACCAGCAGGCTCGACTACGGCAACACCCTCTATGCTGGAATCAACAAATCCATACAACGCAAACTCCAAACCATCCAAAACGTGGCCGCCAGGCTCATCCTAGGAATACCACGCCACGAACACATGACTCCACACCTGTGAGAACTCCACTGGCTCCCCGTCGAGAAGAGGGTCACCTACAACCTACTCACCCACGCCTACAAATGCCTCAACAACATCGGACCCAAATACCTCAACGACCGTATGAGCTTCCACGCATCCAAGAGGAACCTCCGTTCAGCCAACCTCGCCCTAGCAGAGGTCCCACGCATCCACCGAAGCAGAGCTGGAGGAAGATCCTTCTTCTACACCGCAGCCACCGCATGAAACACTCTCCCAGTAGAAATAAGAAGCTCGCCAACCTTGCACACTTTCAGACGAGCTCTCAAGACCTGGCTTTTCGACTGACCAGAGCAGCCCTACCTTTCCCTCCCCCAGTGCCTTGAGACCCTCACCGGTGAGTAGCGCGCTTTACCAACCCCTGATTGATTGATTGATTGAAGGTGTATCGCATGGGAAATTAAATGTGATCCTTATTGCTTCAATTCTTCTCATCCGTCTCACATTATAGAAAACTTTGGGCCTCATCAAGATGTCTGTCGGAGTTACCTCCGACCTACACCGTCGCAGAATCGGGACGACCAAACTCCGGTCTAAAGTCTTGACTGCATGATTATGATGCAACCACACACTGTTCAGTCGCATACTCCCATTTCTCTATGGGAGGGAGCTTGCGCTATGGCCGTAAACCGGCTGGGGCACAAGCTGCCATAGAGAAATGGGAGTTTGGTAAATCCCTGCAGGTACCCGCCACAGGGTGCAGGGGTTTACAGAGGGGCACTCTATGTTCCCCCCTCACCCCTAGGTCCACAACCATAGGCCAGAGAGGCAATTCGCTTTCAGACAACCTTTCAGTTTCGGAAAAGCCAGCACTGAAAGGCTGTCGGAAACAAACATTGTAATCACGACAGCGGAAACATCGTCCAATTGGGATTACGGGCCGGTCTCCAACTGGCACACAGGCTCCTTGAGCCTGCCGGAAGACAGCTGTAATGACCGGACAGTTTCAATTCCGACCGCCTAGATTGTAATTAGATGGTCGGAATTGAAACTGACTATGTCTGTCGGAAAGCCCTTGACCCGCAGTCGGACACTTTCTGACCGACATTGTAATCGGCCCCTTAGTGTTCTGCAGAAATGCACCTTTTGTTGATGTTTGGTACAAAATGCATATCATTTTTCTACTTTCAAAAAGTTATAATGTTCTGGTAAGCGTTCTGTCATTTGTAACATCGGAAGAACACTTCTGAGCCCTTTGGTATTTTAAAAACTAAGAAAAGAATAGGTGGACCTTCAAGCGAATATGTGTTGCGCTTGTGGGCTTCATGACAAGGGTTGTCATTACATATACACGTCTTGGAAGAGGTCACATCAAAGATGAAAGTGGATTCTCTTCATGTGCTTTATGCCCTGTGCTCAAAGGTAAACTCAATAGAATAAAATGCAGGAAATGTAAGAACATGCAGCACTCTTTAATGTGTTAATATAACAACACATTTCAAGACGTTTGACTGTGCCAAATACTTATTTTCTTTATCCCAGCTACAGAAAAACAATGTTGAACCAGATGACACCTGTTTCTTTCTGTCAGAAATGCACTTCCGCATTTACAATGCAGAGTGGTTTGAAAGACGAAATTGGCACGGCAGAATGACCAATAGTCACAAAAAAAAGGAATGTGTCTGGAAAAGGGCATTCCCACTTAAAACCTGCTCGCTCACAGTCCAGTGAAGGTAGGCAGTGACACGTGTTTCACTCAAGCAGGCACACTCTTGACCTTATGCAATGCTCTAGATATTGAAGCATAGAAAAAAGGTTCTGAAATTAAATTAAAATACTGTCCAGTAAGGGTTTGTTCTAGGTGGTTCACAATTGTCAGCTGTGCAAATGCCACTGCCCTGAGCCTGTTGATTTCAAGTACTAAAACTGTAAGACAATTGCAATAATGGTAGTGAAATTAAACGTATTGTAGAAATTAATCGACTATTTCAACCTATTAGGCCTGCAATTAAACAAAACAAAAACCAAGGTGGTGAGACTAGCGGGCCCCAGGACAGGAAAATATAAATGGTACGCAAAGAACACACAAATTGAGGAAAAAACTCATATAAATATTTGGGTATCAAAGTGGACAGAAATATGTCTTAGGTGGATCAAAAAAGGGACATCACAGCTAAAGCCCAATCTTTAATCTTTGCCTATAAACAGCTTTATAAGAAACTGCAATGCCCTTCACATGGGCACCTCCTAAAAATAATGGCAGCACAATTGCTTCCAACTTTGTCTTACGGATTGGAAATATAGCACGGACAAGAAACCAACACCCTAAACAAATTACAGATCAAAGTTTATAAAGCAGTCTTCAATCTTTTTAAAGGCTCATCTCCAGCACAAATACGCTTAGAATTTGGCCTACAAAACCAAGAATACCAAAGGAAAGCAATCTTTGCAAAACTGTGCTGGAAATTTAGAGCATCAGAAATAGGAACATTGAACAACTTATGCTGGACGGAAATAAAGACACAATATGACCCAAAAAAAAAAAACACTTGGGGGGACTACCTGCGAATTGCCCTGGAGACATTAAAGATCGAGAAAGTTTGGAACAGCAACTTGGAACGAACAACATTCAATAAAGTGTGCAACACCAGGGCAAAGTCACTATCTTTTGCGGAAGATAAAAGGAGATTGGCCAAACGCCGTCATGCATGGGTTGTAATAAATTCGTACAAAAGACTAAAACCACAACCCTACTTAGCAGCCCACTTCCGTTTATCACTAAAAAGGAAGTTTACGGCATATAGACTAGGTGATTACTACTCATAGGATCTGGTCCCCACTTGGAAAAGTAAACAGCAAGCAAAGACATGCCGTCTATGTGGGTACCATACAGAAACTTTATGCCACCTAATGTGCACGTGTGAGTCCGTAAAATAGGGGTTTCCAAACCGGTGTGGAGGGCCGGATCCATGCCAGATTTTTAAAATAACTCCATGTATCTCAATGGGGATCTACTCAAAATCTGGCATGGATCCGGCCCTCCAGGACCGGTTTGGAGACCCCTGCCGTAAAAGAAGAAAGAAGGAAATTGCTGAAATGAGTCTTAAATGACTTAAATATTCGTACTTGCCGACAGGCGGTAAGAAGTTGGATGGGTGCCACATCGAACATTTTAATATGCCGCGGGGTAAAATTTATGACACAAGTAGACAACTTACTCGCGAAAGTAGAATAAGATCAAGGTCCGGGGCCGGAAAGGAAATTTTTTTAGAAACTGTAAATATTTTAAAGCATGACTAGGAATATGTAGGGTGACCGCTCAGCCCTCAACAGGGCTTGGTCGCCCCACTCACTGCTGCCGCTCCTGCCTGCCTTTGCCGCCTCCTGCCTGCAGATTCCTTCGCTCGCTGCCCGCTGCTCCTGGGTATTTCCCGCTGCTCCTGGGAATTTCCCGCTGCCCGCTGCTTTTTGAATTTCCCGCCGCTGCCTCCCTGCGGCCCCGCCCCCCTGTGATTCCATTCGCCGCCCCGCTCCCGCCACCCAGCTGCTCCTCCCTCCCGGCTCCTTACTTATGACGCCCCCAGGGCGACCGCGCAGCGGACGCGCGCAGCGGGAGCGCCGAAGGTGTGCCAAAGGTAAGCCCGTCTGCGCCCGTCCGCGCCTGGGCCGCGCCCAGCGCCAGGACCCCTGGCCCTCCCCGCCGAGGCAAGACGACCCGACTGACCTACGACGCCGCCACTCTCAACGCACTCAATGCCGGCCGGACCCACGCCTGCTGCCGAGCCACCCCGAGACGCACCCACGGACCCTTCACCTGCTGCACCTGCAAGTTCACCTGCCTCCGAACCTGCCCCGCACCCGCCAAGACAAACACCAGCAGCAACCACCTCAAGTGCATCCTGATCAACAACCGCTCCATCCACAGACACGCCGTGGAACCTCCTCGACGCTACATCACCGGACGTCGCTTTCCTCACGGAAACCTGGATGAACGCCTCCTCTGCACCCGACATCGCCATCGCCATCCCGGACGGGTACAAGATCATCAGAAGGGACCGCATCAACCAGACCGGAGGTGGCATCCCCATCGTCCACAGGAACACCATCCGCATCACGACCGACGCCAACGACTCCTTCGCTGCAGCCGAACATCTCCACTTCCAGATTCACACCGACCCTAAGACGACCCTCAGAGGCACCCTCGTCTACAGACCCCCGGGACCACGCACACAATTCAGCAAAGACATCACAGACTTCATCAGCCCGCACACCCTCCCCTCCACTGACTACATCCTCCTCGGGGACCTCAACTTCCACCTGGAGAACAACAAGGACCACAACACCACCGCCCTGCTGGAAAACCTCGCCAACCTCAGACTCAAGCAACTGGTCAACACCCCCACCCACTACGCCGGCCACACGCTTGATCCCGTCTTCTCTTCCAGCAAGTACATCACCTTCAGCCACGCCAGCAGACTCCACTGGACCGACCACAGCTGCGTCCACTTCAGCTTCAAAAGATCCACGACCCACCACCACCCGCAACAGGTACCTCACAGGAATTGGAGCAAGATCACTGCAGACCAGCTCACCACCTCCCTCAGCCAGAGCCCACCCGCCAACACAACGGACCCCAACGAAGCAGCCCGCAACTTCACACAGTGGCTGACCGCCTGCGCCGACGACCTCGCGCCACTAAAGAACCCTCCCAGCAGACCCAGAAGCAAGAAGGCATCCTGGTTCACCGACGACCTCAAGGACTCCAAGAAGACCTGTCGCACCCTCGAGAAAGCCTGGCTCCTCGACCGAACCACCGACAACATGACCGCCCTCAAACACGCTACCCGCAAGCACCACTAGCTCATCCGCACCACCAAGAAGAAATCCCTGAAGGAACGACTGGACAACAACGCCCACGACAGCAAAGAGCTCATCACTATCATCAAGGAGTTCTCCATCCCCAGCCCCGGCACCAACGACATCACTCCGTCACAAGACCTCTGCGACTCCCTCGCCTCGTTCTTCCACCGCAAGATCGCTGACATCCACAACAGCTTCGGCGCCCCACCCACGCACCCAACCATCGAACCAACGCCCCCCACCGCCACCCTTCGCACCTGGACCACGGTGACCACCAAAGACACAGCCCGCACGATGAACACCATCCACTCCGGATCACCGACCGACCCCTGCCCACACCACGTCTTCAACAAGGCCGACTCCACCATCGCACCCCAACTCCGGAGCATCATCAACGCCTCCTTCAACACCGCCACCTTCCCGGAGAGCTGGAAGCACGCCGAGATCAGCGCCCTCCTGAAGAAACCTACAGCGGACCCCACCGATCTCAAAAACTTCCGCCCCATCTCGCTCCTCCCTTTTCCTGCTAAAGTCATTGAGAAGATCGTCAACAGACAGCTGACCGCCTTCCTCGAGACGAACGGATCCCTCGACCCCTCGCAGTCCGGCTTCAGAGCCAACCACAGCACCGAGACCGCCCTCATCGCAGCCACCGATGACATCCGGACCTTGCTCGACAAGGGGGAAACAGTGGCCCTCATCCTCCTGGACCTCTCCGCTGCGTTCGACACGGTCTGCCACCGCACCCTAGTCCAGCACCTCAGCAACATCGGTATCCAAGAGAAGGCACTGGAGTGGATCATCTCGTTCCTCGACGGAAGAACACAAAGAGTCCGCCTCCCCCCGTTTCGCTCCGAGGCCACCGAAGTCATCTGCGGCGTCCCGCAAGGATCTTCACTCAGCCCCACCCTCTTCAACATCTACATGAAACCTCTCGCAGCCATCGCACACCAGCACAACCTCAACATCATCTCTTACGCCGACGACACCCAGCTGATCCTCTCCCTCACCAGAGACCCCGACACCGCCAGAACCTGCCTACACGAAGGGATGAAAGACGTCGCCGAGTGGATGAAGGACAGCCGCCTGAAACTGAACTCGGACAAGACGGAAGTCCTCATCCTGGGATCTTCGCCCTCCGCCTGGGACGACTCCTGGTGGCCCCCAGCCCTGGGCACCGCACCCAAGCCAACCGACCACGCACACAACCTGGGCTTCATCCGGGACCCCTCCCTCTCGATGACCAGACAAGTCAACGCCGTCTCCTCATCGTGCTTCAACACCCTGCGTATGCTTCGCAAGATCTTCCGCTGGATCCGGACCGAGACCAGGAAGACCGTCACCCAGGCACTCGTCACCAGCCGACTGGATTACGGAAACGCCCTCTACGCCGGAACCACAGCCAAGCTACAGAAAAGACTCCAGCGGATCCAGAACGCCTCCGCCCGACTCATCCTGGATGTCCCCCGACGCAGCCACATCTCAAGCCACCTGAGGAACCTGCACTGGCTCCCCGTCGACAAGAGGATCACGTTCCGGCTCCTCACCCACGCACACAAGTCTCTCCACGACCTGGGCCCCAAGTACCTCAACGACCGCCTGACCTTCTACACGCCCACCAGCCAGCTACGGTCCACCAGCCTCGCCCTCGCAGCCGTACCACGCATCCGAAGAGCCACCGCCGGAGGAAGATCCTTCTCTTACCTGGCTGCCAAGACTTGGAACTCCCTCCCCATCCACCTTCGGCTGACCCAGGACCATCTCGCCTTCAGGAAACAACTCAAGACCTGGCTGTTCGAGCAGTAGCATACCCCTCCCCCCAAGCGCCTTGAGACCCTCCCGGGTGAGTAGTGCGCTATACAAATGGCATGATTGATTGATTGATTGATTGATTAAATCTAACTGTTAATTTTTTCTATATGTACACTTTATGGTTGTGACAAACCAAATAAAGTTATTTTTGACTGACTGACTGTATTGTAGACAGTATATACAATGGTCCTTCAAAGTAAAGTGTACGAGTCAGATGACTTCCCTCTACATTTGGGATTTCCTTCAGAGTACCAAGATATTCCAGTACAATTAAATATAACTCTGTCTGCCCCATGTGGTTTCTATAAATAATCATAACACAGTTTTCTAACCATGAAAGACCTCAAAATGTGAAACTTTTTTCCCACTGACTGATGTGCCAGTGCGCAATAAGTCCCAGAACATAAATGCTAGAATTGAATTGCCTTCACAAAGACAGATATATTGTGTAAATATTAAAATTAAATTAAACTCAGGACGGTGTCCATAAAACTGTTCCTGAACAATGTTACTGTAACTTCAGTGATAATTAAGAAGGTGAAAATAATGTTGCTCGTTTGGTCATGCAGGGAGGGCACTCGTTCCATGGAGATAAGATAAGCAGGTTGGGTGGTGTTGTGTTCTTTAGCTTGCACCTCCTATCTCTCTCTATCTCCCTCTCCCCTCTTCACCCCTCCTTTACATTACGTCACCAGCTGGAATGTTGACAGCTGGAGATTCGATTCTGACAGTCATCACGAGTCCAACGGTCATGAGTGATTCGCCCTGAGGCACACACTCACGCCGCTCCTGTTCAAGGTGTGCTGACCATTAAACTGAATAAAAGACCTATGTTACTTATCTCTGCCTCCAGAGTTATACATAACAATATAGCGACGAGGTAGTAGGATGCACACCAAAGGACCCACCAAGAAAAAGGAATAATAAAAAAGGCAGAACCGGAAGGAAAAAACTTGAAAAGAAAATCGTCTTTACATAGGCAAGTGACAAAGAAAATAAAAAGTAAGTCGGAAGCTTGTGGAGACGAGAGAATGAGTAATGGACTAATATACATTTAAGTAGTAAAGGAAAAATTAATTAATAAGTATTGAAGAACAGGAGGGATTGTGGTCTATACATAAAATAAAACATGTGTGAAAAGCCAAGCTAATGAGTCGGATGTCTAACTGAAAGTATTTTGGAAGCAAACCACTCTCCTGGCTCAAACGAGTGCATAACGGAAGCGCATTTATAACAGGTGAGAACTTTTAGGAATAAGATTCAAGTACTTGTAATTTAAAAAAAAAAAGAAACAGAGCATAAAAGGAGAAGGAACTAAGCAATTAATATACTGCGTCTTTCGTGTATTTAAAAGTGTTGGTGTATATAAAAGTAATTTGAGAGAATATAAAGCATGGCTTCAGGAAACATTTATAATCTACAGCCACCGGAAGCGTTCTTGAAGGGTGCAGGTCCACCATTGGTAAAATGGGAGGAATGGAAGGAGCACTTTTGTAATTACGTTTCTACATTTGAGAAAAATGATGAACCACTAAAACCAGAGGAGAAAAAAAAGATTTTATTACATAGTTTGGGTGCAGGTGGTTTAAAAGTGTACAATAATATCGCGAAAATGTTAAGAGAAGAAGAAGGAAGAAATGTTTTCAATGATGCCATAGAAGACTTCGATAATTATTATAAGCCCACGGTGTGTGTTGCTGTGCACAGATACAAATTTTACAGAAGGAAACACGGGAAGGAGGAAAGTATAGAGGACTATGTTTCAACACTAAAATGTCCGGCAAGGAATAACAGATGTACTAAGTGTGGACTAATGGGGCATTTTCAAAAAGCTTGTAAAAGAAGACCGTGGACAAAAATAAAATATGTAGTGGACAAAGAAGAGGAGGAACAAGAATCGTCGGATGACTCGGACTACAACCTATGTGTAGTAAACGTGACGGAAGAAAGGGAAGGTGAGGAAACAAGGATGGTTAAAAAGAAAAAACCCATGTGCATAGTAGAGATTGGTGGGGTGAACCTTGAAATAGTAGCAGACTCCGGTTCACCCTGCACCATAATCAACCATAATGTGTGGAGAGAGAAATTCGAAAGAAAATTAGGAGGGCGCATGGAAAAACCTGATATAACTCTAAAAACCTTCACGGGCGAACCTATTCATCTAATGGGTTTTAGGGAACTTGACTTTGGATTCAAGGAAAGGGTAACAAGCAGTAAGTTATACGTATCTGCCACTGGCCCTTCGGTGCTTGGATGGAAGGACCAGGGTAAACTTGGCATCACCCTTAACCCCAACAGATCAGAACCCGTACTGGTAGTACAACAGGACAAGGTCAAAACGCAGGTAAATCTCAAACCACCTCTACAACCGTTAAAAGGCCCAAACATACCGTGGAAAAGTGTAGGAATTGATATCATAGGGCCCATACAATTTAATGAAGAACAAGTGAACATTTTAGTCCTAGTGGATCATTTCTCGAAGTGGCCAGAACTAAGGGTTTGCAAGAGTGTGGATGCAAATGACGTGGTCAACTTCATGGACGGTGTATTCACGAGAGAGGGTATACCAACAACAATAGTAAGTGACAAAGCAAGGCAATTTGATTCTGACATTTTTACAAAATACATTGAGAGAAACGGAATGACCCACGTAACAACATCTCATTTACTCCCGGCTGACAATGAAGCTTTGGAACAAGTAGAAAGGATAATAAAAGGGACCATTCTACTAGCCAGCAAAAATGGACGATGTTGGAGGAAGGAAGTCAACAGAATGATATGGGAATACAGAATAACGCCGGGGGAGAATACTCTGGTAAGCCCATTCGAAATGATGAAAGGAAGGACTCCTATTTCCAAGGAAAATATGGGAAGGCTCAAGACAGCAAAGAGAACACGATGGTCGGCTGAAACAGTCAGGGAAAGAATACAAAAGGCACAAAGTCTGTGCAAAGAGAAAAATTACAACAAACATAGTTTCAAGGAAATTAAAGTAAAGAAAGGAGACCGAGTAAGAGGAAAAATAAATGGACGCTTTGTAAAGGGACAGAAAAGGTTCTCAGATCCCCTAATAGTAGAAAGAGTATTTAGCAACTCTGCACTCCTTAGCGATGGAAAAATCTGGCATGCCTCTTCTATTTCTCTGTGTGCAACGCCTGATGTGAATCCTATGAACACCAATGAAGGTAAACATGTGGAGAAGGAGGAAGGTGTCGGGGAACTAGACATCTTGGCTGGTTGTATGAAGAAAGTGAGAATTTAGAAAGTGAAGGAGAAAATATAACAAGGCCTACAAGTAGCAAGGCTAGCAGAGAAGGAACTGACATTGAACTTTTAGAATCCATGAGTAAATACGGAGACATTTACTCTTCTGACTCAGAGATGTCACCTGGCTCTAAAGCCCGTGCCACTACAAGAGGAAAGAAGGATGACGAGGAGATTATGTGTGGCAGAGACGTTCGCTCTTCTGACTCTGGAGATGTCACCTGATTCTAATGTCTGTGCCGCTACTAGAGGAAAACAGAATGGCGAGGAAATGTTGTGTGAGAATGTTGATATCATCACTACAGAAGCTGGTAACCCCGCAATCTCCGAAGATAGCCAAGGGGCGGTAGAGGACAATGTGTTGGAGAAAGACTTTACAGAAAAAGGGGCATGCACCAGCAAATGTGGACGCAAGTTGGTCAAACCTTGCAAGTACCAAGACTTTGTGGCGGACTAGCCATCCAGTTTGTTTTCTTACTATGTTTACTTTAGTCGTTCATCTCTTTTATTGTAAGGTAAAAAAAAGTTCCTTAGGGAAGGAGATGTGTTGTGTTCCTTAGCTTGCACCCCCTATCTCTCTCTATCTCCCTCTCCCCTCTTCACCCCTCCTTTACATTACGTCACCAGCTGGAATGTTGACAGCTGGAGATTCGATTCTGACAGTTATCACGAGTCCGACGGTCATGAGTGATTCGCCCTGAGGCACACACTCAGGCCGCTCCTGTTCAAGGTGTGCTGACCATTAAACTGAATAAAAGACCTATGTTACTTATCTCTGCCTCCAGAGTTATACTTAACAGGTGGGTGCCAGGAATGACCAATGGCCGAGGGGGTCGGTCACGTCTCCCAGCCCACCTCCTCTTTATAAGTGGACCCAGTTTAGGGGGCAGCATCGACTCCACTCCACCGACCACCTCGTGCAGACTGAGCGCCACCTCCACCGAAGCCACCAAGATGACCCTGAGTGACGCAGAGAAGGCCGCGGTGCTCTCCCTGTGGGGAAAGGCTTCTGGCGACCTCGAGGCGCTGGGAGCGGAAGCGCTGGACAGGTAACGTCCGAGCGCGTGACGCACGAGCGTTCTGACTTCAAAACTAGGAGAATGAAAGATGAGAGGTGGCTACTGTGCGGCCAGTTTTATTCTAGATTTGATGTATAACTTTGTCCTCATAAGCTCTGTTGCCGTTGCACTCAAGACAGTTTATACAATGTTAGGTAACAATATTCAAACAAGATAATGACAATGTGACAGAATTATCACAACAAAGAAACTCTCAATGAATCTTGGAGTCTTTAATGCAGTAGACAGCCAGCCGACACGTGTTTCATCGCACTCGCGATTCCTCAGGGCTAGATGGCTGTGTTCCGGTCAAAAAGGTCGCTCAGCTGGTGCTAATTCCAACCCAGCCAGGCCCTTGACCGTAGAAACTCCGTTTAAGTGTTCGAGTGTTCGAGTGAAGTACAGTTATTCGTGGGTCTGTATCAGCAGTCTCAGGCTTGAAAATCATAAAGTGTAATTCCTCTCAATTGTTGCCCACGGCGAGTAGGGTAATACTCTATAGGTGAAGGTATACTCGAATTGCCATGTATGGCTCCGTTATCTGTGTTGAGGGTATACCCGAATTGCCATGTATGGCTCCGTTGTCTATGGTGCTTCAGGCTCGGTAAAGCGAGCCGTGGGGTCCGGACGCACTACACGCCGCTTCTTCGCTTTACCGTGGTCAAATAGTAATGACTATAAATAAACATCACACCTTTCAAATATAGACTAAAAATACTGCCTGCCTGCAACACAAATAGTGCTGTTGCTATTTCAGCTGCCTTTACTGGCCTATTTATAATCTGGCCATATGATAGCTAGCTGTGACAATGCTGAAATCTAACTAGGAAGCAAAGATTATTAAAGTGCAGCCAACCCTAAGCTTTCAGATCACTTCCTAACAGAGTAGGTGTACTCTGAAGGAAAGAAAGATAACTGCAATATTGTTTTTATATTACAGGCTTTTCAGAAGCTTTCCCCAGAGCAAGACTTATTTCCGCCATTTTGACACCAGCTCAGGATCTGCTGATCTGCGCAACCATGGTGCCAAGGTGCTGGGCACCCTCGGAGAAGCGGCTAAAAACCTTGACAACCTCGACCAGGCGCTGTCCAAACTGAGTGACCTGCACGCCTACAACCTCAGAGTGGACCCCGGGAACTACAAGGTGAGAAAATATCACAGATTATAGCAAGCACAGAAACAGAACTACTATTCTTTCTGCAGTGCCTTCACTTTTCAGCAAAAGATCAAAGGTCAAGATGGTGTTTTATTTAATATTTCATGTTTAAAATTTGATCACACTCTTTATGTTACAGTCCAAATCAGCTTAACCCACATACAGGCCAGTGTGTAAACGAATCAGTAAGTAGTAGCAAGCTAACGCAGTACTTAATTTGATCTGGTGGTTTCCGGTGCTCAGCACAGGCACTTAATCATCAACACCGGGCTTGAGGACCTGTGAAGGACACATTCATTTTGGTAGGCACCAGGAGATGAAGTGATTCTCTCAAAAACACAGGATATTGAGCCGACGTAGAGAGTCGAACCTGATTCCCCAGATATGCAGTTGGCAGCTCTAGCCATTTCACCACATCCTTTCCCTACTTGTAGGGTTTCATAGTTAGTAGTTGGTACTGTTTTAGGCGGATCTAACAGGAGAAATTAGCTGGTGTAAGCTGCCTCCTTATGAGAACCCCAGCACTTATTATTTTACAAATTAACTACATACTAAGGGCCATATGTACTAAGCATTTTCCCATAGACACAGAATGGGTTAAACCCTGTGATACATCTGGCCCTAAGGCGCCAAAAAATAAAATAGAAACCAATTCCATGTTATGTAATAGTTTAAGTAAGATCAAAGCCATACACAAAAAAGAATGCATATGCCTCTTTCAGATAAATCATCTTGGATAATATACATGTACACGTAATTTAGAAATTATCTTACAAATGAAAAAAGCAGATATTTTATAGGGACACCAAAACACTGCTGAAAAAAATACAGTCCTTCATTTTCATTCACTCCTCTGGGGCTCTGGCTGCCTTCTCTCATGGCATGCTGTAGTTCTCTGGACAACATTTTGCCCTGTCAGCCCCAAACACTCTGAAATATGTTTATTGCAGACCATGGTTATTTCAGTCATGGACCAACTCAGGGAGGGACTTGATACCAACACCCCTCAGGCCCTGGTCTTCTTGGATCTGTCCGCCGCTTTTGACACGGTGGACCATTCCATCCTTCTGTCCCGTGTCTAGGCGGCGGGCATGGGGGAACAGGTTCTGACCTGGATAGGCTCTTTCCTGGATGACCCCACTCAGGCGGTCCACCTTGCCGAATTTTGGGCCCCGCCACGCAGGGTGAAATGTGGCGTCCCTCAGGGCTCTTCTCTCTCTCCCCTTTTATTTAACCTCTACATTTTTCCTCTTATTTTTGCACTTCAACAAATGGAGGTCACAGTTTACAACTACGCTGACGACCTCCAACTTATTTTTAATTTTTCCTCCCCTTCACCAGGCACCACTAGCTTCCAATCCGTCATGCTGTTTATCCGGGAGTGGATGAATGCAAACCACCTTAAACTCAACCCGGATAAAACAGAGCTGATTTTGACTGGAGGCAGTGGCAACCCCTGGTCGCCTTCTTTTTGGCCCCCTTCTCTTGGCCCTCCTCCCACCCCCTCTCACTCAGTCAAGACCCTCGGCATCACCCTCAATCATCATTTGACACTTCACACCCACATTAGTTCTGTTGTTTCTTCTTGTTTCTTTACCCTGCGCATTAATAGGAAATTATCCTGGTTTTTCTCTCCCTCTGCACTCAAACTAATTGTAATGGCCATGGTCTTATCCAAGATCGACTACAGGAACATTATCTATAATGGTGCCCCCGCCTATGCACTTCAACGCCTTCAGCTGGTGCAGAACCAGGCAGCCCGCCTGGTGCATGGCCTATCTAAATATCATCACTCCTCACCCCTTCTCACGGCCCTTCACTGGCTCCTCATTAAACAAAGAGCCCTTTTCAAACTCGGCTGCCTCACTTTCCAAGCCCGGCGGGCACTGCTCCCGCTTTCATTACTCTGCCATTTCCAATTACAGTCCTTCCAGAGACCTACGCTCCTCCACTAAATCTTTATTGGTCATCCCCCGTTTCAAGAAAAATCGATCAGGCGGCCAGAAATTTTCGGTTCTTGCGCCCACCTTTTGGAACACCCTTCCCTTCCCCGTCAGATCCTCCCCCTCCTACACTGAGTTTCGCAAAGCCCTTAAGACTTTTTTGTTCCAGCAAGCTTTTAGCCTATAGCCCCCGGTGCCCTCCCCAGCTCAGGAATCCTATAGCACCAAGAAACTGCCTAGTGAATGTGCGCTCTACAAATTGTTAAAAATTCAAATTCATTGCCCACATGCACTGCATAATGGTATGGTACAGAATATCGTAGTAAGAATATTATTTGACATAAACATGGCGTCCGAAATATATTTTGCAGAAATATTGTCCAAATGGAGTTAAAAGTAAAAAAGCTATACCCATTGGAATGATATTTTTGCAAACAATGTTTAGTACACAATATTATTGTGATTTTTTTTCTGCAGGTGTTTCTGACAAGCAACCTACAATAGTCCATGACCATAGTCACCAATGCAATGGACCATGTTTCATGGGGTCTGAGACTTCCTTCATAGTGCATCTCCTGTGTCCATTTAATTACCTCATTTCCTTCTTCACCCCTCGTCCTTTGGTATAGGCCCTTAATTTGGCTAGCCATATAACTGGGTCTGCATGTTTCCCTGCCCATCCAATGCCAACTCTGTACCCTCATGGGATCTTTAGCGAATTTGAGAACGAAGTCAAGATAATTAGGTCAAAGATGGTTGACATGGAGGGAAACGGGGAATAAGACCATCATTTAGGTGAGCCTATTTTTTCAAATTCTGCGTCAACTTTATGGGGATGAGAGCGTGGGCTTGTATGACACCAATGGAGCAGGGCAGGGATCTTTTGTGGCACAAATATTTCCCACTATGCACCTAGTGTGGCTACTAGAGATGTAGTGTTCTGATTGCCACATAAATATAGTGTCTTCTGATTACTCATTTCAACTCGAAGTATTGGATTGTTTAATAAACTCCCGTGCAGGACAATGCATTGTTTGGGTCTAATTTTGTAAAGCATTTTTGGCTTTTGTGGCCATAGGCTGTTTGGAAACCTTTAAATTTGACATAAATGTCTCCAGTCATGGTAAATACTCCTCTGGCCCAGGCAGGGACCATTCCTCGATTAGTTAATGTATTCGAATAACACGGTTAAACCTCAATAGAGAAGGCCATGTTGGTGCGTCAGGTCCCCTATAGGACACTCCCTCCATAAATACCACAGCACTAGGCCTCGGTCATAGGAGTGCATAAAGTATTCATGAGCCCTCTATTCGATTTTACACCAAGAAACATTCCTCTGCTCTCACAAGTACATGCTTTTTCAGGCTCCAATAGGGCACTTTCTCTCTAGTCCCCAAAGGCCTACCTTCTGCTGAGCCTGTGGCCTCCCTAGAATGTACCATCGCTGTACCATTAGTTACACCCACTCTTACAGCTTCCCAAGGCCACCCTGTTTTCTAGCCCAGTGGCAACACTCTCTTCGGTGCTTTCGCAGGACTCCTCCTCTAGCGCCAAGAAGACAGCCCAAAAACGCCCTCTTTTTAGCCCCGAAGATCACTCCTTAACCGGTTTTCGCCAAGAACGACCCCTTTCTGATTCCCATGTACATACCCACTTCTGCCCCAGAAAACCCTCTATTCTGGCCGCCCTCTTCTGTAGGCAGGAAGATTTGTGGGATTTGAAAGATTTAGTGATCATAAAGTTTAAACAACACAGCAACTTCAGTCAATAACTATTCACCAGGATGGTACCAGGTAGGTTGATAAATAATTTGCAATAGGCGACAAATGACAAATGACATTATTAGAAGGAAATATTTTTTGTATTCTTAGAAAAACGAATCCTTGCAATAGCTTAGTGGAATAAGCAGCCACTGCAAATATAGTTGGCTAGTATCTGGGTCACTCATTTTATTTCTTGTTTGGAAATTGCTCTGCCCTTTTCCCAGCTTAATGGTGCTGATTTTATTGACTTTAGTGTGAGGAAAGGTTGTGTCCTCTCTGCCTCAATTTAAACCACGTACCGGCATGTTACACATGTATCATTGCAGTGGGTGCATTAATCTTATCAACTATCTTATTCGTGTTGAAAAGGTGACCTGTGGGTTCCACAAACATGCATGCAAAAGGTTTGTAACCTACTGGGATTGGTGATGGAAGCCCAGGTTCGACACAGGTCACTGATGCTGGCACGTTAACCCACCGCGCCATTTTTGTGTGTTTACCCAGTAAACTGTTAGGCATTGTCTCTCTTGAAATGAACATATGAGCCTCTGCAGCAGATGTTTTGGATCAGTGATGTATTTTACTAGAATGAGAACAAGTGAAAGGCAATTTGAACACAGGTTTTTGTGCAGCAGTCATAATACCTCTCTGAGCAACAGTATCAGCAAAAAAAAGGAAAACAGGCAGGCAACTTTATTGCCCAGTCTTAGACCTAAATACATTTTAGAGTAATCGAATCTAGAATGTTTGGCGTTATTTCCTGAAAGTCATGAAAAGTATTAGGACTTGTAAAGCCAGTGGGTCTGGGGCTGAGTCGTACGTCTGAGGTCATTAAATTAACCTCAACAGGATGAAAGACTCAGCAGCGCCGGACAGACCTTTTATTCTAGCGGCCAGCTCCCCAGGGGGCTGGAGCCCTTAAATAACGTGGAAATAGCCCAGATTTAATTTTACTACCAAATGGTAGGTATAACATGTGCCCCAAGTGTGCCCAAGTACTGTAGGCAGCTGCTGACATCTGCTCTGAGGTGACAGGGGAGTAACAACAAGGGTAGGTTGTTTCCCAAAATGTTGGATATATGTCTACGCTACTCATACACACTCCATGATCGGGATTCTTTTACAAGGGCTGCCCCAAACCATGGTCTCCTAGAGTCATTGATGGCCAAACGGGAGCAATTACTGGAATGGGCCTCCCTCATCCCCATTGTTTAGCGCCAGCAATAAAGTGTCATTATTAGTTAGTGTCACCCGTGGTGTATCGAAAGGATGGTAATGCCACACAGGGCAGTAGCGAAACGGGCAGACGTAGAGGGGGGAAGGTAGCTCTCAGTTGGCTAGGGAAGGAATACAGAACATTACACATAAAATGGGATTGCTTTAGCACACATTCTCTAACGAATACAGGTATAACCTCCTAGCTTCAGGTTAACAGTTTGAAGCTTCATGTTCACTGAGAAGAGAATTAGGAGTGCATGATGCTTGCTGCAGGGGCACAAGCGAAGGCTGGGAGTAGGAACTTTACACCAATATTCTGGGATTGAGTCCAAACTCACCACACATCAGAATGTGGACTCTTTAGCGGCCTGCCCCGTGGCAGACGAAACGTGGAAGCAACTACTAGGTGACTGCGTTAGTTCCGGACACTTGCTTCCTGGGAGCGATGCAGATTAGGGGTCACATGCAGTAGGAGCATGCGTGGAGTAGCTACTATGCTGCGGTGCGGATTGCGTATAGGCCCCCTGGACCCCTCGGCCAATTTTGTGACGAGCTTGTGAGCTGCGCCATTAATCTCTCCTGCAATGCCCCCAACTTTACTATGCTGGGAGATTTTAATATTCATCTGGATGAAGGAGACTCCCATGCCTGTCAAAAACTGTTAACAGCTTTAGAGGTGATGGAACTCAAACAAATCGTTCTAGGTTCCACACATATAGCAGGTCACACTCTTGACCATTGTTATACCAATATGAACGCGCTGAAGTTCGAAAACTCAACAGTGGTTCCCTGGTCGGACCACAACCTCTTGTCCTTCTCCTTGACCCACTATAAGCAACCAATACAGACCAACGTCTCTAAAAAAATGTGTAGGATCTGGTCCAAACTCCCTGTGGACAAATGGACATCGGAACTTAGGAAATCAAAACCAGAGTATACTAATGACCCAATAGAGGCAAATGCGCGTTTTAATCATTGGCTAGAGGAATCCCTTGAGGTGACCCTGCCTAAAACTGAACTTTCCCATCGGAAAGGGGCGAATAAAAAAACGTGGTACACACCGGAGTTGAGAACACTCAAACAGATATGTAAACAGAAGGAGAGAAGGTGGAGGAAAGACTACGGTGAAGATAATAAAAAAGTTTACAGACTAGCATTACGCAATTATAAGCAGGCTATAAAAGTGACCCAGTCCAACTATTATCAGGAAAAAATCTCTTTAGCTGCTAGTTCCTCCAGGGAAATTTTTAAAATTTTTAAAGCCTTGGTTACCCCTCCTACCCCTGTTATGGACTCGAATATGGCACTCCCGCGCTGCAGGGACTTGGCAAATTTTTTTGCCGCAAAGGTAGCGAATATCTATGCATCTTTTCAAGCGACTGCCACAGGTGACTGCAATAGGGCTAACCCCCCTTTGGCACAAGATCTACCTACGCTCAATGAATTCTCCCCTCTGGATGTCGACAAGGCCCAATTGCTTCTGGGCAATTTGAAATCTGGATCACCTAGTGACATAGCTCCACCAACCATCCTCAAGCTTGTCTCAAACACAGTAGCCCCTGTGATGCAGAATGTGATTAATACATCCTTGTCCTCAGGGGTAGTTCCAACCATGTGGAAACAAGCAAGAGTAAGAGCGTTATTAAAAAAGCCCAACCTCAATCCTGACGATTGTTCCAACTACCGTCCTATTTCCCTGTTGCCCACTGTTAGCAAGATTGCGGAAAAACATGTTAACTCTCTTCTATCCACCTTCATTGAGGCTAATAATCTGCTACATTACACCCAGACTGGGTTTAGATGTAAACAGGGTACTGAAACGTCCCTGGTGGCTGTAATTGAGGAAACCAGGAAGATTCTGGACGAAGGGAAATGTGCGGCCATACTATTATTAGACCTCAGTGCGGCCTTTGATACCGTTAATCACGCGATTCTCATTCAGAGATTGAGTGATATAGGTGTCACTGGGACCGCACTGAACTGGCTTAGCTCCTTCCTGTCCAATCGGACCTTTTCAGTATTTGAGGATGACATAGTTTCAGCCCCAATACAGCTCCAATGTGGTGTTCCCCTGTTGCAGGGTTTCTGTACTCACACAGAACTGTGCACAGAGGAGTGGAACCTCGGCAAATTAGGGTGTCCCAAAACTTACCTTAGCAACCAACTCACCCCTTACCGAGCTAGCTACAGTGTCTCATTGGACATATCAAACACCCAATGTTTAGACAAACCAGAACATGAACTTACAGTACCTCAGGGTACGTGGGACTCATGAACACTCTTTCGTTATATTATCATTACAAACCAGAACATGGAGTAAAGAAGACACATGTGCATTTGAAATGTTTATTTACTAATGCCGTCTTCTCAGGCGCAGTATCTTTGATAATACAAGTATACTTATTATCAGTAGCAAAATTATCAGCATAGTTACTAAGACATAAAAAGCGAATGGTGACAGCATGTTAACATGCTGTAATGAATAAGAGTTAACAACACTTATATCTCACCCTCCCTAACACATATATTATATTATTATCTAAGAAGGTCTCTTTGGGTTGTTTTAGGGCGGGCCCATACCTTAGTGTCCTAGCATGAAGGAATCACATCAGCATACACCAGCTCTCTCTGCATGTGCACCGCATCAAGTGTGTTAACAATTCTCGTGCAAAGCAATATCAATCCCGCCTCAAGCCCAAGTTGGCAAAGGCTGCACTTGTGTTATGACTATGAAGGCGTGGAGATCAGACCTCATAACAATTCCATATCGTGTTGCTCCTGAAACTTCAGCACTCTCCGTGCAGACATGTTTTATTAAACAAAGCAGATATCAGAGCAATAACATATTATACTCACATTCACCACGCCAAACTACTAGGTTGAAAGCTAAGTCAACAAATGAGGGTCGTGTGCAGAAGTTGCAAGAAAGGAAAAATGGCGTTTAAATCTCAAACGTACCTATGCTAACTTAACACGATATAGGGATATATAGGAGTTATACAACACCCCCCCATGATCCGAGAACGGACTAAATAAGGTAACAGAAGTGCCATCACATGAGAGCAGAATCCATTTATAAACGAGCATGAATAAAGATTCAAATATAAAAATTAATGCTAAAAAAAATAGCCCACAAATATACTGTGGCTCAAGCCAATAGGCAAGCAAAAAATAAAATGTCTTGACCAAAAGTCAATAAAATCAAGGAAATGCTATCAATCAGCATGTCAATTTGAGGCAGTGTCTATGATAAGACCGTATATGAAAAGTAAGCTGCAACAGCCTCCAGGAGGAAGTCACTGTCCTCATCAGAAAACAGTTCAGCCATCCAATTTAAAAGATGAAAGGAACATACGTGATCTTCCAGCACCGGATCCTCTATAACCATCAGAGGACAGCTCGGTGGGTTCTCAAGAAAACTTAGTTCCAAGAAATTCTGCGCTGCCGACAACACATCCCAGGGACCCATTAGTACATGTGCCACCGCCAAGGCCATAACCCTTTCGTCAGAACAAACCAACTCGTGAGCAATGATAGGACTCATCAGTTGATCAAAATCGACGTCAGAAGATGCTGGTCCGCAGAGACACAAATCAATGGCCCAAAGGAAATCACAGGTCAGACAGCGAAATACAGGCTGGACACAGGTGAAATAGGAGAACCGAAAAGATAATCCAAACGCCGTGCTTAGAGTCGCTAACGGCAGTGTGCCATAGTAATCAAGCATGCGGGTGCGAAACCGCGTCAGTAGTAGCCGTGCGTGGTCTTGCACAGGAAGGGCATCCATATTTAAAAAGGCAGAAAACCACCAATGCGCCAGCCGCTAATGCAAGCAAAAACGGGAACCCTCCAAATAAGGATGAAAAAATAGAATGGAAGAATGCAGGGATGACTCCAAATATCTTCTCAAAGGAAGTCACGAGACCACCGCTAACAACTTTAAAAAAATGTGCTAGGCCCGTTGTGGAGGATGCGTTAAAGATAGAACGGACCATGGCTCCGAAATGCAAGGGCAAATCAGTGTTTAAAAGAGCCTGAACCTCCGTGCGGGTGTTAGCAATGTGAAGCACGAAAGTTTCACGGGCCGAGCTCAAGGCCACCTCTTTCTGGGACAATAGAGCTCTTATTCTAGCCATGCCGCTGAATTCTGCTCCCAAGGTCGGTATCTGTGGCCAAATGGAAGACTCCCTATGTTCACGTGTGGGAGGATAAAGAACATTTCTGCAGCAAATAACTCGCTCACTAACCGTTACTATGAAAGCTATACCTTTAATTAAACCACAGCAGTTTTCATTATTGAGCATTAAATAACTACCATTCTCTAACAATTTAAACGTGGGGATGATAGCAGGAACTGGCGTGCCCTGTAAAACGCAAGCCATATTCGGTCTGTCCCTGTTACATGAACCGTGTAACTGTATGTGTCTACACATTAAAGAATGATCTGGCGTCTCAGTACACTCATCCCCTGTTAGATAAACCTCTTGTTCATCCTTGAAACATCTGTATGTGTATGGGAGTGACCAGACCTCATGAAGAAAACCGCTACCTAAGGGTTCAAAACGACCTATTGGCACATATTTCATACAATTTGAAAACTTATATAAAGCAAACGGCAGCGTTATTAAACCGTGGATAAGCCACGTAGCAGCAGTGGTCTCTGCCACAGAAAAAGGTAAAGATTCCAATCTTTCAATATGGAGCATAGAAAAGGAAGCATCACGCATTGAAAGCAAGCGTTGTTTGTCTGTCAAATTAAACGGTGCAAATAAAGAGGAAACATTCATGTATCCCCAGGGAACTTTACCCATTTTTAGAGTCTGTAGTGTCCATGCAAACTGCATGATTGAACGTAATTGATTTTGACCATGGTATAATACAGACACTTCATCATGCACAATATCAACAACAGACGACACAATATTATCTAATGTGTAAATTCTAGAGGAAAGCACGTTAATGCTATTGTCAACCACTGCAAGCACTTTCTCAAGATTTGCCTGATCAATAGCCCTAAGGCGTGAAGCAGCCTCAATCTGTGAGAGTTTCCAAATTTCATTGTAAACACCATATAACCACCTTTTAGACCTGCCACTAGCTGGGCCCTTAATGAAATCATTCAAATCCACGTCTGCATTCAGTTTGGAAAGGTGATACTTAACCGCAGGTAAAGTTGAATGTTTCAGCCAAGCTTGACACAACTTGCCAACTGAGTAAGAGGTGACAGTATGACTCAAATCAAAACGGGGATCAGATCTAACAGTCTTAAAACCGTCAGTTATATTTAAAAATCTCTTTTGGCAAGAATCAGCACCACGGTGCCAAAGCAGCCAACCCTTGGGATTCATACTGGAAATGTTAAAGGAGGAATTCAGAAGCAGAGCCTGTATATCTCTAATGGACAATTTAGTAAAATTACTCCAATTCTCATATTCCTCCAACTCCGGGAAAGACGGGGTGTTTAACCTTTTAGATGTAGCCAATCCAAAGCACGTGGTCTGGGAAATGGTTTCATTTAAAAACCACATATGATTTGGGATGAGACATGCACGGTGCAAAGCCTCAGTGCCTTGTACCTGCCAGGCCCTTGAGCCCCAAACTGATTTAAGGTCTATGGTATCCTTCCATAACTCATACCCTCCAGTAACTAATTGATCCAGGAAGGCCTTTGAATATAACAATTTTGTATTTGTAAGTCGAACCTTGGACAGTGGCTGTTTGTGAAATTTAAAATAAAAGGACTCGGGATTGGACTGATTAAAGTCAGTGAAATAAGTATACTTTTTAAGAAACGTTTCTGAACTCCCTTGTGTTGGTGCTGGGCAATGTTCCCACTGAGTAAAATTAACCGCATCCCTTCGGGAAGATGTCTTGTGTAAGAAGTGATTGCCATAATGTTGGTAACAGAACAATTCTCCATAATTAGCAGATTCTAAATATAAATCCTCAGCATCAAAAGCAGCATAATATTTCAAATCAGAAAACAAACTTTCCACAGCATTAACATCCCAATCATCAGAACGAATGTTTTGTTTCACCACATCCCCCATATTAACTCTTAGTACATTAGGGACATTAACGACTTCCGTTGGACCATGTATCTGAAAACGAACTGCATCCCACGCGATTCCATCCAGAACAGGCCACGCTGTGATGTTAACCAAAGTCAAGTCTCTTTTTAATCTGTGTGTAGAATGTGAAGAGGAAAGTGGGGCCAAAGTTCCATTCAAATGAGTAATGCAAGTTCTCTCCTCGACATAGTGTCCATTCATAATGCGAAAAAAATAAAACACAAAACCAATTGACATAAAAAGGTAAACTGAAAAAAGGACCAGCCAAATGTATATCCAAGGAGGTATCAAAAAATGTTTTTTAAACAGGCTAGCATATACTGCAATTTTAGAGGGTTTTTTCGAGGCAAGGGAAGCAGAGTCAAATGAAAATCTGGATTCCGTGGCTAAACGAGCTTGCATGTCAGGCATGGACAAATCAGTGGGGTATGTATAGTCTGTCTCATCAAGGTTAGTTCCTGGTAAATTATTCAATAATGGACTGGAAACAGCAGGTAATTCGATGGCCACCTCAGGTTCATTATTAGAAGCAGTGGGCATAATTGAATTTCTCACAATGGAAGGACAGGAAACAGCCGGTGTCATGCTAAGAAGAATCGGCCACTCTGTGTATCTTGACATTGTCAATAGAAATAAACCTGTTTTCCTTACGACCTGGAAGTGGTGGTAAAATGACTGTTCTTGTGCCCTTCACTCCAAGCACTGGGACCGGAGCTCGATAGGAGGGACCAAACTCTTTCTTGTTTTCGATCTTCTCTCGAACCAGTTCTCCAACTTGGGGTAGCCAGCCAACTACCGGGATCTGCAACGCATCATCCGATGTGGAGGGCAAATGTTCCTTTGCAAGAGTGTCTCTCGTCTTTTGTAGATTCTGTAAAACATTGCAATGTTCATCTGCGTCAAAGGAAGTGGCGCGAACCACCGAGTCTAGACCGTCAAGGTCAGGGACGAACATCTTGATGCCAAAGAGCATTTCGTATGGGGTCCGCCCACCCAGAGACCTTCTAGGGAGATTATTAAGAGCACGCTGCACGCCATAGAGGTGAGCCAGCCAGTTTCTGCCAGTGCCTATAACTCGGGCTGTCAAAGATTGCTTTAAATCACGGTTCATTCGTTCAACTACACTATTACCCTCGGGTCTGTAGGGTGACGAAAACTTGACTTGGACCCCCATCGAAGTCATGGCATCCTTATACGCCTTAGAGGCGAAAGCCGGACCCTGATCCGAATGGAAGGTACCACAGGCAAAAATCCCTATAAAGATACGCAAATCTCTGATGACAGTCCGGGAATCAGCGCTGCGATGTGGCCATACCCACACAAAGCGTGTGCATGAGTCAACTGCTACTAAGATGTATTTATACGCAGTATCAGATGAAAACGGACCGCAGTGATCTAAATAAACACAGCCTAGTGGTTTATTAGAAATGTACAACTGAGTCTGAGGCGGACGCGTAGCAGTTGAAGGTTTAATCTGCTGGCATATGTCACACAGAAGGACATAATCACGCGTCTGTTTGTACAGTCCCCGCCACCAGAAACGTAATTGTAATTGAGTTACAGTGGCCGAGACGCCCGCATGCGCAGACGCCACACCTTCATGAGCCGCTGTAACCAAGTCTGCTCTGCGATCCGAGTTGGGAATCAGCCGTTCCCCAACATCAGGAATTGTCACAAAAGGAACCTTTTCGGGACTTAAGTGGTATTTATACTTCGAAGGGAATCCCGGAGGATGTTTACTTCCCTTCTCAGAGGCAGCAATCGCTGCCAAGATGTCGCTATCAATCTTGGTTTTAGACCTAGTAACTGCTGCAACTAAGTATGTAGATACTGCTGATTTCGCCGCTTCATCAGCAAGCGAGTTGCCAACAGCGTGAACTCCCACGCGCTGATGACCGAGAGTATGAATCACATAAACGAGTGGCAACATAGCCTTAAGCTCTGCCACTCGAACCCAGATCATTTTATGTTTTATTGTGCTACCCTTGGAATCATGAAAATCATTTTGAATCCAAAAGAACAAGTTTTCATTGTAAGACTGGACACAGTAGTAAGAATCACTTACAATTAGAGTAGTAACACTTGGATCTGCGTACTCCAAAGCTAGTAAGAGAGCACGAAGCTCTGCCAATTGTGCGGTGCAATCGCCCAGGGGCAACGTGTGTACCTCCCTGGAAATGAACTCATCATTCAACATAGCACCGACCACAATGGCGCATGCGGAAACGTAGGCATGTTTAGAGCCATGCGCAACCTGCGCCGACCCATCAGTGTAAATGATGCAATGGAAGTCTTCCAAAGGTCGCATCGCCAGAGGAGCAGGATGAACGAATTCATACTGCAAGTACTCCTGCGACCGTAAGGAAGCGTCAAAAATAAACATGACATCTGCGGATGACAATGACGCAGCCCACTGTATCCACCGAGGGTGCAAAGCCTTTGAATTTGGTACACTGGCTTTCGTGACTGCCTCTAAATGAGGACAGGGTGTTACCACTAGCATGCGCTTCCCCTGCGACAGAGCTCGTTCCTTTAGAATAGCCATCTGTACAGCAGTTAAAACCTTTTCTATGGTGGGAAACCGCATCTCAGCCGAGGTGTACAAGTGTGACTTGTAAGCAATAGGTACAGTGTCACCTTCATTAAAAGTGAGGTACGTGAAACCCACCGTCCCAGGAATTATTCTTATGACCAGGTTGGTGTGGTTATCACGAGTCAGTAAATATTTAGAAGCGAGCAGATCAGCCTGCAAGGATTGCAAAATGGCTGAATGCTCAGGCAGCCAGCATGATTTTGAGAAAGTTGGTTGTATCAAAGCATACAAAGGCTTGATACGCTGGGCATATTCCGGAATGTAAGTTCTGCCGAAATTCAAAAAGCCCAGTAAGGATTGTAATTTTTTCAGAGTTGTTGGTGCGCGCAATTGTGCGCACTTCTCCAAGAAGTGAGGAGCCAAACCTCTACCTTCATTGTTGAGCTCATAGCCCAAAAACAACACTGTGTGTTCAGCAATGTGCGATTTTGCAAAGTTGAATTTGTAACCCATGTCTGCGAAGTTGCAAACAAGAGAATTCACACGACACAGATGCTCCCAAATATCGTCGTCTGTGAGATATATGTCATCCACATACGAAAAAGCATCAGGGTCGAGTGCCTCCAGAATAGAGACAATTCGAGCGGTAAATACACCAGGACTATTCTTGTAGCCCATTGGAAGACGCCGGAATTGCTTTTGGACTCCAGCGCTTGTAAAACTGGTCCATTGGGAGCTAAAGCTGTCCAATCTGTGGGCATAAAAACCATTGGATATGTCAAGCGTTGTCTTGAAACGCTTACGCACGAGACTATCCACTAGGGCAGAGCCGTGGGTATTCTGTACTGCACAGTTACGGCAATGCGAGTTCAAATGCCGGTAATCCAAAACCAAACGATATGATCCGTCAGGTTTATTCACAGTAAAAAGGGGATTATTCATCGGTGACACACACGTTTCAATAACTCCCTGATATTCCAATTGTTCAAGGATTTCCGCGACGGAAGATTTTGCTTCACGCCGAATGGGATATTGAGGTTGCGGCTGCGGCTGAGACCGCAACGGAATTTCGTGGCAAGGCGACAATTTATCCCAACCACATTGGTTACGGTACAGAGCCGGCGCGAGAGCCCGAGCCCACTCTTCTGCAAAATGCTGCGCATGCTCTTTCGAGACAGTGTTCGCGAAACTGGGTAGGATTACCTCCTCCCCTCGCGGCGCCGCGAGCACAAAAGGTGGGGGCCAGTCAGCCTCCGAAAGTAAAATATCATATGTAGAAGACAGACTCTCCCAAAATACACCTTTAACGGTACGCTGTATGTCACCTTCAATTAACAGGACAATTTCATATAGTCTTTCAGGGGGAGCAAGTCTCGTATCCGCTGTTTCTATCACAACGTAGACTTCAGTCGCTGTCACCCTCAGTAGTGGACGCAGCGCCTCTCTGACTATGGTTATCTCCGCCGCGCTGTCCAGCAAGGTCAGAGCCCACGTCAGATTCCGAAGCCGCGTTCTCACTATCTGTGGCATATCGATGCGCTGTTAAGGCTGCGACTTTCTTTTTCGCAAACTGCGGACGCCGAGGCGTAGAATCCTCCTGCTTCACTGCGCCGTCCGTCTGGCGGGACTGACCACGTCCTTGTTGGCCACCACGTCCACGTCCACCCCCTCCTCCTCCACCGGTTTTCTGGGCCGATGTGTCCTGAAAGGAACGAGGAGAGCGTTGATCAGAACCCTGAAAACGATCAGGTGATTTAATCATCGCGCGGTCGCGCAAATCATAAACTTTTTCGGATGGCGCAGGAGCTTGTATTGCAGGAAAAGAACCCTGAGTCTGCATTGTCTGCTTCCCCTGTGTCTGTTTTTTAGGCCAATTTTGTTTCTTGGACTTTGGCTGGGCATCTGTCACTGCAGATTGCCCCTGTGGTTGTTTTTTCTCCTTCACTGGAAAATATTTCAGACCTCTACTTGTGCGGCCAATCGTTTTATAAGCGGCCACCACAATCTTTGCTAACTGGCGGGGTTTGTCGGCATCGGGCAGAGCAGCCAAAGCATTCGACACCTGAAAGTTAACTGCATCTCCTTTAACATTGGAGAGAATGAGATCACTTACAATCTCAAAAGAACCACACAGGCGCATACCCAATTCAACCGCTGCCTCTGGACCGTGATCATTCTGAACACGTCGAACGATTTCAGGCAGGGCAGTCATAGACGGGGTGCCGAAGCACCTTGTATAAACTGCCGCAAATGTTTTTCCCCAGCTGTCACAGTCAGCAAGTTCAGGAGTAATATCCTTCGGTAGAGTAATCGTCAACATTCTATGTTTATCAGCAGGAGTAGAATTCGGAAAAACCGCCTCCAGTTGATCAAACTTCTCCGCTAGCCAGAATGGGAAGTCATCGTTGTCAACAGGACGCGCACCAAAAACCGAATTTACCATCACTGGATTGAGACGCATTCCGCCTCGTTCCATGGGAGCGGCCGCACCCCCCTGGGGACCACCAGGAAGATGTCGACCGATGTATTGCACTAAAGCACGAATCACGGAAATGGAAACTACATGAAGCCTGCGAATTTCTGCCAGGGTACAAGCCCCGTGATTCGGGTGCGGGGTAAAGCCACCCAATGCAGGCCAATTCGTACCTGGAATCGAGAGTGGACCTAACCTCGCACGGGACAAAGAGTGGGGGAGGGCGCCATCAAACCAAACTCGATGCTGCCAATGATCAATAGGTATTTCCAATGCCCTGTATGGCGTATATTCAGCCGGGACATCCGAGGCGGTGTAGGAGTGGAACAAACCAGAATTAGCGTCCACAGCCGGAAACGTAACCCAAGAGTAAAACAACTCGTAAGGAAACGCCGGATCTGCACTTACCACGAAAATCACAGCCATCCCATCTACTGGGACCTGGTACGTCTGAAGATGGTTGCGTACCGCTACGCGACTATGCTGCGCAATAGCCACCGCTGCCGCCATTACAGAATTGGAAACAAGAAAACACAAAGAATACTTTGTAGCACAACTGGGTAGTAATCCAAAGAAACCGTTTAAGTAAGAATCAAGCTTGAATAAAGACCTATTACAAAAAATAGGTAGGTTTCACCAACACCCCGTTTTCCGGAAACGGATGTGAAGGGGTTAAGGCATGAATGATAAACTACTCGAGTGTCATGATATAATACCACCGAAACCGTTGGGCGCCATGTTGCAGGGTTTCTGTACTCACACAGAACTGTGCACAGAGGAGTGGAACCTCGGCAAATTAGGGTGTCCCAAAACTTACCTTAGCAACCAACTCACCCCTTACCGAGCTAGCTACAGTGTCTCATTGGACATATCAAACACCCAATGTTTAGACAAACCAGAACATGAACTTACAGTACCTCAGGGTACGTGGGACTCATGAACACTCTTTCGTTATATTATCATTACAAACCAGAACATGGAGTAAAGAAGACACATGTGCATTTGAAATGTTTATTTACTAATGCCGTCTTCTCAGGCGCAGTATCTTTGATAATACAAGTATACTTATTATCAGTAGCAAAATTATCAGCATAGTTACTAAGACATAAAAAGCGAATGGTGACAGCATGTTAACATGCTGTAATGAATAAGAGTTAACAACACTTATATCTCACCCTCCCTAACACATATATTATATTATTATCTAAGAAGGTCTCTTTGGGTTGTTTTAGGGCGGGCCCATACCTTAGTGTCCTAGCATGAAGGAATCACATCAGCATACACCAGCTCTCTCTGCATGTGCACCGCATCAAGTGTGTTAACAATTCTCGTGCAAAGCAATATCAATCCCGCCTCAAGCCCAAGTTGGCAAAGGCTGCACTTGTGTTATGACTATGAAGGCGTGGAGATCAGACCTCATAACAATTCCATATCGTGTTGCTCCTGAAACTTCAGCACTCTCCGTGCAGACATGTTTTATTAAACAAAGCAGATATCAGAGCAATAACATATTATTCTCACATTCACCACGCCAAACTACTAGGTTGAAAGCTAAGTCAACAAATGAGGGTCGTGTGCAGAAGTTGCAAGAAAGGAAAAATGGCGTTTAAATCTCAAACGTACCTATGCTAACTTAACACGATATAGGGATATATAGGAGTTATACAACACCCCAGGGGTCATCCCTCAGCCCTACTCTATTTAATATTTACATGAGACCTTTGGCTGAGGTGGTGCAACCCTGGGGAGTACAGTTGGTAACTTATGCTGATGATACTCAGCTTATCATCTCCCTGTCGGGGCAGGAGACGACTTATAACAACCTATCCTCCTGTCTTAGTAAAGTTCAGGATTGGATGAACGACTCTTTTTTGAAGCTTAATGGAGCTAAAACAGAGGTCATGATGTTAGGACATAAACCACCTACCTCTGTGGATATGTGGTGGCCGGACTCTTTGGGGCAGCCTCCAACCCCTAAGGAGCAAATTAAGAGCTTGGGAGTGTGGCTCGACCCAGCCCTTAATTTTCAGGTCCAAGCCCGGAAGGTAGCGGGGACTGGTTACGCCCTCATGAGAGCACTCAGAAAATTTTTAGGACTACTTCCCTTTGAGGCTAGAAGGATCCTAGTCCAATCCCTTATACTATCTCGATTAGACTATGCCAACGCAGTCTATCTAGGGGCCCCTAAAGGGACAATCAAGATCCTTCAGACCATCCAAAACTGTGCTGCCCGATTGCTACTAAACATCCCACGCAGAACCTCTGTCAAACCAGCATTGAGGCAATTGCATTGGTTGCCTGTGCAACAACGAATTCAATTTAAAGCGATGACTATTGCTCACAAAGCCCTGCATAACTCGGGACCAGACATTCTTGCACCCTTGTTTATGCCTTATCAAACATGCAGAACCCTGAGATCCAGCAATAAGAATCTACTGGCAATCCCCAGGATCAGGAGATCGCGCACCGGGGGCAGACGTTTCGCTCTACAGGTTGCAAAGCTCTGGAAACAATCTTCCAGATGCTATCCGATTGGAGGAGAACCACCTCAGGTTTAGAAAAATGCTGAAAACCATGCGCTATAGAAATGTGTAATCATTCATTCATTCATTCATTGCGGAGACATGGTCAGGAATAACAATTTGACTGTTAAAACATATCTGCTAGGCTGTGCTTCAACTATTCCAAGTATTGATCTGGCAGGGATTTGCCAGGACATTCACTGTAATAATTATTACAGCTACGGTGATAAATTTCATAATCACACCACTTTACTTCTTGGACAAATATCACTGGTTGTCCATTGCATCAGATACAATAATGCGAATAGTCACTTACCGGTCCTCGGTATACTGTTCCGAATGAAAACAGCTAACGTAGTGCATATTAAGCATAGGAAAGGTGAACAAATAGGATACTTTGGAAAAACCTCCTTATGTTTGTCAGAGTGAGGCAAACTAAGTAATAGCTTCTGGAAAAGAGCTACAAGCGATTTTCTGGGATTAAATTCACAAATGTAGTCAAGGGGTGAAGCTAGGATTGGCCCAGGTTGTGGTTGGCTTGTGCACCCTGCCCCGGAGGCCAAACCTTACAGCTGACTTGCGTGTGGGTGATGGGCCATTCCTATGTTCTCAGGTTGGTACAATGGGCTACGTCCGAGAAATGGAACTTGGCTTTCGCGAGGACACAAATCCTGTGGTTGGGTGTTCCTGTAATGCAATGGGGTCACTGAAGTACAAGCTAGAGCAATGCAGGGTGGGGAGGGGTGGTCCTCCCAATATCCCCCTATTTCACCTGGGAGGGAATGATCTGGTCACGCTGGGGAGGCGGGTCGGCTAGGCAAGGAAGCTTTATGGTAGCCAATCCAGGTTATGAAACAGAGAAGCATGGACTAAGCGAGGATGTGTGTCTCCTCTTGTAGATATTGACAGGTAATGCCAAACAGCTTAATTCAAACTGCAGGGTTCACAGGAGGTGGAGGGCCCTGGGCCAGGTACACTTAAGCGGGCGCCCCGAGTCAGTGAATTAGGGGTTATTCAGGTCCTAAGGTGGCAAGATCCATGTTGTTGGTAGCTAGTCCCGTGAGAGTGAGACCTGCCCTTCTAGCATAATCAAGTGCATGTAGGTTCAGATGGGGCGTTACCATGCGATAACCGTGGTATCCATTATGTAGTAAAGCAATTTGAGGCTCAAACTAGAATAGCACCCTGCGTACGGGGGGCCCCCACACAATACCCCACCTTTCATCTGGGAACGGGTTGGGAGCGGGTGAGCTCCTGTGGTCTGAGGTTCCTCGCAGGGCCAGATCACCGGTAGCGGTAGTGCATTCCCGCAAGAGGGTCGTAGATCCATGCAGAAGTTCATGGGAAGAGAGGCATGTGTTTCATTGGGCAGGTACCAATACGAAGAGAAAACGGAAGGGTACTATGATAAAGGTGCACTAAACAGCGACCGAAAGTAGCTAGGTGGGTGGGGGGGCTCTGTCATCGACGTGGGCCTCCTCCAGAGCTGTGGCGGAGTACAGGGCGATCTGGAAGCAGATGGACAGTAAGGGTACCTCTGCGGCAGAAGGATACAGTCAAGATACCTCTGCCTGGCACAGTAAGGGTGCCTGAGCCAAGCACCTGGAGCCGAAGGAGGTTCCAGGAAACAGCGTCGGCGCCCCGTTAGTCCTTCGGGCGGTCGGGGGGCCTGATCTCTCCGCCCTGACAGGGGGGGGGGCGGGAGTATAACGAAATGGTAATATGAAGCACCGTTAGAGCATCGTCTCGCCGTGCAAGATGGCTCCTTAGGCATGCGGGCCAGCGAGGGGCTGCCGCTTTGGATCGCCTGTAAGATGACCCACCTTAACGCTATACCTGTGCTGTACGAAATAAACCTGCAGCAGTTCTTTCCCACAAATATGTCTCATGAGTTTCCTTGGTATGTAAGTGGAATTGGCATGCGGGGCGAGCGCTGGCGGTGTGGGCACTATGGGGCTGAGTCGTACGTCTGAGGTAATTAAATTAACCTCAACAGGATGAAAGACTCAGCAGCGCCGGACAGACCTTTTATTCTAGCGGCCAGCTCCCCAGGGGGCTGGAGCCCTTGCAAGTCAGTGTTTAGGGCAGGGGGCGCTCTTTCGTTTCCATCACCCCCCCGCCCCCACCCCCTTCTGAGATTACCTGCTGAAGGCACAAGAAGGCTCCAAGAGAGAGACATGGAGGTAGGGGGTAGAGAGAAAAAAATCAGAGATGGCGAGAAAGAGAGAGGGAAGTTCGACTGATGGAGAGAGAGAAAGAGAGAGAGAGAGTTGATGAATTCCTAAAGCAGCTGAATTTTTCCCAATCTTGAATGTCTTTGTTGACTTCCAAGGTGGACTGGTCTGGAGGGAACTGAGAGGTTTTTCCACAGATTGGTGACTTGGAATGGCAGGATGGGGGAAGGAAGGGTGGAGTAAAGCAGAGTCATGTCCATATCACACAGGGGCACTGGCCGCTAGAGAAATATCACAGCTTTCCATCAGACCACCTCTTTCAGCGAAATCACCCGTTTTACTGCTACCCAAATCAATGATACAATGTCATTGATCGTTGAATGATGAGCATTTTAATTATTCTTGTACTTGTCGCTGTGCACGGGTTTCTGCTGGAGCGTTAACCCTCTAAATCACCTCGCTCTCTTATCACTTATTTGAACTGCTTACCCTTACATACTTACCTTAATACTCTTCTTTTCTCTCAGCCAGTCCTTTTTTGTGGATTTGTTTTCAAGAGAATGTTTTTAGGGCTCAAAACACGAATTCGAACGTTCCATCATATCACTCTCCCCTAAAGAGATTTACACATTCCACACTCCATGAGGGAGGAAGAGCGCCACCCAATTGCTTTCTGAGTAGTGAATAAAGGAAAAATAAAATGATAATAAAACAAGTTATTATCATTTTATATTTCCTTGCTACGCCCGTTATGCCAATTCAAGGGCGAGGTGGGGCCGGGACATGATGATTGACACTGGGAGGGTAAAGGGAGGACGAGTGGTACACACTGCTACAAGTGCGCATGTCTGTTTGGCCGGCCGTCTTAGGTTTTTCCAGTCCAGCTGTATTCCACAGCCGGGTGGAGAAACAACACTGTGCCAGAGTGAGTGTCAAACCAGTCCCCTTAGGTCAATCCTCATGCTGCTCTTATGCTAGGTATAGCATGAAAGCAGCATCTAGATTGGATGGGGAGTCTGCGATGTGTCGCAGAGACTGCTGGGAGCATGAGAGCAGAGTAGCACCGAGGTGTGAGGCGGCCGGCAGCATCAGGTAAGTCTTTTATTCATTTATTTTAACCGCAGTGCAACCCCCATACCCCTACCACCACCCACCCCACCACTTATTAATTGTATCCGTTGCCACTGGGTTTACATGTTGTTTATGTTAAATTTTATGTAATAAAGGAGTATGGAGGAGGGACGCAAGCCCTTGAGATGGAACTTAATTTGTGTGGGCTGTGGCTGGGGCAGGGTCTCTGTTTCTGGATTTAGGTGGGCTGCAGTCTGGGCAGGGCCTCCACAAACCCCAAGCTGTTGGAGGTGGGCTGCATCCGAGGCAGGGCAACCACCGCCCAGCAGCTAGGGGGCCACCATCACCGAGTGGATTATAGGTAGTGTTTTAAATGGAAATATAGAAGTGTTAGTACTCACTAGAGTCGCTGTTTGCTCCTGAGAAGTGCCAGTACTCTCCCATTAAATATAATTCAGTAGTGCAGAAAAGTGCAGGTACTCTTCCTTTCAAATTAAAGAAGTGCAGGTACTCCGCACCGGACAGTACCGGGCCATTTAAAGCACTGATTGAAGGCGGGCCATGGCTGCCCGCTCCCCTCCAGCAGATGAAGGTTAGCCAATAAAACAAAAATATGGGCCATGGCCATTTTTTACATCAATACCAGTCTGAGATTGTGGCTCTGGTGGGTAAAACAGCTGTTAAATCCCAGATTGCGGTCCATTCAACACCCCTCTCTGGTTTTGTCTTCTACAGGGCAGCTCTTGACCTGTACTATAGCTGCCCGTTCCATTCTTGTATGTTTTTCCTATGTTACATGTCAGTGTGCAGCTCACTGCACACTGACTACCGATCTTTAATGCTGCTTGGTGAATCCGGGCACTATCTGCGGTGTTGTTACTATTCAAGCCGTTTTGTTCTTTCTCTTTCAGCTGCTGTCCCACTGCATTCAGATTGTGCTGGCCGCCCATTTCCCTGCTGACTTCACCCCTCAGTGCCAGGCTGCCTGGGACAAGTTCCTGGCCTCAGTATCTGCTGTGATGACCTCCAAATACAGATGAAATGTACCTCTGATGTCAGAGGGATATGTACAGTAAAGAGAAGAGGAGACAGAGGATATACCTCTTAGGACACCTGGATAATAGCTGATTTTCAGTATTTTCTGTCTTTTCAATAATGTATCACTGTTACTTTATTAAAATATATGTTTAAAAAATGGTTTATGTTGTTGTACTATTCATGCACGATTTTTTCTTAAACATAATTGTCACGTGTTTTTTGCTCAAAACCACAGTGCGTGGAAGAGTTTTGAAGGAAATTTGCAATCTGGTCCAGAGCAGGAGAGATTACAAACTGGGCCTGGTTCAAAAAGCCGTTTACGCTCTTAAACCTGATTTACAACTGCATGTTGGTTTTGCAGTCGTTTAGCCGCTTACTTCCATGTACTAGTGCAGGGATCGATGTAGGGCAGATCAACTGGTGCGGCTGCACTGGGCGCTGACCTGTGGAGGGAGGCGCTGATCTCAGTGGGGCACTGTGTTTAGTAGCAACGCATGATTGGAGAGATGAGAGGCACTTTTGCCTGGTGGTAGTGAGAGAATCCTAAGAGGCGGTCATGGGGTGTGGGGCTGCCAAAAATGATTGTCGCACCGGGCATCACTGGTGCTAAAGCCAGCCCTGTACTAGTGTCCCATGGAAATGGTTTTTGTTGCTGTTCCATTCCCAAACAACTGAAAGGAACATAAATAGAATCTGTGTAGTAGTCATAGACACGCTATTTTCCATCATCAGCAGTATGTCACTTTTAATTTGCTAGTCAATGTTTTGTTTAAGCGGGCAGTGTTCTGCACCGGAAGTGAAAAAAATCAGGCCTTGGGACGGGTCTGTACCTGGCCATCCATTTAAATCAAGCTCCTACCAAAATATGGTGGGGCAGAGACTTAAGTCACAACCCAACCCCCCCACCTCCCCCTCCGAAGCTATGATCAGTGCTTGATTTAGAGAAAAAATTAAGCACCATGGCCCTTCTCAAGATGCCACTTCAGCTTGCACCACAAATTGCCTTTCCAGTGTTGCCAATGATAGTTCCAACACAGCTACCAGCCATCACACTCCTACAAGTGTGACAATTCTGACCATTTCAAGCCCCCTAAACTATAAGAATGGCTTGGGTGGCAGGTAATAGTCATTTCTAATCTATTTTGAATGAATAAACACTGTTGTTCTGCTCATCTATAAATTAGATAGACTGCACCACCATGTGGCAGACTGTCACAAGCACTGGTGTTGACAATTAAGTGCTGGTGCTGAGCACCGGAAACCACCGGCTCAAATTATGCACAGGTCTGGACCCTTTAAGTCAGAGGTCTTCAAACGTTCTGATGCCGAGACACCCCTGACGAAAACTAGATGTGAGGACCCCCTCCTGACGTAAATTTCTAGAACTTGAGCCTCCTCATTATTGCTAACTATCGACAACCATAAACACCTCCAATTCCCCCAGCAAATCATTTATACATTGGGGAAATAAATTAAAACGTGTTTAGCAAACCAAAGGTCAGTGGTTGGGGCGTGGTCAAAGGTGTGGCTAAAAACAAAGGGCCTCATTTATGAGGCACTGGCGTGGGAGGCGCCACAAGTCTTCTTGCAGCGCTGCCCTACGCCAACGTGAAAGGGCAGGAATGCACCTTATTTATGAAATTTCCCTCTATGTTGGCACACAAATTGCTGCCTAGCGCCAACATAGGCCGGATAGTAGTTGTGCAGGAAGGGGCACCTCCCTGCACAAAAACAATCCTGAGAAGGGTTTTCCTCTTTCCATGTGTGCTGCAGATGAAACATTTCCCCTTGTTACGCCTGCTGTAGGGAGGCGTAAAGTTTGGCACTGCCCCAGGTTTACATGGTTTTGTAAATCTGGGGCAGCATCAAAATCCATGCGCGTTGTGTGGCGCAAGCCTCTCATAAATCAGCCCTAAAATATTTTGTTCATTTTTAGGTCTTTCACCATCAGGTAGCTACAGACAAAATAATGGGTAGCTTAAATGAAAAATACATTAAAAAAGTTTATACTCAATGGCGAATGCACTCACTATACAGTACATTATATAACCTCTATTATTTAATGCACTGCATAGGTCTGAGTGTAACCAGAGAGCCACAGAATTACAATTGGTTGGTGCAGTGGAAAATAGGGACTTGTGTATTTTTAGTGCTTTGAGGTCACAGTCTGTGACAGAAAGCACTGTGAATTTGTAAGACATTATTTCATACATGCTTCCAAAATGTAGATTAGTGTAATATCAGACGGTAAGTAATGCATTTTTCTTTTTACGTAACTGTCCCTTCAGCACCTTTTCAGGGGTACTAAGCCTGTGTAAATACAGTTTTTGTTACAGCCCAGTTGCTAACCACAACACAAAAAACACATACTTGCAAGCAGGAACCATGGCATGAAGGCTTAGTTTAAGGATTGTTTTACCTGTCTGTTGGGCCTCTTAGTTTTACAGCACATGACATTCAATTTATGTCAGCTGAAGCATTTTAAGGAGCACAGTTGTATTTGTCCAAAAGGAAGCGCATGTTTTGCATTCCAGGCAGAAGTTAGGCCTGGAAATGCGCGACCCCCTTGAAGGGGGCCCCTTCCCAGGACTTCAGGCCCCCCTGGGGGTCGTGCCCCACAGATTGAAGACCTCTGCAAGTGAGGAGTCATTCCTTGAAGTCACACTCCTACTTGAGGCTTTCGCTCAGGAACCAACAGTAACTGGTGCACTGCCTTTTCACACACTGTGATCGAAGATTCCAGAGTGCTACTTTTTATGCTCTACATACTCCAGCGCTGAGGCACATCGGCATAAAGATTTACTGAGCATTAAAAAGAGCACAACAAGCTCCCCCAGGGTTCAACGAGCAGATGGCTCCATGTCACTGGGGCATCACTTTTCCATGCCTGGGCTTTGCATTTATATATCAGTGCATTCTGGGCATTGTAGTCTAGGTTAATTTTAATTGAGCTGATTAGAACAATATTTCTCAGACCAATGATATGTAATAAAAAGGTCCTGGAATGCAAAAGTAATGTCCCAGTGACAAGGAGCCTTCTGGTCATACTTTGTCTTCTGGCCGGCTGCCTTGGTGGGCAATTGATAATGGTCCTGCCTGCTTTGGTATATACCTTTGACATGAGAACTTGGACCAGGAAGTAATGAAGAGGTATTGCGCAGCAGAGACTCCTCCACTATGGCGGAGGAGCGTTGCAACCCCTTCAAGCAGCATAAAAAGAATTAAACGTAACACGATAATAAACCCAGCTTTATTATCATTTTATTTTTTTTCTTGGGGGGTGGGCCAGGGGGATGAAAGGCACGACGAGGAGTGGTATGCACTGTTATCAGTGTACATGATGGTTTGGCCGGCCATCTCAGGTCGGCCAAAGCATTATGCACTTTGAAGCTGTCTCCAATCTGAGCTGCATTGCCGGATTGGAGACAGCAAGCACAGGCTCCAAGTCTCCTTGGAAGCTCAAACCATTGGCGCTCAAGCCAATCCTGAAGCTGCTCTCGTGTATAAGAGCAGCTTCAGGATTGGCGTCAGGGGAATCTTGGAGCCTGCGCTTGCAGTGGAGCCACGAGAGGAACAGAAGACTGGAAATGCAGCGGGCGGCAGGTCAGTTCTCCCCCCCTTTCATTAATGTCTCCCCCACCCCACTCTCACGCCCCTCTATTCTCCTCTGACACTACTGGAAATGCATCAATTACTTGCCATGAGTTGTATGATCCTACTCCATCTTTCAGTTCTTACTCCCCTCCTGCCCTCCCTGCTTCCACTGTAGTCTGCTGGGCTGTTTAGGTCGTCAACACAGGAGGTTTCCAAGTAGAGGTGGTCCTTTATAGGCGCACCTGGAGGGGGCGGTTCCAATGTTTTTTCTTTTAGGTAGGCAGAGGGGTGCTGCGTCTAGGGTGTAAACACACCTCATGAGGTGCCCCTTGGCAGGAATGACACTATGCCTTCTGTAGGTATTTTATGATCAGAGACTGTTTCTTAGGTTAACCAGAATTGTATCTTTCCCTCATTAGCATATCTTCAACTAAAGAGCAAAAAGTGATAGTGTTAATTACTACTTTATTACACTGATTGTATCTACCTTGGAAACAGCATTGATTCATGGGTATACCTTATATGTTATATAGAAACAAGTGCAGCAGGTGTAAAATCCACAGAGCCTTTTCACCAGAGTTGGAGCTTGTAACTTACAGTATACACAAAGATCTTTGCAACAAATGCATTAGCCCCCTGAGCTATCTCACCATTGATAGATTTGTGAGGCAGGTGTATTTCCTCATCAGCAATCTTAGTGTGTGATCCATTTCTGGCAAATAAGTAAGCCACGACAGTTTTATTTTCTCATTGTTTCTTGCTATGATGTTTTTTGTGGCAGACGTTTTAAAAGATATTAAAATTTACTGGCAGACCCCAGGCTTGATCATAAAAACGAGGCCTGGGCGAAGCACTATGCTACGCTCGGGTAGTTTGCGAAGTTTGTGTAACTTTGCACTACGCGAACTGCACGTAGCACAGTGCGAACACACGTAGCGTAGTGCAGCGGTCATTATTTGCTTGCTCGCGGTCCTCAACGTCAAGTTGGCAACGGCGAGCAAGCAAAATGACATCCTGATGAGACTTTTTCCTCGTTCCCGATCAGAAACATCAAGTTGCCGATCGCGAGCGTGGAAAATAAACCTCCCTGCGAGATTCTCAAAGCGGGGAGGTCTGGTTTCTTATTGCGAGTGATCGGGTATGCTCGGGACCGCTCGCGATGACAAACTACCAGTCCGTGTTGAGAAAGCTGCTGCTCAAGTAAAAATCTCCTCGAGCGGCAGAAGACTACAGCTCGCAATGTGCAAGATGCCGTTTTCAATTATTCCACAGTGCCGGATGCTTGTCTGTACCGTGCAATCATTGAAAACGGCATCTTGCACAGTGCGAACATGCTACTACGCAGTTCCCGTAGTGTTACGCGTAGCTTGCGTAGTGCGAAGTGCACTTCGCGTAGCTTCGCAAAGCGCTACTTCGCAAACTACACCCAGCCCTAATAAAAACCTTTTGAATCCATCCCTTTTCTGAATTCTTCCTCCATCTAAGTTCATGTTTCTGTGAATAAATGCTTTTGCATTTCTATCACTACAACCTCAGAAGTTCTTATCACTGTTGACAACAATAAATATGCAATCCAACAATTCTGTAAAGTTTACACTTGAATGCTTATATGGGAATGCTGTCAGCCACTAAAATGGCTCCTTCTGCAGAAGGAATATTACCCCTGAACTATTTTAGCAGGACTGGAAATTGTGGCCTGAAGGTTACATAGAGATCTCCGTATAAAAGCATGAAACCATCTCGATATCTCACTAGCATGTGGACAATAATTTTGCAGGCTGCAGGCAGTGCTGTCCAGCAGGCACATTAACCTCCTGAGCTACTTTATGGTAAATCATACTTCTGACCACCTAATTACATGTACATTCCTTAGGCAAGTACATTAACTTCCTCAGTTATTTTATCCATAAATACACTGTGACTTGCTGGATATATGTAGCTCTCTGGAACAGGTGCCTTAACCACATGAGCTACTGTAGCAAGCAGTCTCTTTAGGACCAATAAAGTAAGGCAAAACAGCTTTAGTTTTGCATTTGTCCTTGCTGTCAATTTTTGGGTGGAGTTTCAAAAATAGTTCAGATACTCTACAAAGTAAAGAGTCTGCCCCTCGTGGGAGCCTTGGTAATTCCATCCCTTTGCTGCAACTGACAATATCTCCAATGTGTAGGTTTCCTGCGTATATTTATTTCTGTTTCCATTGTTGCGCTTCAGAGTTCTTATTATTGCTGACACAAAATGTATGTGAAATCAGGCGCTTCTTCAATATCTATGGCACCAGCGACTCCCTCCAGCAGCTGGAAGCATCCGTAATGAACATAGCTCAGCGAGTTAAGCACTTGCTGCTAGCGTTTGATGCAACCCAAGGTCAATGTTAATCATTCTGAAGTCAATTGAATACTAATAAATTAAGTAACAATATCGCTTGCCATATACATGGTTTGGAATGGACACACTAGTACTGTTTAAGAAGTTGCTGGTATGACCTAGGCCAGAACCTCCGAGGGGAATGTGATCATCTAGACCAGTGGTTCCCAAACTTTTGACTCCTGAGGACTCCCATTGAGTCACCACTGGAAGCTGGGGACCCCCAAGTAATTTTAGGATTTAAATTTCAAACATTAAAACAGTAATTATAAAAAAAAAACAGACGTGTGTCCACAAAATAAATACTCAAATTACTATGGATTGATTTTAGGGGCATATTTTCAAGCCCCTATCATCATGAGAATGTCACTTTTTTAGACTTTCCCGTGGCGATAGGGGCTTTGCCTTATTTACAAGGCCGCAGTAAACGTGGCTTATCGCTGCCTTTTAAATAGGAGCCCCTTTCACCCAATGCTTAGTGTTAAAGGTGTGTGCAGTGATTGTGGCATTGGAAACATTTCTTACCAAACTACGACAGGACGCCCAAATCACTGGTTTCACCCCCGGCCCTAATCAAGTCAAATTGTCTGTCTATGCAGACGATATCCTTTTCTATTGTTCCAATCCTGAGTCCACTCTACCTGCCTTTCTACTTCAAGTTGACGCCTTCTCGCAAGTCTCGGGCTATCGCCTCAATCGTGATAAATGTGAAGTCTTACCTCTGAATGTCTTATGTCAACGTCATTACTTTGACCATACTGGCTTCTCCTGGCAGTCGACTAAAGTAAAATATTTAGGATTATGGTTTTCCCCTTCTATCTCGGACACTCTGAAGGCTAATTTCGAATATATGACAAAGAAATTGACTGATTCTATTACCAGATGGCATCCTCTCTTTCTCTCTTGGTGGGGCCGATTGGATTCCATCAAAATGATGTTAGCTCCTATCGTCCTATACTCACTTTCCATGATTCCTGTCCGCATACCTTGTTATTATTTTAAACGGTTAGATTCACTCTTGATGAAATTTCTCTGGAGAAATAAGCCTCCGCGGATTGCCTTGTCTTCCCTTAAAAAAGATAAAATGTTTGGGGGTCTTAAATTTCCGGACTTTAAATCATACCATTATTCTTTTATCCTCAAACAAGCCTCTCGTTGGCTTTCCACAGAAGTTCCCACTTATCCTCCTGTTTGGGTATCCATGGAGAAATCTCTTATTTCACCGTTTGATTTTCCGGAGACTTTTGCCTTCTCTGCTAACGCTTCTTTCTTGAAATCTTCTGTCATTGCTCATACCCGCCATTTTTAATCCCCCTTTTACCCTCCTCTTATCCCTCTCTTGCTTCTTTGTCCCACCAACCCATCTGGCATAATCAATTGCTTCGCATTAAAAACCGTCCCTTTTTACTGGAAATCTTGGAAAACCAGGGGTTTATCTTGGATTTCCCAACTCCTGCTCAATAATGTTCCTCTACCTTTTGCTGATCTTCAAATTCAATTTCTTCTCCCCACTTCCTTTAGAAAACAATATGACCTTTTAATACCTGTTCTTCACCAATATCTTCAATCTCTTCCTTCTTCCTCTGAGTTGCCCTGCTCTTGCTCTACTATTTTTCCGCTTTTGGAAGCCTCTCCATCCGCTTCTCGCATTTACAAATGTCTTATAACTCCTTCTGAGCCAAGACTGAATTGGCCTGGGAACAGGATTTGTCGATATCTTGGCCTGTCTCTTTATGGGATAAGCTGTGGTTAAAAATACATAAAACGCCCAGAGCTGCTAACACTACCCAAACTCTTTACTTCGTATACCAACGTTTATTACTAACCCCGCAAAAACTGGCTTCATATTCCCATGGCCTCTCACCTAAGTGCTGGTCCTGCCCTAGCCAGACTGCAGATTTACTCCATATGTTGTTTCATTGTCCCAATATCGGTTTCTTTTGGCAATTAGCTTGGTCCCGTATGCACGATATATTTGGCTTTACACTTTCTTCCTCCCCCTCCACTGTCCTTTTGGGCTATTTATCTCCTGATTTGTCTCGTTCCCCTTCTCACTTTAAGTTGTTTGACTTATTTTTGGCCGTAGCCTTTCACCTGATTACCTCCAATTGGAAAGACTCCACGAAAAACAGTTATTCGGCTTGGTGGAATGCTATTTGCTTCCATCATAGACTTGATACCAATTATGCTACCCCCGTTTCCTTAGCTGTAAAAAAGGGATTTATTATGGATTCCTCTTACTACTTACCTCTCCAAGCTCTCTTCCCCACCTCCCACTATTAAGCAGCATACATAGAAGTGACAAAACAGGATTTCAAAAGTGTTTATGTGCTGGAAGGGGATCCTTCCTATTCATAAACATTCTTCCCCTGCACGCAGACACCCTTGCACTAAGGAGCATTGGTGTTTGAAGTACCCACTTCACTTCATTTATGGAAATCCTTTACTACACAACAAGGATGTAGGGACTGTTTATTTTGCTGGAAACTGGGTTTAAAATTTCAGAAACTGAAATTAAATTACATTTTTTATACAATGAATACATTCACGACACATCCCTTTCTTGTCTTGCCACCTCTCAGCAAATTCCCCCTCTGCCCATCAAATGTCTTTTAAATATAAGTGTATGTAATTATTTAAGTAAGGCCTAATTATGAGTTTGGCAGTCTGTGGGACCGCCAAATACTTTGTGGCGGTCCCTGGGCTGCCAGACTGTCGGTCCATCCGCTGTATTACAAATACGGTGGTGGGAATGCCACAGGACCGCCACAACCACCGGGGATCCCTGATCCCGCTGCGGTGGCGCAACGGTGTGTGCCTGTATTATGCTGACCGTGCTGCAGCATATTACAAGTTTCCTCACTTAGACCCTTTTCATGGCTGTCGTTTCCTGTGCTAGTAATGTGCCTCAGTTTAAAATCTCATTCTTCTCAATGCTCAAGAAAGAGAGATTCCTGGAGCTGACTTCTCTGACCAGACTGCTCCTGTCTAGACTGGCCCGGCGCGTGAGACAGGAGAGCTCTAGAGCCAGTCTCTCTGCTGAACAGTGCACATGGCAAAACTGTCTCTTTGTGTGCAACAGGTGAAGAGCTCTGAAGGTAGTCTCTATGCAGGTCAAAACACATGGTCTAGTAGAGCCTGAAGTATGACAGTGCTTAATATGTAAAAGATAGAGTGCCGGGTCTGAATCTCTGCTTGGAAGCCCCGGGCAGCGCAATTGAGCGTTGGCGTGCCTAACACAAAGGCTGGCAGTCTGAAATCACATCATGCTTCTTAAATCAACTGCCAGACACTCCCTGCCCCCATTTCTCTCTCTTGCAGGTCCCTGCTTTCTCCTTTTGTGACGATTTTGCCGCCTTTTTTATACTCCGTTTTCATGATCTGTGTGTTTTTTTCGTTATTCGTAAAAATAAGTGCCGGTCCCCAAGAAATGTGTAGAAGTCAAGACGAGCCATCCCATCTACAGTTCAGTGCACACAGGGCCAGACTATACCTTTTAATGATCCATTTGTGCAAGAAAGAAATGTACTGGAGTCAGCCCCTCAAGGAGATGAGCACACTGCACTGAAGTCAGCCCCTCAAGGAGATGAGCACACTGCACTGGAATCAGTCCCTCACGGAGAAGAGAACACTGCACTGGAGTTGGCCCTTCATGGAGAAGAGCACACTGCACTGGAGTTAGACTCTCAGGGAGAAGAGCACACTGCACTGGAGTCAGCTCAGGCAGAGGGGCACACTGCACTGGAGTCAGCCCCTCACGGAGAAGAGCACACTGCAGTTGAGCCAGCTCTTCCCACAGAAAAGCACACTGCACTGGAGTCAGTGCCTCACGCAGAAGAGCACAGTGCACTGGAGTCAGCCCCTCAAGGGGATGAGCACACTGCACTGTAGTCAGCTCCTCACGCAGAAGAGCACACTGAACTGGAGTCAGCCCCTCACGCAGAAGAGCATACTGCACTGGAGTCAGCCCCTCAAGGAAATGAGCACACTGCACTGAAGTCAGCCCCTCACGCAGAAGCGCACACTGCACTGGAGTCATCCCCTCAAGGAGATGAGCACCCTGCACTGGAGTCAGCCCCTTATGGATAAGAGCACTCTGCACTTGAGTCAGTCACTCATGCAGAAGAGCACACTGCACTGGAGTCAGCCCCTTATGGAGAAAAGCACACTGCACTTGAGCCAGCCCCTCCCACAGAAGAGCACACTGCACTGGAGTCAGCCCCCCGCCCAGAAGAGCACACTGCACTGGAGCCAGCCCCTCACGGAGAAGAGCACACTGCAGTTGAGCCAGCTCTTCCCACAGAAGAGCACACTGCACTGAAGTCAGCCCCTCATGGAGAAAAGAACACTGCACTGGAGTCAGCCCCTCATGGAGAAGAGCACACTGCACTGGAGTTAGACCCTCACGGAGAAGAGCACACTGCACTGGAGGCAGCTCAGGCAGAGGAGCACACTGCACTGGAGTCAGCCCCTCACGGAGAAGAGCACACTGCAGCTGAGCCAGCTCTTCCCACAGAAGAGCACACTGCACTGGAGTCAGCCCCTCACACAGAAGAGCACACTGCACTGGAGTCAGCCCCTCACGCAGAAGAGCACACTGCACTGGAGTCAGCCCCTCAAGGAGATGAGCACACTGCACTGTAGTCAGCCCCTCACGCAGAAGAGCACACTGCACTGGAGTCAGCCCCTCATGGATAAGATCACTCTGTACTTGAGTCAGCCCCTCATGCAGAAGAGCACACTGCACTGAAGTCAGCCCCTCATGGAGAAAAGCACACTGCACTTGAGCCAGCCCCTCCCACAGAAGAGCACACTGCACTGGAGTCAGCCCCTCAAGGAGATGAGCACACTGCACTGAAGTCAGCCCCTCAAGGAGATGAGCACACTGCACTGGAGTCGGCCCTTCATGGAGAAGAGCACACTGCACTGGAGTTAGACTCTCAGGGAGAAGAGCACACTGCACTGGAGTCAGCTCAGGCAGAGGGGCACACTGCACTGGAGTCAGCCCCTCACGGAGAAGAGCACACTGCAGTTTAGCCAGCTCTCCCCACAGAAGAGCACACTGCACTGGAGTCAGCGCCTCACGCAGAAGAGCACACTGCACTGGAGTTAGCCCCTCAAGGAGATGAGCACACTGCACTGTAGTCAGCTCCTCACGCAGAAGAGCACACTGCACTGGAGTCAGCCCCTCACGCAGAAGAGCATACTGCACTGGAGTCAGCCCCTCAAGGAAATGAGCACACTGCACTGAAGTCAGCCCCTCACGGAGAAGAGCACACTGCAATGGAGGCAGCTCAGGCAGAGGAGCACACTGCACTGGAGTCAGCCCCTCACGGAGAAGAGCACACTGCAATGGAGGCAGCTCAGGCAGAGGAGCACACTGCACTGGAGTCAGCCCCTCACGGAGAAGAGCACACTGCAGCTGAGCCAGCTCTTCCCACAGAAGAGCACACTGCACTGGAGTCAGCCCCTCACGCAGAAGAGCACACTGCACTGGAGTCAGCCCCTCACGCAGAAGAGCACACTGCACTGGAGTCAGCCCCTCAAGGAGATGAGCACACTGCACTGTAGTCAGCCCCTCACGCAGAAGAGCACACTGCACTGGAGTCAGCCCCTCATGGATAAGAGCACTCTGCACTTGAGTCAGACCCTCATGCAGAAGAGCACACTGCACTGAAGTCAGTCCCTCATGGAGAAAAGCACACTGCACTTGAGCCAGCCCCTCCCACAGAAGGGCACACTGCACTTGAGCCAGCCCCTCCCACAGAAGAGCACACGGGTCAGCCCCTCACGCAGAAGAGCACACTGTACTGGAGTCAGTCCCTCCCGGACAAGAGCAAACTGCAGTTGAGCCAGCTCTTCCCACAGAAGAGCACACTGCACTGGAGTCAGCCCCTCACGCAGACGAGCACACTGCACTGGAGTCAGCCCCTCAAGGAGATGAGCATACTGCACTGGAGTCAGCCCCTCACGCAGAAGAGCACACTGCACTGGAGTCAGCCCCTCAAGGAGATGAGCACACTGCACTGGAGTCAGCCCCTCATCGATAAGAGCACTCTGCACTTGAGTCAGCCCCTCATGCAGAAGAGCACACTGCACAGGATTCAGCCCCTCAAGGAGATGAGCACACTGCACTGGAGTCAGCCCCTCATTGATAAGAGCACTCTGCACTTGAGTCAGCCCCTCATGGATAAGAGCACTCTGCATTTGAGTCAGCCCCTCCCACAGAAGAGCACACTGCACTGGAGTCAGCCCCTCACGCAGAAGAGCACACTGCACTGTAGTCAGCCCCTCACGCAGAAGAGCATACTGCACTGGAGTCAGCCCCTCAAGGAGATGAGCACACTGCACTGGAGTCAGCCCCTCATGCAGAAGAGCACACTGCACTGGAGTCAGCCCCTCATGCAGAAGAGCATACTGCACTGGATTCAGCCCCTCAAGGAGATGAGCACACTGCACTGGAGTCAGCCCCTCAAGGAGATGAGCACACTGCACTGGAGTCAGCCCCTCATGGATAAGAGCACTCTGCATTTGAGTCAGCCCCTCATGCAGAAGAGCACACTGCACTGGAGTCAGACCCTCATGGAGAAAAGCACACTGCACTTGAGCCAGCCCCTCCCACAGAAGAGCACACTGCACTGGAGTCAGCCCCTCACTCAGAAGACCACACTGCACTGGAGTTAGCCCCTCAAGGAGATGAGCACACTGCACTGTAGTCAGCCCCTCACGCAGAAGAGCACACTGCACTGGAGTCAGCCCCTCACGCAGAAGAGCATACTGCACTGGAGTCAGCCCCTCAAGGAGATGAGCACACTGCACTGGAGTCAGCCCCTCATGGATACGAGCACTCTGCACTCGAGTCAGCCCCTAATGCAGAAGAGCACACTGCACTGGAGTCAGCCCCTCATGGAGAAAAGCACACTGCACTTGAGCCAGCCCCTCCCACAGTAGAGCACACTGCACTGGAGTCAGCCCCTCATGCAGAAGAGCATACTGCACTGGATTCAGCCCCTCAAGGAGATGAGCACACTGCACTGGAGTCAGCCCCTCAAGGAGATGAGCACACTGCACTGGAGTCAGCCCCTCATGGATAAGAGCACTCTGCATTTGAGTCATCCCCTCATGCAGAAGAGCACACTGCACTGGAGTCAGCCCCTCATGGAGAAAAGCACACTGCACTTGAGCCAGCCCCTCCCACAGAAGAGCACACTGCACTGAAGTCAGCCCCTCACTCAGAAGACCACACTGCACTGGAGTTAGCCCCTCAAGGAGATGAGCACACTGCACTGTAGTCAGCCCATCACGCAGAAGAGCACACTGCACTGGAGTCAGCCCCTCACGCAGAAGAGGATACTGCACTGGAGTCAGCCCCTCAAGGAGATGAGCACACTGCACTGGAGTCAGCCCCTCATGGATACGAGCACTCTGCACTCGAGTCAGCCCCTAATGCAGAAGAGCACACTGCACTGGAGTCAGCCCCTCATGGAGAAAAGCACACTGCACTTGAGCCAGCCCCTCCCACAGTAGAGCACACTGCACTGGAGTCAGCCCCTCACGCAGAAGAGCACACTGCACTGGAGTCAGCCCCTCACAGAGAAGAGCACACTGCACTTGAGCCAGCTCCTCTCATATGAGAGCACACTGCTCTGGAGTCAGCTCCCCACGCAGAATAGCACACTGCACTGGAGTCAGCCGCTCATGGAGAAGAGCACACTGCACTGGAGTAAGCCCCTCATGGAGATGAGCACACTGCACTGGAGTCAGCCCCTCATGGAGAAGAGCACACTGCACTGGAATCAGCCCCTCATGGAGAAGAGCACACTGCACTGGAGTTAGATCCTCACAGAGAAGAGCACACTGCACTGGAGTCAGCCCCTCACGGAGACGAGCGCACTGCACTGGAGTCCCTCACTCAGAAGAGCACACTGCACTGGAGTCAGCCCCTCACACAGAAGAGCACACTGTACTGGAGTCAGCCCCTCAAGGAGATAATCACACTGCACTGGAGTCAGCCCCTCACGCAGAAGAGCACACTGCACTGGATTCAGCCCCTCACAGAGAAGAGCACACTGCCGTTGAACCAGCTCTTCCCACAGAAGAGCACACTGCACTGGAGTCACCCCTCCAGGAGATGATCGCCCTGGAGTCAGCCCCTCACGCAGAAGAGCACACTTCACTGAAGTCAGCCCCTCGAGGAGATGAGCACACTGCACTGGAGTCAGCCCCTCAAGGAGATGAGCACACTGCACTGGAGTCAGCCCCTCACGCAGAAGAGCACACTGCACTGTAGTCAGCCCCTCTCGCAGAAGAGCACACTGCACTAGAGTCAGCTTAGGCAGAGTAGCACACTGCACTGAAGTCAGCTCAGGCAGAGTAGCATGCTGCACTGGAGTCAGCCCCTCATGCAGAAGAGTACACTGCACTGGAGTCAGCCTCTCATGGATAAGAGCACTAATCTGTACTTGAGCCAGCTCATCACCCAGAAGAGCACACTGCACTGGAGTCAGCCTCTCATGGATAAGAGCACTAATCTGTACTTGAGCCAGCTCATCACCCAGAAGAGCACACTGCACTGGAGTCAGCTCAGGCAGAGGAGCACACTGCACTGGAGTCAGCCCCTCAAGGAGATGAGCACTCTTCACTGGAGTCAGCCCCTCACGCAGAAGAGCACACTGCACTGGAGTCAGCCCCTCAAGGAGATGAGCACACTGTACTGGAGTCAGCCCCTCAAGGAGATGAGCACACTGCACTGGAGTCAGCCCCTCACGCAGAAGAGCACATTGCACTGTAGTCAGCCCCTCATGCAGAAGAGCACACTGCACTAGAGTCAGCTCAGGCAGAGTAGCACTCTGCACTGGAGTCAACTCAGGCAGAGTAGCATGCTGCAGTGAAGTCAGCCCCTCATGCAGAAGAGTACACTGCACTGGAGTGAGCCTCTCATGGATAAGAGCACAATGCACTGGAGTCAGCCTTTCATGGATAAGAGCACTAATCTGTACTTGAGCCAGCTCATCACACAGAAGAGCACACTGCACTGGAGTCAGCTCAGGCAGAGGAGCACACTGCACTGGAGTCAGCCCCTCAAGAAGATGAGCACACTGCACTGGAGTCAGCCCCTCATGCAGAAGAGCACACTGCACTGGAGTCAGCCCCTCAAGGAGATTAGCACACTGCACTGGAGTCAGCCCCTCAAGGAGATGAGCACACTGCACTGGAGTCAGCCCCTCACGCAGAAGAGTACACTGCACTGGAGTCAGCCTCTCATGGATAATAGCACAATGCACTGGAGTCAGCCCCTCATGGATAGGAGCACTAATCTGTACTTGAGCCAGCTCATCACCCAGAAGAGCACACTGCTCTGGAGTCAGCCCCTCACATAGAAGAGCACACACCACTAGAAAGCTTTTGTTAAATCTGGAGGAGACTGCAGGACAGTGCTTAATTTGAGCCAATGGTTGCCGGTGGGGGGACACTGGCACTTCTTTTTAGAGGCCAGCACTTATGTTTCTGCATCAAGCTATTAATGCGAGCAAAAAAAGGCAAACAGGAAAGAGGGAGAAAAGAAAGACGAGCAAGCTTCACAAAGGGAGAAAGCAGGAAGCTGCAAGAATGACCTGAGGGGGCAGGGGGTGGCTGTACATTGATTAGAAAGGCCTGAGATGGGTTTAGGACTGTGCAGCCTCAGTATTCTGTGCTCGCACATCGTCCGCTTTTTTCAGAGGAAAGCTTTGGGCACCGACACCTTTTTGGGCTAACTGGTTCACCGCAACAGATGTAGACTACACGTTTGCCTCTACACTAGAAACACAAGCATTTTGGAGTACGAACAAGAATTCCTCTGCCAAATGAAATAATGCGTCTAAAATGCTATGATTACATCATATACAGATGGTTCTGCCTAGCCTACCATATGGACAAAGCACCAACATTCCGCAGCATGCACTATTGTGAAAGGGCACATGTACAATGGAGAATTCCATCCTGAGAAAAACTCCAAACTGTCACTTGGTGACTACACAGACACTGGAGTGGAACGTTTGCCGAACCTGACCGCCGTTGTTGCCCTGGTTCCACGGCCCTGCTGACATTGGTGGAGTTGATCCGCCGCTGCTCCTCGCGCTTCGCGGCGTGGTCACTGTGTGGAGACTCTGTGTGTGCTGTGGAGGAGAGCGGCTGCTTCAGGGGTGGAGCACTGCAGGGACTCACTCGTCCAGGAGCCCCTGCGCGACCTTTGCCATCCGGTAAGCGCCCCCTGTTAGCCCCGCCCACAGGCCGTTACACTTCCCATAAAACCAGTTCATCTGCTCACTGCGCGGGACGCGCCAGGCGAAGCCCAGGCAAAGGGCGGGCCCTCAAAGGCCAGAGGAGGCCGGGCTGGGCCCCCCCTCTGACATCGTTACCATAAGGGGGTGAGCCTAATATATTTCTACAACTTTGCTTATGGATTGCCATATCTGGCTGCTATCTTTGTGTGTAACTACCTAGGACTAATATACTTTTTGACATGGCCAAATCATTATCTAAAGGAAGCTCTGGGGGTGGGGGGTGGGGACCTTGGATGATTTCCTGAAACGCGCTGAAACTACTGTAGCCAAAGAAATTGAACTCTTTGAGAGAAGGCTATCGTCAGAACTATTATCCCATATTCCTTTGGCTGTAGAAAATGATGAGCTCCCTCCGGACATGAGTGCTCCTCCTGTCTCCAATATTGTAAACGGGGCTATTGTTGATGTCAGTTTGTCTATTGACTCCGATTCCTCTCATGTGTCTACCTTATTAGTCTCTCCTAAAATTATATGTACTAGGCAGCTACGGTCAACTTCAGTTACTAACAAAAATGATGCGCCAGGGAAAAGAAAGGCAAACGACTCCCTAAAAAGTACTTGGCGAAAAGCTAAACAACCTAGGAATAGCAAAAATAAAGGCATTATGTCTGGGAGGGGTAGACAGGATGGGAGCATTACCAAACAAACTATGGAAGATAGAAGGAAAGAAGGCCCGGAGCTACATAACTATGTAAATGATAAGATCGGGGATAATATGGCCTATTTTATTGTAACATTGGAAGAACGGTTGAAGGTTTTTCTTACCCCAGTCATGGATGAATTGGTGAAAATAGGTGGAAGACTGGATACTATTGAAAAACATCTCACTAAACAGGAAGTGCCAATGCAGGGGGGAAATCAACCTGATACACTTTCTCTAAGTGTAATAACAACAAGGGTAAATGACCTAGTAGATTCCATGATGGTCACTGTGCCCCAAGTTGCAGTCCCAACTAACCCAGTGTTGGAGGTGGCAGGGGGGGAAAGTCAAGGTTTAAAACAAGGGCACTTAGATCAACCAAGGAGAATAAGCCCCTCTGTGCGGGACCCTCCTCGAGAAGCAGCGGTGCACCTTCCCCCAGAAGCTAGTCCCTATTCAATAATTTTAGCGAATGTTCCGAAAACAAATAATGGGAAAGAGGAACACTGGACTACCCTTAGAAATAAGGCCCTACAATATTTGTCTGTCAAAACTGCTTTGGGCGAACATTTGTTTAATAACTTTAAAATGGTGAGAAGGGTACCCTGGGTGGGGAAAACAAAGAAACTCTTAGTGGTGACTGTGTAGTTGTAAGTTTCGGCTGCCCTATATTGGTGGATCATATTCTAAAACAGGCAGGTTCATTTAGGATAAATCCTGATTATGTAAATGTTCTCTCTTTGGGCTTTTTCTATCCCCCAAAAAACTTTGGAGGGTATGGGGGAAGCAGGAAAACTATACAGTTAGCTCCCTTTGCTGGGCCTATTGAGCTGACCAATAGGTATGAGGCATTAAGTGACTTAAATATGAATGACTGACTCTGTGGTGCGGAGACGCTAGGCCTGGGATTATCCACTCCGGGTGTCGATCGTAACGTGTGCCCACCCACAGATTTGGAGTCCCAGGATCGACTCTGTAACAAACTAATAGGCATGATAGCTCTCTCTTCTGACCCACTTCTAGTTTCTCTCCCAAATGAGGTGGTCTCTGAAAGAGCCAAGCACGAGGTGCAATTTGTAGGGGAGGGGTCTTCGGAGAAAATAGCTGTTCATACTTTAAGGGCTATGGAGCTTTGTGAAGTCACTAGCGTAGTGACATTAAATGGAGGGGCCGTTGAAGGAGGTAACAACTATAGAGCCAACTTGACTAAGAATAAGCTTGCGTTTCTATCTTGGGACGTTGCTGGGCTGCGCTCAAAGAGGGGGGATCCAAACTGGGAGGCTACGTTATCTCCTTTTCACATAATTGCACTGCAGGAAACCTGGGACTCAGAGGAAGGTGATTAGCTGGACGGTTATCAAACATTTAATAAATTTGCAATACCGTCACCAATGAGGAGATCCAGGGGTGGGTTGTTGCTATTACTTAGCCTTAAACTACTGTATAGAGTGGAGTTAGTGGAGTCAAGCTCTCCAAATATCTTGGCGGTTAGACTGGATGGGGAAAATTTGCCCAAAATTCTGGTGGTAAATTTTTATAATTCTTTCACCAGGACTGATGAAATGGAACATTTGAGAGCACTGTCAGTTTTTCTGGAGAATTATAATATGGGTAGCGAGGTACACTACAATCTTATAATTCTTGGCAATTTTAATACTCATATTTGTCCCCTTAAGTGTTTACAAAACATTGATCATGAAGCTGACCCGTGGGGTGGTACTCATTTTGAGCACACCAGAATCGGGATGTATCTCGAGAGTCTTTTATCCGAGTTTTATTTGGTTGCCCTATCACAAGGGGACGTTTTGTGTCCTGTTCCGACCTTTGTGGGTCAAGGATATCAGTCCTTTGTGGAATATATCTTTGTCTCGTCCCCTCTGATGGAGAGAATAGGTTCGTTTAGTGTAACACAAAATGGTTTTAGTGACCACAACCCCCTTAGTCTGGATATCAATATCAGGGCTCTTAAAGGGGAAAATGTGCTGGCTCCTATCAAAAACTCAAATATAGTTACTATATGCCAGGGGAGGAGAATAAGGTGAGAAGCAGTTACCCCTTCGACTTCCTAGAAGATCTCTATAGGTGTAATGCGGAGGAACTGAATATATGTACAGGTGTTCATTCAGACCCATCGGAAATTCTGGGTGCCTTTAACTGTTTAACAACTTATGTATCAGATAAGCTAACTAGGAAAAATAGACCCAGAAAACAAAAATTGGAAGGTTGGTTTAATCAGGCTTGTAGCAGCACGCATGTTGCCCTATTAGAGGCTCTGAAAGAGTGTGAGAGGGACCCACATAGGATTGCTATAGCGAGAAGGGCCTATAAAAATGCCATAAAACAGAGGAAAAATTAGTTAAAAAACATGGCTTGGGAAGACCTGACCAAATCGAGTGTCCTGAAAAGTAGCGCTCAATTTTGGAAAGTGATAAACAGTCTATTGTTTAATGAGACAGATAATATAAACAAGGACTGCCTTATCGCACCAGAAAAATGGGTGGAGCATTTTAGTGGTCTTTATGCTGAGATATTTATATCTCCCGCTCCTACTAGTGGGGTGAATACACAGACTGAAAAAAAGCATCTTTTCTGAGGAGGAAATATTAGAGGCAACTGAGACCACTGCAAATGGGAAAGCCCCAGGGCCGGATGGGGTCCCTGCGGACCTGTATAAGGCGGATCCGAATCATTGGGCAAAGATTCTAACTTCTGTTTTTAATGCAGCTGTTAACGTTGGCCTACCAGAGAGCTGGGGTAGAGCAGTTATTGTCCCAATTTTCAAAAAGGGAACGAGGGAAGATCCGACATGTTATCGGCCGATCTCACTACTAGACTCGGCTGCGAAAATTATGGGAAAAGCTGTTCTAAATCGATTGACAGACTGGTTGGAAGAAAATAATGTTCTTTCGGAACTGCAGTATGGGTTCAGAAAAGGAAGAGGTACTGCTAGCCAATGTTTAAATTTACATCTTCTTATAGGGAAATATACAGTCGCAAAGCAGGGAGATCTGCTCCTAGCTTTTATGGATTTGTTGACTGCGTTTGACCTTGTAAATCGGCAAAAATTATGGTCTTCCTTAGCTGACATGGGCTTGGACCCTGTTTTAATATCCTTTCTATCAGAAATCCACGATAATACCAGTGCAGCAGTCCGCTACAACCAGGACGGAAGTCTTACTGATGCATGGCCTGTAAAGCGGGGGGTACGGCAGGGCTGCATTTTGGCTCCCCTGTTGTTCACGCTTTATATAAATAATCTAGGTGATGCTCTAACCCTAGTAAGTAAAGATATCCCAAGAGTTGGCTCAAAAAAAATACCAGCGTTACTTTATGCGGATGACGCTGTTTTGCTAGCAAGAACGGCAAGAGGGCTGCAATCTCTTTTAGATTGTTTTATCAATTTTATGGACTCTCTAGATCTAATAACACATTTTAAAAAATCGCATGCTATGACAATTGGTGAAGGGAGGGCAAAGAAAACATATTTTTTCTGTAAAGGTCAGGTTCTCATAAAAGTACCCACATTCCCGTATTTAGGTGTTGTGTTTGATGAGAGAAGGTCGTGGGTTTAACAACGTGCCCTGAAAAAGAATATACTACCAAGAGCAACAGGTGCTCTGTTGGGGTTTGCAAAACGTTTAGGTTGTAGACCCTTACCAGCTCTTGTAAAAAACATACGATGCAAAGTGTATACCCATGGTCCTTTACGGGAGTGAAGTTTGGGGTTATTTGAACATGTCCGAGATCCAAACCACAGAAAATGTTTTTTTAAGAAAATTGTTGTCGCTCCCCCAAACTGTAGCTGCTTTTAATGTTCATGAAGATTTAGAGGTGAGTTATATCGCAGATCAGATTGCTTTGGCCCCGTTGTTGGGGTGGCTTAGAGTGTGGGCGCAGAAAGCACCAAATCTAAATCAGTTAATTATTCAAGACTGCCTGTCTCTAGACAGGGCCTTGGACATCCCTTGGATCAGCTATATTAAAACTCAAACTGAGTTAATGGGTTGTCCTGAACTGTTTACGAACCCTGTGGCTTTGAGTAAAAGTGCTATTAAAGCGGTAAAGGCCCTGTTTTTGAACAGGATACAGTCACAGAGAGAAGAAGAGGAACTGGTGAAACCTTCGGTGAGGAGTTTTATAATGTTGAGTACCTCTAAAGACATTCAGCCGTACCTAACTTATATAAACAAGCCGTTCCATCGCTTTGCGCTGATAAGATTTAAGTACAATATGCTCCCATGGTTACTATCCTACCCAAAAGGCTTTGCACAAGTGGGGATATTGGGGCTGTGTCCATGTGACAATTGTTCTGACCAGAATACCCTTCATATGATCTTTTTTTGTAAGTTCTATGTGCCTCATCGTAGGAAATTTATTGTCCCATTGTTCGGGTGCCAAAATGTTGACCAAGTCAGACCGGCCTTGACTTTTTTACAAATGCTTGGGTCTCCAATGGTCTGTTTTGGGGTGGCAAGCTACATCATTGGGGCGATCAGGACCGGAAATAAAACATCGTTACCCTAATTTTGTTATAACCCCCCTGTAATTGGGTGCTTTCTGATCAAGATTCTGTGGGTGACAAAGTGTTTTTAACTGTATTTATTTTAACCAGGGTTGTAACTTTGTAATGTACACAGTGCTGCCTGTAGTTTGTATCCAATCATTTAAATTGTGAAAATTGTTGGATGAAATGCTGTACTGTGCTTTGATGGTTTAAAATTTTTTAACAGAATAAAGAAGATTTCTGATTCTGACTGCACAGTTGGTAGGACTAAAGTCTCTAATTCTGGCACTGGAAAATATGTATCCAGAATAACCCCCACTTAATGTGCGTGATTCTTATTACTGTGTCCAGTCTTCGAATGAACATGTATAATATTGGAACCACAATGGATTCAGAGAATAAAAGGGTTGCACAATCAAGCACACAATGTTTTGAGACTGGTGGCAAAGCTGAAAGATTGTTTACTACGGACTCATGGGATACACACAATGAGTCATTAACGTGCAGGCGTACACTTTGCAGGAAATTCTATGGCTGATAAAGCTACAAAAGCAAAAGTTTGCAATGCTGCTGTTGTTGCAACCTCTCTTTTAAGTAGGAGGATAGACAGAGACTGTCAGGTTCTCACCTTAGTTTCTACGGAAATGCCACGGAACTGAAGAAAGGTCCACAACTTCCCCAATCAACGATTGGGACTGACTATTGCCAATCAAGAATGGTAATCCAAGGGAAGAAGGGAAACAAAACAAGGGAAGGTGGGGAAGAGATCCCTCGACGCAAAGCAAACTTCACAGGTCTTCTTGTCAAAAACAAAAAGGCTGAAAGAAAGGGACAATAGGTTAGAAGATAATTTTTTCACTCTATGGACTATACTCAAAGGATTATCTCTATGACTACCTTACTGGTCCCTTCTATTGCATAGAAATGAAGATATAAGGTGTAGTGTTGAGCGAGTGTCTGACTGCATAGAAGGAAATAAAGTTGTGAATATACAAATATGCTACACTCCAGTATATATCTAGTACTAAAAATAAGCAGCCCACCTGTACTAGCTCAATACTATGGAATAAATTATATCCTGTGGATTTCTCCCTGTGCATCTGACAGCATCCGGAACATTAAGGGATGAGAGACCCTCTTATCATGTTCAGGAAACTCTTAAGCAGTACCCAAATAACGTTATAAAAGAAATAACACAAAATGCAGCGCCAACAGCGCTGTTACCGTGTCCACGGTCTGGTGGTCCCAGAGTGTCCTGTTGGAGACAGCTTCCAGGTCCGGCTGGCCGATGGGAACAGAGGCCAAGGAGTCCGGCCAGAAGGCAGAACAAGCAGCCCAGACGTCCGGCTGACCAGTGGAACCAGGCACCAAATAGTCCAGCCAGTCAGTGGAACGCGGAACCCCAGTGTCCGGACCACCAACGGGAGCAAGGACTTGAAACTTCAGTCAGCCAGAGGGATGCGGGTAATGAGAGAGTGTCCCAGTCCAACTCGGGACTAATAGTGAAAAGTAAAGTACAAATATCCAATGGAGCGGGTATTACAGGATCCAAAGGTGCGGGCGACGTGGAAAACCAGCAAGGAGGCAAGTCTAAAGTACACGAAAACAAACGTCTGGTGAAAGCAGCGAGGAAGTACAGCTGTGGAAGACCCGACGCAGGGAGTGAGGGGACGTGACGGTCACTGGAAGTGGAGACGACCGGAAGCGGATCACAACTAGAATGCAAAGCTCTGGTATCAGAGGAGAGTAAGGCTTTAGGCTTGCCTGACCACCTCGCGCATGTGCGTTCCTGAGCCGCCATCTTGCCGGTCGTGATGTCGGCCATCAATAGTAGTGACTTCTTCCCAGACTGTTTTGGGCACTCGGTTGATATTATATTTTTTGGCCCATTGATCATCCATAAAATTGCCTGAGGCGCCCGAATCTATCATAACCTTAACTTCAAGTGCCTGCTGTTCCCAGGACCATTGAGAGGTAACAAAGAAGTGACGTGTCTGACTCGCCATTAAGTCTAAGGATGAGACATTCAATCCAGAGTTACCCAAAGTCCTCGTCTCATAGGACCTCGGGCTTCTTAGTTTTCTGACTTCCTGGCTTGTCGTGGTTTTATTTGACATTCTCTAAGGAAATGGCCTTTTTTTCCCACAACATAGGCACAACTTGTTGTCTCTTCTTCTCGATCTTGCTTCATTACTTAGTGGCCCCCTGAAGCTCCCTATCTGCATAAGTTCCGTCTCGTCTGCTACCTTTTCTGACTCACGTTTCTTTTCACAATAGGTTATCCACCTACCTTCTGATTTGCCCCTCTCTCTTTTACACTCGCTTATTCGGTGGTCTAATTTGACAACCAAATCTATTAATGCGGAACATGTTTCAGGGGGATCTACTACCTGTGCTAAGGCATCTTTTATGTCATCTCTCAACCCTTTATAAAATAAGGGACTTTGTTTTTTCTGGGCCACCCTGCCTCCACCACTAACCTGTGGAATGTGGAAATATAGGTGGTTAAATCTTTGGTCCCCTGTTTCAGGGTCAATAATTCTCTGTGAAGTACTGGGTTTTTCAGAACCGGTACCGAACCGGTAACCCAGCGGTGCCAGGGACAACACCCAAAGACTTCGGGTTCTTCCTGTTTCAGACTACAGAAACACAGAGTCTTCTAGGTGAAGTCAAAGATCGAGTTTATTGGCTGCAACCAAGTAACAGGTATCCTAGAAGTACAACACAGTGTATATTCTCAGGAGACTGCTCAATCTTACAAAGCCAGCCTTCTCTTTTTATACAAAATATTATGCTTCAGGCAAACATTCCTATTTTTACGGTTGACCATTCACATATTTTCACTACAAAGAAAAAGCAGAGTCATGATGACAATCCCACATTTCAGTTTGTTCAGCCCACAATCAATTACCCGGCAAGGCCCAGTATTTTCATCAGATATCGACGGACCCCAATAAAACGGGCACCTCCTCCTTGTAAAGCAAGTCATAAAGTAGGAAACAGGGACAGGTGTGTGCAAGATTAGGCGTGGTTTGTGTGCGTGGAAAGGTTTATGGCATGTTGTGCCTTGATGCTATCTCGACCGGCCACTGGGAGAGGAACTGCCCAAACAGGTTCTGCCCTGGGCAGTGGAATCAGCTTGCCCAGGTCGCAGAGAAGTCAGCAAAGGTGTACGTGTCCTTCAGAATCATGTTTGGCCTTAATCATTGGCCTATGTGAGGGCAACTCACAAAATGGCTGCCGTACACAAAATGGAACCCAAGGGTTCAGGACGAAAATGACGATTTCAGGGTGAAATCGTCACTCGAATACGACGTAAATGCTTGAACATAGTATACTGGCCATTTTCGGTCTGCTGCTATCAAAATCGTCATGATATGACGATGTTTATAACACGGGTCCAGAATTTTCAGTACCACAGACCCTCTTTTTGCCCTTACATAGGCAATAACCTATACTCATGCTAATCTGAGTCCAGGTCTATATTCATAAAGTCATTGAGATGTTGCTGTAGCATCATCCTGTTACTTAGCTCGTCCCTCGATACAGGCTTCCTTACACATGATGTAGCACAGAGGCCACATATAGCAGGAGCACACTGTACGCACAGACAGAACAGGAAAAGGACTGCTAAGATCATCCCAATGACCATCAGAATTTTCCATCCCCAGCCGGATACCAGTTCCCAGAACCATCCCATTAACGACCAATCTCCTTTGTCTACATGAATAGATTCGGAAATCTTATGCAGTTTGGAGATGGCCTGGTACACTGTTGGAGTGTTATCTGGGATGAAAACACAGCAACTCGATTGGATCACTCTACATACCCCACCTCGGTCTGCAAGTATGACGTCTAACGCGACCCTGTTCTGAAGGGTCATAAGACGATCCGACTGGAGCTCAACAGTCAAGTTACTAAGGGCACCGGCAGTTTCAACCACGGTGGATTCAACCACCCTTGTCAATTGCCTTATGTTCTTGCTGTTAACCATGGGTCCCCAGAATGGCAGAAAACCCCTCACGAAGTCTCCAAATTCTTGTTCTGCAGTGTCCTCTTCACTGAAGACACCTCTAACTATCCTTGTCTTATGGTAATCTGCCGCCGCTGTGTAGGTGGGAGGCAACAGGAACGAAACAAAACATGTGCCCGAAAAGTCAGGGGGCAACCATGTATAGGCTCTATCATGGCAGATGAAATAGGTACCCTTAGCTGCTAAGAACGGAGGGGAAATCTGAGACGCAAAGACATATGTCTCAGTGCAGATACTCTTCCCTAACTGAGCTCTGGGATTCTTGCCAATACCTTGCAGACATAAGTGACCCTGATGGGGTACAATCCAAATCGGGGAAGATCTCTTAGCTTGCTGTTTCTCACTCAGAGTAACTCCATATCCGGTCATGTTCCATCCTATATATACTAGTGTCTCATCTCTCGGGATAGTCTCATAGTAGATATCTTCTGTAATCATGTCGACTATACCCTTCACTAGAGCACTATTCTTAGGAGTGTCTGTCACAGAACGTAGGGGGTAGATCTCATGTGCGTAGATGAACATTGTTCTGTATGCCCACACAGAACCATTGTGGCTGAAAGGCAGAACCAGATAAGGGATACCTTTATCCGTTGTGTGAGGAATAAGACCGCACACCCAACAGTTAGTCGTGTTTATTACTAGTTGGTGTTGGTGCAAAAGCTGAACGAAGGAGTTATTAACCGCTTCAGCGCGGCGCAGATTCCTGCGCTGTGCTGAACGTTCCATTGAGCCAATGGAACGATGACGGAACGGTTCTGTCATGAGCACAGCTCAACCGTCGCTCATGACGGAACCGTTCTGTCATAAGCATGGAAGGGGTTAATAAACTCTAATCTCCTAGCGGATTCATGTTCAGGAAGAGGTTGAAAAGAATGTGAGGAAATAATAGTAGGAGGAGGTATGGGCGATGAAGTGGGTGCAAATGTCACTCGAAAAGAGAACAAAACATATCCTATAAAAAACATCATAACACTGAACAACATAAAAATGCATAGTATCAAAAAACGTTTCTTTGTCATCATTCAGCAAATTGTAGTCTCAAAGTTCATTTGTTTGGCAGGTCTCTCCATCTCGAAAAACTCCATCCTCTCTAAAATGCTGCTCGCGATGGTAGGGTGTTCTATGCTAAGGAATGCTTCTGTCAGTCCAGGGCAACTCCCTTAGACCAACCAGAACTGTCGACCTAACGTCTTCAGCTGCACCCCAAAGACTTTGGGCAACCGCGACCCTACAGCGGAACCAGGATGGTGGTTCGAAAAACAAAAATAAAAAAGTTTCTCAGATGGGAGAGCTGCACTTTCAAAAATGTTAGTAAAGAAAAGGAAGATTTATTTGTCCATAGTTCTCGGCCTCGGATTATAGCGTTGTTTCCCGGATACTGTCTGATCTTTAAACAGGAGTTCAGGCTCTGTAGTGTCAAATCGATTTGATGATGGCACAGCTTCTTGCAAGAGATTGTCACTTTCTTTTTCAGTAATTGTTCCTTTCACACGTGCATCACTGAAAGGCAGAAATTGCGGCACAGTCTCAGTCTCAGAGTCAGCGACACCCCCCTGGACCCACCGGTCATACGGCAGAGGCAAAGGGACCCTCTTGCAATGTACGCCGTGGATCCAGTTCTTTTTTTCTTCCACTCGCACGGCGGATCTCGTTGACAGCAGAACTAGGTGAGGGCTGGTCCAGCGGGGCTGATTATTCTTTGTCCGCTGGAAATTTTTCACCAGAATCCACGAACCAGGATTGATGTTGTGGCCTGGATCTTCGGATACCTGAGGCAGAGAATCGTGAACCTGTTGGTGTAAAACACGCAATTTAGCCGTCAATTCGTACAAATAGTCAAGCAGTACAGGGTGTTCGATTTCACTAAATTTTGTCGGCCTTGGCACTCCCCATATGTTGGCCGGGCGGCCGAACACGATTTCGTACGGGCTAAGCCCCACTCGCGAATGCACAGTCATTCTGGTTGATAGGATTGCTAAAGGCAGAGCGTCAGGCCATTTAAGACCAGAGCTTGCTTGTATCTTGGCCAACTTCAGTTTTAATGTGCCATTGTAGCATTCTACTAGTCCAGCTGATTGGGGGTGATTTGCAGCGTGGAATTTCTGCTGGATGCCTAGCCCTTCGCATACTTTCTTCATCACACAACCCACAAATTCACTCCCATTGTCACTCCAGACCATTCTCGGCATTCCAAACCTAGGGAAAAACTCTTTCACAAGGGCTTTAGCAGTGGACAAGGCAGTGTTGTCTTTTAAGGGATATGCTTCTATCCATCTTGAAAAGGCACAAACAACAACGAGTACGTATTTTAGATTGTTGCACCTTTCCATGTGGATGAAATCTAGCTGCAAAACCTCGAACGGATACGTTGGAGGCGCAAAATGACCAGCTGGAGTTGGGGTTCCCCTACCGGGATTGTATTTCAGACACACCATCCAATTCTTGACCACATTCTCTGCACACTTAGGAATTCCAGCATTTTGCCATACTGGAGCCAACAACTTACAGATCCCTTTCGCACTGATGTGAGCCATTCCATGAGCCATTGTAACAACTGCAAGCACATACGCATCGGGTATCAACCATCGCTGATGCTCTGACAATTCAACCCAACAACCATTCGCATCCAATTTACCTGTACTTTCTCTCCACACATTAAATTCTTTCTCTGTAGCTTCAGCTTGCATGGATTTACACTCTCTATCATGTCTTCACACATTCCAATGTCACCAATCCATCTTGCTGGGACTGCAGGATACATTCGACTCATCACATCCCTTGCTTTTTCTTTTGCGACTTCGTCTGCAAATGCATTCCCACGACCAATATCATCAGTCACCTTCTTGTGTGCACTGCATTTCACAATCGCAACTTGTGAGGGCAAAGTAAGTGATTCAAGGAGCTCATTCACCAATTGACCATGCTGAATCTTGGCTCCAAGCGAAGTCAGGAACCCACGTTCTTTCCACAATCGTCCAAAGCTGTGAGCCACACCAAATGCATACTGGCTGTCGGTATATATGGTCACTCTCATTCCTTTCGACAACACACACGCTCTCGTAAGTGAAATCAACTCTGCTGCTTGGGCTGAATTATGTGGGATACGTGCAGCTTCAACAATCGTATGCAAAGTCGTAACAGCATATGCCGCAGTCGTATCACCATTCGGAAGCTTGAAGCATGAACCATCCACCCATAAGGTACCATCACACTTTACAAGGGGAGTGTCACTAAGATCTATTCTCCCTTTCGTTTCTTCTTCTGTTCTGAGAACACAATCATGCTGTTCAGAAGTATCTAACTCTGTTTCAATCGGCAACAACGTAGCTGGGTTAAACGTGTTGCTTCTTTTTATGTGCACATGACTCGCTAACAGTGTCAACTCATAACCTGACAACCGAGCACTAGTTAAGTGCTGTGTCTTGGTTCTGTTTAACAACGTGTCCACTGCATGTGGAACCATCACAACCAAAGTATTATTCATGACTAAACCAGCAGATTGTCGAATAGAAACAGCTGCTGCTGCTGTGGCTCTTAAGCAACTCGGCAACGCTTTAGCTACCGGATCTAAGGTCGATGAAAAATACGCGCGCATAGACGCTGCCTGTTCCCAAACAACTGTGTCAACACTGACAATGCACAACCTTCTTTCTCATGGACATACAATGTAAAGGGTCTACTGTAGTCGGGGGTACCCAACACAGGAGCCGAAACATAATGCATTGCGCAATTCGGAAAAACTTTTCTGACACTCTTCAGACCACGGGAGGGGATTCCGTGTATCTTTACAAGTTTATGCCACCAAAGGTTTGGCCAACAAGGAAAAATTTGGTATCCATTGTCTGCAGTAAGATGTAATACCCAAGAAAGCACGCACTTCTCTCTGTGTCCTAGGCACGCTCAGTTTTGCAATTGCCTGAATTCTTTCTGGGGTCAGTTTCCTTCCCTCCTTCGATAAGAGATGACCTAAGTAGGTCACTTCTTGTCGACAATATTGCAATTTCGAAAGGGACACTTTGTGATGCAAATCAGACAAGTGATGCAACAACGACAACGTGGCTTCTTTACAGATTTTCTCAGTGTCTGCAGCAACAAGAAAATCATCGACGTACTGAATAAGTAGCGCCATCAGGCAAAACAATTGTGTCAAGCTGTGCTTTTAAAGCTTGACTATATATCTATGGACTTTCACAGTTGCCCTGGGGAGCGCGTTTGAAGCGGAAGCTTCGACCTCCTAAACTGAAGCCGAAAATATCCCTACTTTCCTCGGCAATCGGGATGCTGAAGAACGCATTCTTCAAGTCAATCACCGAAAACCAAGTTGCAGAAGCTGGAATCATAGTCAATAGGGCAGTGATATCAGGGACAACTGGAAATTGTGGCACAACGATTTTGTTCACCTCTCTAAGATCAACCACAAATCTGTAAACGGGTGGCTGAGAAGGGTCAGTACGCTTCAAAACAGGCAGAACAGGACTATTGCAAACGTTGCCTCTTGTCTCTTCAATTACATCTTTTTCAATCAAATCATAAATGATTGCTAGCAACGCTTTTTCACCTTCACTAGAAATCATATATTGGGGAATTCGTGGCATTTTAACATTGGCTTTCAATGTCACAACATATGGCGGTATTTCCAAAAGACCCACATCATTAGGACCAGTAGCCCAAAGAACATCAGGAAGGGACGACAATTCTGTCGGGAGTTTATCCCTCGACAAATACATTGGGGAGACTACTTTCTTACCTAGTGTAAGTTGTACTCCTGAAGGAGAACAATACAAAGTCGCATACAATCTTTTTAACAGATCCAATCCTAACAAATGTTCACCACAACCTGTTGTCAGAATAAGGGGTGCTTCTAATTCACATGGTCCAACAGAAAGGGACATAGCACTAGAAATCGGGTTCCTAACCGGGGCGCCAGAAAAACCTACTGAAACATTCATTTCGCCAGACAAAGGTGCGCCAGGGAGTTTAGAGTGCATAATAGAACTCTTTGTAGCACCAGTATCCAACAGAAAAGGTTCTGACACACCTGATGTAATCACCTCAACGTAAGGTCCATTCTGATCTACTGGAACTGAAACAACTCCCTCTCTTTGTCTATGGCTGTCCTAGCAATCATTACCCTCCATATTCTCATCTTCTGCATAGTAGTCATCAGCATAGTACTGAGCTGTTCTAACAGACGCGTTATTCTGCTGATCAAACCTATTCATTGAATTTTGAGGTGGAAATGAGCGCACGCTCTGGGGGAAATTTCCACGTCCTCTACCTCTAGGCGCTTGTGAAACACCTCGACCTCTTGCACCAGAAGCACCATTCATGCGCTGTAACAAAATAGGACAACTATACTTGAAATGACCCTCTTCTTTACAATATGAACACTGATTGGGACCTACAGGAACACGCTGTTGAGGATGCTCGAACCTTTGCGAGTTCCTCTGAAACTGTTGAGGTTGCTGATAGTTACTCTGACCACCACGTGGTGGATACGCTTGTTGCAAAAGAATCTTCGTTTTTAATTCTTTAGTTTTCTTGTCTACTCTATCCTTCTCATCTTTATCCCTATTTTCGTAGTACTGTGAGGTAGCCAATATCTGTGCTGAAGAGGAAACGGCCCAAGAACTTTCTGAATCTTTCAATTTTTTACACAATTCGGGAAGCAAATTGTGCACAAACTTGTCAACGAACAACCGTTGACCACCTTCTGTACTCATATCTTGACCGCTGTGGTCTACGAAGGTCTCTTCGAACCTCGTGAAAAAGTCAGACACCGTTTTGTCTTTCTTCTGCTTACATGCAGACAACTTGTCCCAATTGACACGCAATTCAGGCATTAAAGTCTTCATATACGTAATGATCTTATCAGGAAGTTTGGTAATCAAATCCTCAGGTTTAGCACCGCCTACTTGCCTATTGTCGGCATCTCTAAGATTAACCCATGTATCACCCAATTCAACCGCATGATCTGTATGACGAATCTTACTCCAAATAGGTTGTGGAACAACATTGCCAAACAACATGTCGATGTCCGCCAAATTCATAACACACGAACCCACAGTCTGAGTCAATTCTTTGTAGTACCCTGCTGGATTTTTGCGTGGGTCAGGCAAAGACTGCTTAGTAGCTAAAACTTCAGCACGTTTCCAGGGAACATGTACCCAGACGCGCTGAAAATGAGCCGGTACAGCCGGTGGATTATTACCTGGACCAGCATTAACTGCTTCCTTCCACACTGGAGGAACTTCTCTCATTGGATATTGCCTTGCTTTTCTCTTAGCAGAAGCGTCAGGTTCAAACAACGGCTGAGAAGGAGACCCACTCCTAAACGATAACAACGTCGCAACTGCTTCCTTAACATCGGAACCCACAATGGTTCCCTTCGCAAACTCAGACTGTATATTGACCAACTCGGAAGGAGCCTGTCCCACATCATCATCTTCCCATTCCTCACGAAGGAAAGTACACATTTTATCGAAAACATATCTCTGCTTCGTGCTTCCCATTGATGGAAGACATCCGCAACAGATTCTACACCATATCTTAAAGGACGAGTGACCCATTTACGCGCTAGGCGGTCCAAAATTTCTTTCTCTCGCGAATCAGGCAGTTGGCTACTCAACTGTGTACGCTCCGATTCAGGGGTCGTACTAGGTGACCCAAAGATAAAAGGAAGAAGATTAGTAACAGTGTTTGTCATTCTCTGTCGAACAGAAGGAGAGGTCGACAAGACGGGAGATAAAGCAGACTGAGAAAATGTCAACGTAGGAGCAGTAGTAGGGGAGGTAGCAAGAACAGGTGGAAAAGTTGCAGGAATTAAAGGCGGGGCAGGTAGCAAAGTCAGTGGCCCTTGAGGAGGCTGCACCAGAGGAGTAGGAGCCAGCTGAAGAGCAGCTGGTGACTGTGGAAGAACTTCAGGCACAACAATCGGGGGTTGCACGACTAGAGGTTGCGGAGGTGCGGTAGCATTCTGCGCATAAGGGGGTGGCGAACTCAATAAGTGCGACATTAGAGGATCTTTTTCAAGTTCTTTTGCTGCATTTTGCTGGAGAGGTGGCAAAACTGGATAGCATTTATCGATCGCCATTTTACGTTGCCTGTGCAACTGTTCACTCGCTTGTTCTTCCTCATCATCTTTATATTGCTTAGCAGCTTGCATTATTGAAATACCCTTTTCTCTTTTATTCTTTTTAGCTAATTTAATTTCTTTCTGTTTGGCTTCCTTTCGCCATAGGCAGAAAGAGTCAAACATTGCCGGCCGGGCTTTCTTCTTGAAAAGTCTAACCTCTAGATTATCTAAGATTTCCGTGTCAAAACTACCATATTGGGGCCATTTTAAAACACCATCTTTTCTGGTGTATTTGATCCATACTTCATTATATGTAATTGGACCTACGCCATGTTTCACATAAAGTTCATAAGTTGGAGTTCCAATCGGAGGAACCGGACACGAGTCCTCCAATCGGGAATCCCTATTACAACCAGGACAAAACAAATTTCCAAGTCTGCTAAGACCAGGCATCTTCGCTCACTAGTCTAGCTTCAAACTTCAAGGGATTATCGAATACGATATTCTCGTGAATACACGAGTCCCTCGGTTTTGGTACTTGCAAGTTCCAAATCAAAGATCCCAAGGGGACACTCAAACTAAGGACTGGGAGACGCTCCACTTATACTTAACTGAGGTATCGATGACTTCACCAGAAGACTCGTCTATCGTTTCGCTCTACCAATCATCAAGGGTCCAAAACAGGGCGATAGTCAGGGCAACAGTCCTTCGTAGCCGTCGGGAAGCGGGGAACCTCGCAGCAAAGACTTTCGGACCACGTCGACATGCAGGGGTCGATGAAGTGGCGGCCTTCCTCCAGAATTTTCACACGAAGCTCCTCACGAACCTCTGGCTTGGACCGGTACCGCTGAAATCGGCCCCACGTTGGGTGCCAACTGGAGTACTGGGTTTTTCAGAACCGGTACCGAACCGGTAACCCAGCGGTGCCAGGGACAACACCCAAAGACTTCGGGTTCTTCCTGTTTCAGACTACAGAAACACAGAGTCTTCTAGGTGAAGTCAAAGATCGAGTTTATTGGCTGCAACCAAGTAACAGGTATCCTAGAAGGACAACACGGTGTATATTCTCAGGAGACTGCTCAATCTTACAAAGCCAGCCTTCTCTATTTATACAAAATATTATGCTTCAGGCAAACATTCCTATTTTTACGGTTGACCATTCACATATTTTCACTACAAAGAAAAAGCAGAGTCATGATGACAATCCCACATTTCAGTTTGTTCAGCCCACAATCAATTACCCGGCAAGGCCCAGTATTTTCATCAGATATCGACGGACCCCCAATAAAACGGGCACCTCCTCCTTGTAAAGCAAGTCATAAAGTAGGAAACAGGGACAGGTGTGTGCAAGATTAGGCGTGGTTTGTGTGTGAGGAAAGGTTTATGGCATGTTGTGCCTTGATGCTATTTCGACCGGCCACTGGGAGAGGAACTGCCCAAACAGGTTCTGCCCTGGGCAGTGGAATCAGCTTGCCCAGGTCACAGAGAAGTCAGCAAAGGTGTACGTGTCCTTCAGAATCATGTTTGGCCTTAATCATTGGCCTATGTGAGGGCAACTCACGAAATGGCTGCGGTACACAAAATGGAACCCAAGGGTTCAGGACGAAAATGACGATTTCAGGGTGAAATCGTCACTCGAATACGACGTAAATGCTTGTACATAGTATACTGGCCATTTTCGGTCTGCTGCTATCAAAATCGTCATGATATGACGATGTTTATAACACGGGTCCAGAATTTTCAGTACCACATGTGTCAGCTGAGTGTGTGAAGGCGTGTCTGTCAAACAGCTTTCTAAGTTCTCTTCTAAATGCACTGTAGTCTCGTAACAAAGGGTCATCTCTCTCTATCAGAGGTATGGTCCAATTAGCAGCGGAACCCCCAAGATATGAAATAACAAAGGATACCTTAGCTTGGTCTGTGAGAAAACAAGCAGTTTGCACATAAAGTGCAACAGGCATTGGCTAATGAAAGCTGCAAATTTAGTAGTATCTCCTAAAAAACGTTCAGGTGGGGCCAACGGTACAGGCTGAGGGGTGGATACCTGTATTACTGGGCTTGGTGTGCTAGGACCTGAACTACCTACATTAGCATCTGCCCTTCTCTCCCTCTGTAAAGCATCTACTCTGGCAGAAAGAGATTGGGTTTCTGCCTGTAGATTTCCAATCATATGAGCTAAATCAGCTGAGGTCACCTGGTTCAGTTCCATGACGCTTAGGCAGAAAGTAATCCTTTTCTTTTTGGGCTTTGCGTTCTGTCAGGTTCTCACCTTCCCCCAATCACCGATTAGTACTGACTATTGCCAATCAACAGTGGTAATCCAGACGAAGAAGGGAAACAAAACAAGGGAAGGTAGGGAAGAGATCCCTCGACCCAAAGCAAACTCCACAGGTCTTCTCGTCATAAACAAAAAGGCTAAAAGATAGGGACAATAGGTTAGAAGATAATGTATTCACTCTATGGACTATGCTCAAAAGATTATCTCTCTGATTACCTTACTGGTCCCTTCTATTATGTAGAAATGAAGATAAAAGGTGTAGTGTTGAGAGAGTGTCTGACTGCATAGAAAGAAATAAAGTTGTGAATATACAAATATGCTACACTCCAGAATATATCTAGGACTACAAATAGGCAGCCCACCTGTACTAGCTCAATACTATGGAGTAAATGATATCATGTGGATTTCTCCCTGTGCATCTGACAGCATCCAGAACATTACGGGATGATAGACCATCTTGTCATGTTCAGGAAACTTTTAAGCAGTACCCAAATAACATAAAAGAAATAACACAAAATGCAGCGCCAACAGCGCTGTTTCGTGTCCACGGTCTGGTGGTCCCAGAGTGTCCTGTTGGAGACAGCATCCAGGTCCGGCTGGCCGACGGGAACAGAGGCCAAGCAGTCCGGCCAGAAGGCAGAACAAGCAGCCCAGACCTCCCGCTGACCAGCGGAACCAGGCACCAAATAGTCCGGCTAGTTAGCGGAATGCCGAACCCCAGTGTCCAGCCCACCAATGGGAGCAAGGACTCGAAAGTCCGGCTAGCCAGAGGGATGTGGGGAATGAGAGAGTGTCCCAGTCCAACTCAGGACTAATAGTGAAAAGCAAAGTACAAATATCCAATGGAGCGGGTATTACAGGATACAAAGGTGCGGGCGACGTGGAAAACCAGCAAGGAGGCAAGTCCAAAGTGCACGAAGATGGGCGTCTGGTAAAAGCAGCCAGGAAGCACAGCTGTGGAACACCCGACATAGGGAGTGAGGGGATGCGAGGTCACCGGAAGTGGAGAGGACGGGAGGGGATCGCAACTAGAACGCGAAGCGCTGGTTTCAGAGGAGAGTCAGGCTTTAAACTTGCCTGACCTCCTCACGCATGTGCGTTCCCGAGCCGCCATCTTGACGGTCGTGATGTCGGCAATCGTGACAGAGGCTGTCACAGCTTCTTGCAACAACGTTAGTTTGCTGAAAGGCTTTCCACGCAAGCACTCCTACAATATAGATGCACAAAACATACCATATGCTTACACTCCTGGAGTGGGGGATACATGAATGTCTCATTCTGATCACAGCTTCCCCCGCTGACTGTGGACCGGCTCATATATTGAGGGAGCTGCTCTCTGGTTGCCCCGACCCCCCCCATCCCTCCTTAATGCATCCATCTCCCAGGGTTTAGTTCCGTCTCTGTTTAAATCAGCCACAGTCATTCTTATTTTTTTTAAAACGGGCTTTGATCCTACTCTCCTTGCTAACTTTAGGCCCATCTCCCTGCTCCCTTACCTAAGTAAGATCTTGGAGAGCCACATCACTTCGTGCCTGTCGGCCTATATAGAGGACAATCATCTTTTAGCCTCCCATCAAGCTGGCTTTCACCCGGTCCACTCGACCGAATCTGTGGTAATTTCTGTTCTTGATGAGTTGAAGAGCAAGGCGGATTCCAACTCTCCCCAGGCCCTGGTGCTCCTTGATTTGTCCGCTGCTTTTGACATGGTCGACCATTCTATCCTTCTCGGCCGTATCAGGGCAGCGGGCATCCAGGTCACCGCCCTCTTTTGGCTCTCCTCATTTCTACAGGGCAGGACGCAGGCTGGTGCCTTGCGGGGGCCACCAAGGTTCCTCCCTTTCCCCTCTTCTTTTTAATCTTTATATGTATCCCCTCATCATTTCTCTGCTTAACACGGAGGTCTCCGTGTACAATTACGCAGATGACCTTCAGCTTGTTTTTGATCTCGCCCCTGCCCCTGATTCTCTCTTTAAATTTCAATCCGCACTTATTTTTATTTCTGACTGGATGAATCAAAATCACCTCAAGCTTAACCCGGACAAAACGGAGTTAGTCCTGACTGGTGGCGCCATCTGCCCCTGGACTCCCGCCTTCTGGCCTTCCATCTTCGGCCCCCCTCCGGTTCCTTCAGTAACAGTCAGAACCCTGGGCATCAAAATCAGCCAGGACCTCTCCATGTGTCCCCAGGTTAGTTCTGTTGTATCATCCTGCTTTCTGTCCCCCAGGATTATCCATAAGATCTCCCGTTTCTTTTCCTTTGATGCCCTTAAAATAATTGTTTTGGCTATGATTCTCTCACGGTTGGACTACGGGAACTGCCTGTACGTGGACATTCCTGCCTACGAGCTCCGGCGCCTTCAGACCATCCAGAATCAGGCTACCCGCCTCATCCATCGGCTTCCTAAGTCCCACCATACCCCTCCCCTCCTCAAGTCCCTCCATTGGCTTCCCATCCTGCAGAGAACCCTCTTCAAGATGGGATGCCTAGTTTTTTATGGCCCGCGACCGCACTGCTCCTGCTTTCATTAACTCCATGATCACCCACTACCACCCCTGTCTCAATCTTCGCTCCTCCAGCCAGGCACTCCTCAGTGTTCCCCGCTTCCGTAAGTCCAGAACTGGCGGTAACATATTCTCTATTCTCGCCCCCCGCTTCTGGAATAGTCTTCCACTCACCATCAGGTCCATCACTGCTTATCTGCACTTCCGTAAGGCGCTCAAGACCTATCTGTATGCCCAAGCCTTTACAACCCTGTAATTCCCTGGTTGCCTCTTCCATCTGACACTGTCAATCTTCCAGCGCCAGGAAGCCGCTTGGCCACAGTGCGCTTTACAAATATTTTCAACTTCAACTTCAACTTCAACTTCAACAGGATCGGTTTAATTCTATCTGCAAATGAGGGCCTTGCATCAGCATATTTAGGGTTGGATGCTACAATGTCATTGTTGCAGCCGTGCTACTGGTGGCCTAGTCTTCTCAAAGAGACCAAGGACTTTGTCTTTAAATGCGACATCTGCCAGCAGATGAAGGGTTTCACCGTGGCGGATCCGCCACAGACATATCTACTGATTTCAAACAAGCCTCTGGCTTATGTTTACCTGGACTGTTGCTGCCGTTTGTCCTCAGACTGGGCTAATAAATATATCTTGGTAGCAGTGGATTCCTGCTTTCAATTCTTATGAGTCTGGTACAGCGGTCGGCTGACGCCCCAATAGTTATTAGGGATCTGCGAGTCGTCATCAGGACATGCACAGTAAGCACATTACATTCCACACAGGGTCCTTTGTTTATCTCTAGGGCTTACAAATAGGCCATGTAAAGTTTGGGTGAGACCCTGCATGTCTCTTCACCATACCATCCTGAGGAAGATGTGGTTACGGAGAGGAAAAACCATGACTTAAAGAAGTCTTTAACAGCAAGTGTATCAGACTCATGTCGCAGTAGGATCCGTCACTTATGTGGGGTCCAGAGGGCACTTAACCTGCCTATAAAATCCCTGGTTGTCAGCCTCCCTATGAAATACTGTTCATGGTAAAGATGTAGGTCCTAGACTTTGACCATCCCAGCAACGTGGTGGTGGAAACATTGTTTGACATCACTGAACATTTGGTTGTTTTACAGGAACGGAATGCCTTCCAGCATAGACAAAGCAATGTCCAAGTAAAATGAACCACCACTGGGGAATTAGAAGAAATACCAGCAAGGCCTGGCTGAGTCCCGAAGGTTGGGGATCTGGTCAGGGAGAAAATAGTAGACAAGTAAGAATTTGGGCCATCTTACAGAGCGCTTAACCCTATCCTGGCTGTTGAAGCTACTAGAACTGTACTTCTTCCACCTCTTGCCGGCCACAAAGACAAAATATTTGTCTCCATTGATCTGAACAAACCATACTTTATTGCTGATTCTGAACAGTAAGCCATGTCGGCTCCTGGGTAGCTACCTGCTTCCTTTTGCTACCATGTATCGGATAAACAGGAGGGAACCCATAAACCAAGTTGGGATGGGTGTAGACTGTAAGTGTAAACAATTCCCAACAGGTATCAATAGGAAGACAGTTCAAAGGGTGTATGCAATATGCATTACAATGAAAAGAAAAAGGAGTCACTGTAAATTTGAGAACAAACGGGTATTATTCACCATTTAGAATGCTAGGCAGGTCTTTTGCAAAATCATACAGTTAAACAGCACTGTATACAATAAATGGGGTGACAACCCGGTGGCACTTGGTGCAAGTGATATATACATGAATATGTACAGTGAATAGTGACGGTGGTGCAAGTGCAGGGGTGAAAACAGCGTGGTCGGCGCGAAGTGACAGTGAAAAATACACAGAGTAATGGCTCCAGGGATTTAAGTAATAATCACTTAAAACAAGATTCAATTCCAGGAGTACAAAATAGGTAGGGCGCCATAAAATTAGGCTGTGTGGTCGACGGCGTTTCGATCCTCATCAATCGGGATCATCATCAGGACGGGGTTGTTGGGGAAAGAACACAGTGCTGTGGGGTAAGAGAGGACGAGTCAGGGAAGAACCTAAGGACTGACGGACGCGCGAGTGGCTAGCAGTAGGTAAGCTGCTGACTGGGATATGGCTAGGATTGCAGGTGGGAGATGCCAGGGTTCTAAGTAGGTTTGTGGGTGGGCTGGAGCAGTGCGGCACGCGGCTGGCGACAGGACCTAGGAGTGGCGCTAAGGGAGACGCTACAATTGAAGAGAAGCGCTGCAGGTACAGGGATTCTGAGCAAGCTGTCTGGGGTCTCTGGTGGGTAGCAGAGGGCTAGCGTTAAATTCCGGGTTGGCGCTGCGGAGGGAGACTGGAAGATAAGCGCGGCGCTAAAAGGGCAAACTGTCTGGGGTCTCTGATGGGTGGCAGAGGGCTAGCGTTAAACCCGGGACTGGCGCTGCAGAGGAGGTCTAGAAGGTAAACGCGGGAGCTGTGCGGGAGGCAAAGAAGCAATAGCTTAATGCATGGCTCTTTTGTGGATGAACGGTAAACTTACAGATCCGCTGCTGTCAAAGTCGTGCAGTTGGAGGGGCTGGAAGCTAGGATCCGGAGCTGCACAAAAAGGTGTTTTGGTATTACAGAAGGCGGTGGATTGAGGAAAAATAAGTCGAGCCAAGGTGGCTTTGAATTTACCTGAATGCAGGGGAGACTTGAGTTGGCGGTGGAGATCTGCGTCTGGGAGAGGGAAAAGGGGGTCATTAACCACCAAGAAACTCTGGGAATGGAGTCGCGAACGGAGGTGGCGGGTGGGTATACAAACAACAGCAACAAGAAGACCATGACCCGAATTCCCTTCGTGTCGGTATACAGCCCGGACAGCAACAAAGTGTCCAAAATAATTAAGAAGAACTGGCCGATTTTACGCTGTGAGGAACAATTCCGCGAGCCCCCCCTTTTCTCCTACCAAAGGGGCAATAACATCGCCAACCACCTGGTACGCGCAATCACATGGGCTACCACCTCAACCGAAAAACACACCATCACCGCTGCATGGGGATTGGAGCCAGTTATCGGACATTTCAAATGCCAATCATGCAGTGTATGTGACCTGACTGCAAACACCAAAGAATTCCGGTTTAATGGCCAAAGCCATCAACTCACGCACCACTCTAACTGCAAAACCCAGAATGTCGTCTATGCCATCCGTTGTCCATGTGACCTACTCTATATCGGCCAAACCACCCAAATGGTGAAACAACGCATAATCCAACACAAAAGTAGGATAAATTGCAAGGTACTAACTGCTCCACTAGTTGCACATTTCTTGGAAAAATCACATGCGGACACAGATCTCAGATGGACTGTCATCGAGAAACCTACATTACCCGTTAGAGGTGGCAACATGACCGCCCTCCTCAACAGAGCAGAATGTAAATGGATCTCGAGAGTGGACTCGGTGAACCATGGGTTAAACACCTTTGATGAGTGGAACAATACTATTCTCATCTGAAGTGCAACATGAGTCCTTGGTATCCTTGAAACCCCCTGCCTTTACCTTGTACACACATTCAGTTCTCATGCCCATACGTTCCAATAACCAAATCCGGCATGCATTCTGAAATTGTACATATGATAATGTTGCTTGTCTGGGCCTGCATGTATGTTGACTCTGCAGTCCCTCTTGTCCAAGACTTGATGTGGAACATTGATTTTTGTAAACAGCCACCTACCGCTTGCACACGGTTGAACTTTATACAGCTGTTCTCCACATCGATTTTAAGTTTTTTGATTGATGTTTACATGTACCAATGCCAGACTCTAGGAGATTCAATGTCTGCAGCCACTGTATTCTACATTGCTTATAATTAATTCTTTTCCCTGGCTGTGTGTAGATGTAAATGTATATATTTCCTAGTAATTATGAATTGCTGATGGCATATCGTTCGCTTTACATGACGGAGTAACCTTGATGCATCTCCTTGCATCTTATTAACCTCTGCCCCGCTCCATCTTAGACCCTGGCAACTCGCCCTGACACGGCTTCCTTGGTTGCCATATCAACCAGCCTCTGTTCGGAGAATGCGCGCGTCTTTTCCTTTCCTTTTCCTAGTTACTAGAGTTGCCGCGGTAACCAGCAGCCACTCCCCCTACCCCTCAGTGCGCACGCAGTGTCTCGCCTCCCGCCCCGCCCCCCGCCCACCGCTTTCTTCAACAGCGCTGTTTTGTCCGCGCTCCGCTCCCGCATTCATTGCTTGAAGCTACACCTTGGATTAACCCACCCGGCATACCTCTGATTCGTTCAGGTAAGCCACTTTGTATACCCACCCGCCACCTCCGTTCGCGACTCCATTCCCAGAGTTTCTTGGTGGTTAATGACCCCCTTTTCCCTCTCCCAGACGCAGATCTCCACCGCCAACTCAAGTCTCCCCTGCATTCAGGTAAATTCAAAGCCACCTTGGCTCGACTTATTTTTCCTCAATCCACCGCCTTCTGTAATACCAAAACACCTTTTTGTGCAGCTCCGGATCCTAGCTTCCAGCCCCTCCAACTGCACGACTTCGACAGCAGCGGATCTGTAAGTTTACCGTTCATCCACAACAGAGCCATGCATTAAGCTATTGCTTCTTTGCCTCCCGCACAGCTCCCGCGTTTACCTTCTAGACCTCCTCTGCAGCGCCAGTCCCGGGTTTAACGCTAGCCCTCTGCCACCCATCAGAGACCCCAGACAGTTTGCCCTTTTAGCGCCCGCGCTTATCTTCCAGTCTCCCTCCGCAGCGCCAACCCGGAATTTAACGCTAGCCCTCTGCTACCCACCAGAGACCCCAGACAGCTTGCTCAGAATCCCTGTACCTGCAGCGCTTCTCTTCAATTGTAGCGTCTCCCTTAGCGCCACTCCTAGGTCCTGTCGCCAGCCGCGTGCCGCACTGCTCCAGCCCACCCACAAACCTACTTAGAACCCTGGCATCTCCCACCTGCAATCCTAGCCGTATTCCAGTCAGCAGCTTACCTACTGCTAGCCACTCGCGCGTCCGTCAGTCCTTAGGTTCTTCCCTGACTCGTCCTCTCTTACCCCACAGCACTGTGTTCTTTCCCCGACAACCCCGTCCTGATGATGATCCCGATTGATGAGGATCGAAACGCCGTCGACCACACAGCCTAATTTTATGGCGCCCTACCTATTTTGTACTCCTGGAATTGAATCTTGTTTTAAGTGATTATTACTTAAATCCCTGGAGCCATTACTCTGTGTATTTTTCACTGTCACTTCGCGCCGACCACGCTGTTTTCACCCCTGCACTTGCACCACCGTCACTATTCACTGTACATATTCATGTATATATCACTTGCACCAAGTGCCACCGGGTTGTCACCCCATTTATTGTATACAGTGCTGTTTAACTGTATGATTTTGCAAAAGACCTGCCTAGCATTCTAAATGGTGAATAATACCCGTTTGTTCTCAAATTTACAGTGACTCCTTTTTCTTTTCATTGTAATGCATATTGCATACACCCTTTGAACTGTCCTCCTTTTGCTACCATACAGGAAGTTCAGATGGAAGCTTGATTAACTAATGAAGCATCCTCTCTCCAACAAGAGACAACAAACAACATCAACAAAATATGCCTTCTACCTTTTGCTAGACGACAACGGTACAGTCAACTAGCACTGAAACACAGATTTTGATTCAGAATTCTGACAAGAACAATGTCTACGTCAACGTACCGCAGATCGAGTCATCTCCAGTTCTGTAAAACCTGCTGAGCTGCCAAAAATAAATCAAACAGCATCTGGCTACTTCATCAACTTTGAAGATTTTTCTTCAGATTCATTAGATCCATCACCACCGCCACCTCTATCATTCAGGCTGAAAGTGCATGTTTTCTATCTATGGCTGAAAAGGACCTACTTTGTTTCTCCATGGTTACATCTTTGGATTACAATTGCTTTACTTTTGCTTGTCCTCTGGATTGGTTTGGTGACAGTCTTTTTCCTGCTTCAGAATGGATACTATCTCCCAGAATGCACTGCAGTACAAATGGTGAACTTGGTTCTCAAACTGCATTTGTCATTACACCGAGAATGAAAACACTTTTCTCTGGTGAACATTTGAACTGTTCCAGTTCCTAATGGGATTGTTTGGGATAGGGTATTGTATGATGTGTATTACCCCAGTGAACTTTTACAAATCCCTTATTCGTTTAAACTTTCATTATAGAGGCGTGTCCAAGATGGCGGCGGTGTATGACGTGTTACATCGAGCTCCTGCCCGCCGACCACTGAAACCAGCTTCAATCAGCACAGTTGGGCGCGTGGGAGCGCTGACCCCGCAGGCGGAAAACCCAAGCTGCCCTGCTCGGCCGTCTGAGGTTCCACGGACGTGTCTGGGGTCAAAAAGTCGGCGTAACACCGAGCGAAGAGGCGGCCCTCTCTGGTGGGGCTGAGGCTAGTCCACAGGGGAGGCGCCTACCACAGACCTCCGAGGCTGGCTTGCACCACCGCAGCCTCGGCCAGGCCTGCCCAACGAGTGGCGCGGGAGCCGCCGACCACTTCAGGGCTCCGATCCGGCGTCAGCCGGCAGCCGGGAGACCCCCAGGGCTGGGTGGCCAGGACTGAGGCCTGAGCCCCGAGGGACCAGCGAGGCCTGCGGCGCCTGTCGAGGGCCACGACGAGGCCCCCCACTGCAGCGCCCTTTCCCCTGGCTTGCAGTGCCTGGCTGGGACACACCGGCTCTTGGTTTCTCGCTGCTGGGCCCGAGAGGACGCCGGGCGGCCTTCCCAGCCCGTGCTAATCGCCGGCCCTACTGCACACTGGCCTGCAGGGAAGAGAGACCTCGGCGGGGTGTCGCCCCGTGGGGGATGTTGTCGGCCCGGATCAGATTGGCTGGACGCCACGGAGCCACAGTGCATCGGCCTGCACTGCCCGATGCGTGCGTACCCCTGCCACCGAGGACAGACAACCGGGGCACTGCCGGGCGAGCCGCCACACCTCGCACAACCTGATCTAGCGGAGTGGCGATTGAGCGGCTGAGTCGGCGCTTGCAGAGCGCGAGGCGAGCGAGGAGCTGGACGGGGTCAGGCCGACACAGCAGGGCTTCGCGGACACGTGCGGTGCCCACCTGGGGACCCGGGCATTACGCGATTGGAGGCACCGTGAGGGAAGGTGAGTGGGGACATCCTCCTGGCACACCCAAGGACAGCCTTCCCGTCCCAGTGGGTGTAGACAGCAGAGCACCCACGACATAGCGGCCAACTCCCCCAGGCCCCAGAGAGACACTTGAACAACACTGCGTGGAGCCTGTGGGACATCCGGGGCCTGACTCAGGAGACGGCAGCCTCCCTGACCAGCATTGACCCCGGGGCCCCCGCTGCTCCTGGACTCAAACTGCCCAAGTACTCACATCGCATCCACAAGAGGAGAGCGGTGGGCCCTGGCTGCATGGTAACAGCGGTGTACCCGGGCCCCGCAGGCGTGGGAGACGAGGGACACAAGGAGGGATCCAGGACTGGTGCCGTGTGGCTGCCGCCTGTCTGCTGTGGTCTGTGGTGCCCGGGGGGCCCCCTGTGGAGATGCAGCGCAGCCCTGAACTAAAGGGGGGGACCCCCCATTTTGGCCCGTTCAATTGGCGGTCTAGCCTGCCCCGCAGCATTGGCGTAGCTCCCAAGAACCCACACCGCAACATCTGACCCCACGTGGTCGCCACCCACAGAGGACTAGTGGCATGTCCAGGAGCAGGAACAACAAGCCGAAGGGCCTCAAGGACATTTTCCGAAGCTCTCTCTCAAACCCCGACATGTTGACAGCAGCCCCGGGCATGGAGAAAGGCCGGTATACCCCAGCCGCAGGAGAGGAACAGATCACGAAAGCCTTCCTGGAGTCGCTGTTCCTCACCCTAAGGGAGGACATCCAGTCGGTCAAGACGGAGTTCGCTGCTGAGGTTAAGGATCTGAGGTGGGACGTGGATGGACTGGGGGAGAGAGTGGCTTCCTTGGAGGAGATAAAGTTTAAAGGGTTTGTAGGGAGCACTCCGTTTTAAACTGAATATTCAGCCTATTCAATCGGTGCTGCAACTAATCAGGTGTGTCAGACCCGTATATCTCAAATGCTAGTTTGGGTGAGATTAATCTCATCTAGTTGCGCACTGTTCACCACGTGTTATCCAATACTTTAAATCATAATCAATGTTAACACAATAACATAATTGAACTTCAGTTATTTAATTCATATACTGATTCATTCATAATCATCACAATGTTATAACCAAATACAGTCCAAATTCAATTGAACACATTATCTTATGGTACTCAATGCTTTAAAGAAAACCAACATTTTAAGTTCATGTTATAACCACACAAAATTCATAGCACTTAATTTTCATATTCATGCCCAATGCATTTCGGCACTACATTGTGCCTTCATCAGGGGCTGATCTGTAAAAATAGAAACAATGGAACAAGTGAGTGTGTTATGTTAATCATGTGTCATGGGGGTGTGTATATTAAAGAGATGTTTCTTCATACCTCTGATAGAAGTAAGTCTGTTCAGTGAACTGAAAAAATAAATTAAAGACCAGCGATAAATGGAGGAATGAGACTTTATAAACCATCAGAGATGGATAAATAAGGGAACCGCTTACCTAAGTATATCTGAGACTTGGTACCCTGCGAAAACAATTAACAGTCCGAACATTTGGTTCGTGAACATTCACGTGATACTTTTTTAATCACTTGCCAAATGATGACAAAAATAACATGAACAAAAGGTCCTACCTGATCTGTGTGGAATATTCCAATCTATAAGTATATGATATGGTATTAGACACTGGATAAAAAACTCCCAGTTTACGATGTATTTCAGCCATTTGCAAAGGCACGTACCTTAAGAGTACTATTTCCTGTCCTGAATCATAAAAAACTAGTTGTTTATAAAGTGGGAATGCTCAGATTTGTTCAAACATGTGTGAACGAGTATCGCACTAAAGAACGAAAAGCCCATTACCTGAAGATAACGTCGCCAATATTTTAAACAGTAGGGTCAAACCCGCGTTCTCCTGCTTACAATCGGGTGCTCTAGATCAAACGTCCCGCGCCATTGCTGGTATATACCACGTCATAGCGTGTTTCCTTAACCAACACTAAAAACGGACTAAACGAAAAAACGTTCCGATTCTAAAGGTAACCTAACGCGCCATTTTAAAAGGTGACATATTCAAGTTGTATAGGCACCATAGCCATACTGATTAAAGCGGAGTATTTTACCTAATATTTTAAACAATATTGGCCAATTACTAATTGAATAAACAGTAAATGTGTACTCTTCTAACGCTAAATCTGGAATAAATATTGTGTTGTTTCGCGTCAATGTCTGAACTCGAGTGCTATAAGAAAAGTAAAGTGTTATGTTCCATACTCAACGTCCTGAATGACATCTCTGATGCTCACTATTGTAATTCATGATGCACGAATTTGAAGTGGTGGTTTCACCCTGGGTAAACTCGGATAGTAATATAATATTATGATTGTTCAGCTAATGGCCCAATGTGATGAGGTGATTAGTGTCTGTGTGTATGGAGAAGGATATACCAGTGTATTCACGAAAGTCACATAGTGAAATGATTCACATATACAAATATCATCATTATCAACTTATAAACCTCTTATTATAGATACCTATTCATTTTATATGTTATGTCTATCAATAATACAAGCTGATGGATGTAATAATATGTGAACATTATACAGGGTGACAATCATCCAGGATATATACGTGCAAAGTGAATATGGCACATTCAGTAATTAATTATGTGGCTATGTTAACAATACTGACTGAAACTAGTGTATCACATCGTGAAATCTCGAGTAAACCTGAGGTATTCAAGACAGAATGGAAGAATGTACATACCACATTTCAAATGAACCTTAAGTATTAAAGAGTGTGAATCATTTCAACAGAATGGATATACATAAATGTCCAATGTCTAGAGCCCTACAGGTAACATGAAAGGTCATATCTGTCATTTAATCCCTTAGGCTGTATTGTTTGCAAACATTTAATCCAATATAATTCACGTTGAAGGAGACGAAGTCTATTGTCAACTCCTAATTTAATCACTACCTTCTCAATGATGAAACATCGTAATTGGGAAATCGTATGACTTAACTCTTTCCAATGGGTGGCCAAAGGTGATGATAAATTCTGGTTGCGTATCCTACTCTTATGCTCATTGAGCCTAATTTTGAGCTTTCGCTCTGTCTTCCCAATGTACAACTTGCCACATGGGCATTTAATCCCATAGATTATGTTTTGAGTATTGCAGTCACTGCTGTGTCTCAATTTAATAGTTTTGCCAGTAGTAGGGTGAGAAAAAGTATTTCCAGTGGTTATATTGTAACAATTCACACAGTTCAAACACCGGGATGTTCCTCTGTAATCAATATGTTGATCTTCTTTTTCTCTGCCCTTCAAGATTTGTCTAATGTTGGGTCCTCTCTTGTATGCATGCATTGGTGGTTGAGCAAATATCCCATTAAAATCTGCCTCTGTGGAAAGTAGTTCCCATCTTTGATTGATGATCTGTTTAATCTTTGGTGATGCTGTGGTGAACTTAGTCACAAATACCATTCTATCCTGGGTAGTTTTAGATCTTTGTTGCAACAATGTGTTTCTATTCATTTCTGTGACTCGCTCTCTGTTGCCTGTGACTACTGATAAGGAGACATCAATTACTCGTGGACCAGTTCAATTTACTGATCAAACTTTGGCAACATCAAGAGAAGGTACCCAACAACCTACTACTAGTGGCAATGTGGCTTTTTTGTCTCAAACTCAGAATCAAGGATTACAACCTACGGACCAATTAGGAGTTCTAACATCAAGCGGAAAACCAGACGAGGAAACAACAGGAAAATCCCTAAGGAGCGGGAGGACAGTAATCTGATCATTAATATATCTTCCACAACTCTTACTCAACAACAAATAAGAGTTTTAAACAAGGGCCTATCTTTTGTTCCTACAGTGAGAGGACCCAACATTAGACAAATCTTGAAGGGCAGAGAAAAAGAAGATCAACATATTGATTACAGAGGAACATCCCGGTGTTTGAACTGTGTGAATTGTAACAATATAACCACTGGAAATACTTTTTCTCACCCTACTACTGGCAAAACTATTAAATTGAGACACAGCAGTGACTGCAATACTCAAAACATAATCTATGGGATTAAATGCCCATGTGGCAAGTTGTACATTGGGAAGACAGAGCGAAAGCTCAAAATTAGACTCAATGAGCATAAGAGTAGGATACGCAACCAGAATTTATCATCACCTTTGGCCACCCATTGGAAAGAGTTAAGTCATACGATTTCCCAATTACGATGTTTCATCATTGAGAAGGTAGTGATTAAATCAGGAGTTGACAATAGACTTCGTCTCCTTCAACATGAATTATATTGGATTAAATGTTTGCAAACAATGCAGCCTAAGGGATTAAATGACAGATATGACCTTTCATGTTACCTGTAGGGCTCTAGACATTGGACATTTATGTATATCCATTCTGTTGAAATGATTCACACTCTTTAATACTTAAGGTTCATTTGAAATGAGGTATGTACATTCTTCCATTCTGTCTTGAATACCTCAGGTTTACTCGAGATTTCACGATGTGATACACTAGTTTCAGTCAGTATTGTTAACATAGCCACATAATTAATTACTGAATGTGCCATATTCACTTTGCACGTATATATCCTGGATGATTGTCACCCTGTATAATGTTCACATATTATTACATCCATCAGCTTGTATTATTGATAGACATAACATATAAAATGTCCAGGTATCTATAATAAGAGGTTTATAAGTTGATAATGATGATATTTGTATATGTGAATCATTTCACTATGTGACTTTCGTGAATACACTGGTTATATCCTTCTCCATACACACAGACACTAATCACCTCATCACATTGGGCCATTAGCTGAACAATCATAATATTATATTACTATCCGAGTTTACCCAGGGTGAAACCACCACTTCAAATTCGTGCATCATGAATTACAATAGTGAGCATCAGAGATGTCATACAGGACGTTGAGTATGGAACATAACACTTTACTTTTCTTATAGCACTCGAGTTCAGACATTGACGCGAAACAACACAATATTTATTCCAGATTTAGCGTTAGAAGAGTACACATTTACTGTTTATTCAATTAGTAATTGGCCAATATTGTTTAAAATATTAGGTAAAATACTCCGCTTTAATCAGTATGGCTATGGTGCCTATACAACTTGAATATGTCACCTTTTAAAATGGCGCGTTAGGTTACCTTTAGAATCGGAACGTTTTTTCGTTTAGTCCGTTTTTAGTGTTGGTTAAGGAAACACGCTATGACGTGGTATATACCAGCAATGGCGCGGGACGTTTGATCTAGAGCACCCGATTGTAAGCAGGAGAACGCGGGTTTGACCCTACTGTTTAAAATATTGGCGACGTTATCTTCAGGTAATGGGCTTTTCGTTCTTTAGTGCGATACTCGTTCACACATGTTTGAACAAATCTGAGCATTCCCACTTTATAAACAACTCGTTTTTTATGATTCAGGACAGGAAATAGTACTCTTAAGGTACGTGGCTTTGCAAATGGCTGAAATACATCGTAAACTGGGAGTTTTTTATCCAGTGTCTAATACCATATCATATACTTATAGATTGGAATATTCCACACAGATCAGGTAGGACCTTTTGTTCATGTTATTTTTGTCATCATTTGGCAAGTGATTAAAAAAGTATCACGTGAATGTTCACGAACCAAATGTTCGGACTGTTAATTGTTTTCGCAGAGTACCAAGTCTCAGATATACTTAGGTAAGCGGTTCCCTTATTTATCCATCTCTGATGGTTTATAAAGTCTCATTCCTCCATTTATCGCTGGTCTTTAATTTATTTTTTCAGTTCACTGAACAGACTTACTTCTATCAGAGGTATGAAGAAACATCTCTTTAATATACACACCCCCATGACACATGATTAACATAACACACTCACTTGTTCCATTGTTTCTATTTTTACAGATCAGCCCCTGATGAAGGTACAATGTAGTGCCGAAATGCATTGGGCATGAATATGAAAATTAAGTGCTATGAATTTTGTGTGGTTATAACATGAACTTAAAATGTTGGTTTTCTTTAAAGCATTGAGTACCATAAGATAATGTGTTCAATTGAATTTGGACTGTATTTGGTTATAACATTGTGATGATTATGAATGAATCAGTATATGAATTAAATAACTGAAGTTCAATTATGTTATTGTGTTAACATTGATTATGATTTAAAGTGTTGGATAACACGTGGTGAACAGTGCGCAACTAGATGAGATTAATCTCACCCAAACTAGCTCCTTGGAGGAGAGACACAATGCCATGGTATCGGATCAAACCACGCTGCAACAGGAGGTGATCAGGCTCCAGGACCAAAATATCGACCTTCAAACGCAGATGGAAGACCTAGAGAACCACTCCCGGTGGCATAACATCCGGATCCGTGGGGTTAAGCTGACTGAGGACACCCGCGATGTCTTCGTGTTCTCGCAAGGCCTCTTCCGCTTCATACTGGGAGAGTCTCAGGTCTCTGACGTCGTCCTGTACAGGGCGCACAGAGTGGGCCCGCCTCGGGCCCCTAACGCACCACCGGCTGACATTCTGGTCAGCGTACAGGACTTCAAGACCAAAGAGTCCATTTTCACTAAAGCGAGGTCCCTCCACCCCATATCTTACCAAGGGCACTCCCCGGTGCTATATCAGGACCTCGTTCTGATCACATTGCAGAGACTCGGACAGTTTCACCCAGTTACGGAGCATCTGCGACAACCAGGAGTTGTATACTCCTGGGGACACCCCTTTCGCCTAATCTTCCGACACAGCGGGAGGCTTCACCAGATCCGCTCTTTCACGGAGGCCTGCCGCTTGCTGGGGTTGGCGGAACCCCCGGAGGATGACAGTGGCTCTACTGCAAAACCAGAGACCTCCCCATCGGGCTGGCAGCGCCAGACCAGGCGGCGGTGCTCGCGGCGCCCACTTAACTCTGAAATCAACAAAGGTCAGCAGGAGGCCCTGTCTGCAGCTACATTGGCCCTGGCAGGAGAGGACTTCACCGCCAAATGAGCACCAGTAACCTCTGGATTGTGCCACTACCCATTTTTATAGATCGGGGACGGCGTGGGGGCGGACACCCAAGTTGGAACGGTGACTTTCACCCCCACGCTACTCGACCGGTCACCCTTGGGGGATGGACTATTTTTCCTTTTTGAACTCGTTACGCTGCTTCTTGTCCAGGGCGATCTTTCAGGGTCTTCCGCACTCTGGTTCCTTTGTTTTTTTTCTCCCCGTTCTCATGTTTCTTGTTGTTGGGTGGGTACCCCGTGTCCACAGTTCCCCCTCCTTACTTTAGCACTTCACCATTGGGGCCGTCGTTGCCGCCCACGTCCACATTGCTCAGATGCCCTATCCACCCAGCCTTTACCCAGATTCACACTCCCCCACCTACTAGATGCCAGGTAGCTCACTTAAGGTTGTGACCCTGAATGTACGGGGCCTGAATAACCCTATCAAAAGACGAGCGGTCCTTAATTACCTAGAACAATCGAGGGCTGACATCTGCCTCCTCCAGGAGACCCACTTCTTACACAAAGATCAGCACAGGATGAAATCTCGAGCCTTCCACACACAATGTTTCTCCTCGCTCTCTTCCAAAACAGCAGGGGTGGCTATACTCGTCTCTCGCTCCTTTCAGGGTAGGGTGCTCCAGAAAGAGGCTGAGATTAAGGGTCACTTGCTTACTTACCACTTCCAGATTGCCGGGGTCTCATAATTGGCTCGGTTTATGCTCCTAACGAGAACCAAGATAAATTCCTCCACGAGGCACTCACTGAAGCCACAGCGAACACTGAACGGCGCTTGCCCCTGGGGGGGACCTGAAGCTCGTCTTTGATAACCTCGCCGATCGCTCATGCCAGCGCTCTAGTCAGGTGGGGGCCTTTTCTCAATCCGGGTTGGCGCCACTCCGAGACCTAGGCCTAATACATCTGTGGCATCATTTCCACCCACGGAGCCGGTCATTCACCTACTATTCGGGAGCCCATAAGACATATGCTAGACTTGACTATTTCTTATGATTCGCCTCTCCGGCGACCCTGGCCACTGATACCGACATCCTCACTGCGTCTCTATCTGACCACTCCCCTGTCTTGGCTTCTTTCCTCCTCCCCTGCTCACAACGGCCGCAGTGACACTGGCGCCTCCGCGGCTCCCTCTTGCATCAGACGGCCATCACTGATAGAATCAAAAAAGCCATTTCCCAATACCTGACTCTCAATGCTAACCAAGACACCTCCTTGTTAACACAATGGTTGGCGCTCAAAGTGGTACTGAGGGGGGAATTCATAGAGATCTCTTTGGCCGTTAACAAAGAGCGGAGCCAAAAACGGGCGGAGCTTACAAAGCGCATGGCGGAGTTGGAGCAGATGCACCAACGCACTGGCGCTGCTAGAGCCTGGCGCCAGCTCTGCACGTAACGGAAGCAGCTCGCGGCTTTGGACCAGGACAAGACCGAATATGCTGCTCTCCGCCTCCGACACTCCTATTATTCAGGAGGGTATAGATGTGGCTGTCTCTTGGTGCATAAGCTCCGGGAAATGAGACAGCGGCAGGGGGTGCAGTCCATTCGCCAACCGGGAGGCGACCTCACTTCCGATGACGTGGCTAAAGCGGAGACATTCAGGGACTTTTATGCCTCACTCTATTCGAGTGATCCCCTCGACACACAGAGTGGCCTCGACTCTATAGAAACCGCTCACCTCCCGTCTCTGAACACGGTGCAGGCCACCCACCTTGATCGAGATATTGGGCTAGAGGAGGTCATCGCAGCCCTATCCCGTCTCCGACTCGGGAAGTCACCCGGCCTTCTATAAGGCTTTTTGTATTCAAGTAGCCCCTCTACTGCGTGACCTGTTTAACTCGTTTACCCAATCCGGCGCCATCCCAGCAGAGATGCTAGAGGCCTCGATCCCGGTCATCCCGAAGCCTGGTAAAGACACTACTACCTGTGGCGCATACAGACCGATCTCTCTCTTAAACATTGACTTTAAGCTCTATACGAGCTTTCTCGCGACGCGACTTGGCCCCTACATGCTCCAGCTCGTGGAGCCGGACCAAGCAGGCTTACTCTCCCAGCACCAGACGAGCGATAACACGAAATGGGTCCTGCACCTTATTGAGGCGGCCTCTCGTGTGCGGGAGGACTGTATGTTGCTAGCGATAGATGCCGAAAAGGCCTTCAATAGGGTTCACTGGCCCTACCTAGAGCAGGTCCTACGAGGGTTCGGCCTCGGGGAGGTACTTTGTACCTGCTTCTTGAACTGCTACCGCTTCCCACAGGCTACTGTGCGAGTTAATGGCCAGACATCCTCCCGCTTCCACATAGAGAGAGGCACTCTGCAGGGATGCCCTCTCTCCCCAATATTGTTCGCACTCTACATGCAGCCCCTCGCTCAGAGAACCCGGAATCACCCTCTCATCACCGGGATCAAGTTTGGAGCGGATGTTCTCAAGATCAGCCTGTATACTCTTGACATACTAATATCCGTCTCGGATCCTATCCAAACAAGAGCATTGTTCGTGGAGCTACACACCTTTACGCTGACCTCGGGCTTCAAAATCAACACAGATAAATCGATCACCCTAAATCTCTCTCTGCCTGCATCAACACTAGCTCTCTTACAGGAAAAAGATCCGGTCCAGTGGTCCAATACAACAGTCCCATACCTAGGAGTCCTTCTGGCCCCAACCCTGCCAAATACTGCTGCAACAAATTACGACCGGCTGCGGACCTCGATTCGCAGAGAGTTGGTTAGATGGAAACACTGCCCCCTTTCATGGCTCAGCAGGATTGCTGCTATTAGGATGACAGTCCTCCCTCAGGTCCTATACCTATTTCATACTCTCCCCCTGCGTTGACCATCAGGCTGGATTCAAAAAACCCAGTCCAAATTGTCACGTTTTATTTGGCAAGGCTGCAAACCTCGGTTCAAACAGGTGGTGACTGTTCTTCCCCCGGAACAAGGTGGGGTCGGTATTCCCGATCTACAGCTCTATTTCAATGCGGTACAGCTCCGCTATATGGTAGAATGGCAGCGCCTGGAATCCGAAAAACACTGGTTATTCCAGGACCAGGCTGTTGTAGGTATGCCCCTACAGGGTATTCACTTTCTCCGGAGGAAACACAGACCGCCCAACCTCTACGCGTCTTACAGCACAGGCACAATCTTAGAGGCCTGGGATCGAACTGCCATCACGCATGGGCTGATGACATTCCCCTCTCCACTCACCCCACTGTTTAACAACCCAGACTTCACGCCGGGAATGGATCCTAAGGCCTTCAGGGACTGGCGTCCCTCGCCATGTCGGTCTCAGGGACACTTGGTCAACCTAGAAAGTATCATGTCGTTCCCGCAACTTAGAACACACTACGACATCCCTGAGAATGATAGAATGCACTACTTGCAGCTTAGACACTGGGCACTCCAACCACAAGTTAGACCGGGAGCTCAACGCTGCCTAACTCCCTACGAGAAGTGGCTGATTACCCGCTCCTTGGACAAACGCTTGATCTCCGACCTATACAGGCACCTACTAGCGGCCTCCACTCATACATACAATGCTGGGAGGGTGAGGTGGGAACGTGAACTGGGCAGGACCCTTTACCATAAAGAATGGAGTGGCATCTACTACAGGGCCCGCCACTCGACGTACCACGCAAGGCTCACTGAGAAATTGACCAAGGTTGCCACCTATTGGTATTACACACCGTTTCGACTCTCACATTAGCGATAATTGCTGGAGGGGCTGTGGAGTGTTAGGCACCCTGGAACACCTTTTGTGGAACTGCAACCACATCCAACCATACTGGAGCCCGATCATCGATGAGATAGACTCCCACCTCGACACACAACTCCCGCGCTTTCCAGACTACATACTCTTGGGGCTCTCCAATCATTTAATGTATCCTTTGAAATCCAGAAGAGGCCGCCTCATAGCCATTGCACTGGGAGCCGCCACTCAGAACATACTGGCACATTGGCGCTCACCACAGGCCCCCCCCCCACACTCAGGGTGGATTCAACGGCTTTGGAATGTGTTGGGGATGGAGAAGTTGTCCCTCACACTGGCGGGTCGGGGGGACGAGTTTCCCGAGCTGTGGTGCCCTTTACTGACACTGCTCACGGCGGAATTCCGAGAGTTGTCCTGCCCCCGCTACTTGAGGCTCCTACGATTGGCTGACACAGAGATCCCTGAAAAGCGTAACCCTGGGCGAGCACGGTGATCGCGGCATGATAGCCACTATCTTCCTTTTCCCTTTCCCTTTCTTAATGTTTTTGTGGACAGGGGAAGGGGGGAAGGAGGGGGGATGGGTAGGGGTTTGTTCTTAGTTTGTCTCCCGTGTCTGAGAGTTCCCTCTTGTTGACTCGCTCCTAGCATTTACCCTGTAATATCTACATAGCTGACTGTTTAATGTCTTAAATGCACTGTCTAACAGGAGCAAGAGGTCCTGTCCTCTTTCTCTCTTTGTTGAAAACCAATAAAAAGATTTAAACCATAAACTATCATTATATTATGCAATTACCCCTAGTACTTTTTCAGACGTTTGGGATATTGATGCAGGGCATGAAATGCTAGAAGATCTAGAACATTGTAATGTGTTTTCGTCTGATGAATTGTATGATGGTACATCTAATTATGATGACTTTATTTCCAACATTACGGTCATCATTTTCTGCATTAAGCAAGTATTTCAGCTGCTATTTACACAATGAGTAAATTGCCCTACACTACCAAGGGGTGGGTTAAAAACATTTGCACAGAAGTCTGCTTATTTTACTGGTTACGACACATCTGACCCAGCTTCTTATTTTTGTAGGCTTGTACCATCACCAACAACAACAATATATCGTAAAACACAGTAAGCTGATATACTCTGCTTCTTTTCTATCCCAGTTGTTAGAACAGGGTTTTGACTTTTGGTGGGACACTGTAGATGTAAAATCAAATTGGGGGACAAACGACTGGCAGGGTTCAGGAGACAGAGGCTTTGTTTAGTGCATGCCTGATAACAAAACACATGATTTTTCAGAACAAAACTGTGCAACAAACGTCATGTCTTGGATTAGCTAAGACAAAAGATTTGAACCCACCACATATTCCCACATTCGCAAGTTTTGAAAACTGGCAGCAGTTTACAAAATACATGGAGGAAACATGAGGCACCATCCTACACATTGGCACATACAATTTGTTAGACTCTAACTGGTGGGACTGGTTAGTTTGGCCATTAGACACTAACAGGTGTCAGGCATGATTCCCAGGTAACACGAAGGGTTTTAAGATCAGTAGGCCTGACCTGTGTTCTGTGCAGTCTTACCAAACCTGGTGGTGACCACATACAGTATTGGGAAGTTGTGGCTTGATTGACCAAAAACCTCAACACGGTCTCAGGTGAAGCAACGCTTGTCTCTTCTTTCTGATGACCTGGAACTACGGGACTTTTTATTATATCCTTACAGACCACGTCAAAAACGCTTCTTGTGTGCAATACATTGAGAAATGGAAAGTTTCTCTGCAGGAAGCTGCTGAAAGACTGTGTGAAATTGCCACAGCCACTTTAGAAAAAGCTGTAGTGGTTGGTTGACAACGGTATGAACACCTTATCCTCTAGAATGTACTCTCGGGGAACATAGTGTCATCGCAATAGGCATTATACAACAAGATATGCCTGCCTTACAACATGGACCGTCACAGCTTAGGCCTATTTTGCCATTGAGCTTGATGCTTCAAAAATTATGTTCTGGCCATGCACTGTGGCAACATATTGATACCACAAGTCTGATGTTATGTAAGGTGGAAAGAGGAATACAAATATTCATGGCAAGTAAAAATGCAAGGTACACTATGTAACACATAGGAAAACTAGAGAAGTTACCTTTAACCGTTGTAGACACTCCGCCTGCAGATGAGATAATCCACTGGTATATCACACTGCCGATTTCAACATTTCATTTCCAATACTGTCTACAATACCAGCAAGTGGTCAGATATGAAGCGTTGGGGGAAGGGTTTATACACGAGTATTGGGAATTACCTTCACATTTTCAGTGTTGAAATAAGGAAACTGAAGGGTTTCTCAGCTGTTCCAATTGTGAGAAGGCTTTGAGTGGATCCTTAGTGTGCAAGTATGTTTTGCTTCTTGGGCATGTAACGCTTCCATGCAAACTTTATTTTGCTACTTGAAAGGTTCAACCAGCTGCTGTGATCCATCCAGCTTTCAGATTACTCTCTAATGGGAGTTGTTTGATGCTTAATGTTCAAGGTTGCTGTAGCATGAAACCAGAGGTTGCCTGTCTGGTGACAGTTTCTTCTGTAGTCACTTGTTGTACCCAAGTACTGTTCCAGCTGCCTGTACAATTACGGAGGCACCAGTTTGGCCTTCAATACATCTTTCAAACGTGCATTTTGATGCATTGAGCAAACTGAAAGCCTTATTGTTTCAGAAAGATGTGGCCTTAACAACTGCAAAGGAGCTGTTTGATCTTCAAGTTACAAGGTCCTCTTCAGAGAAACAGTCGCAACTACGCACTAACTCCCCACTACATTTTGGAGAGCTGGTGCACATCATTTTTTTTATGTCTGATATGGTTGGAATAGCGCACTTTTTAGATTGAGCCTAGCAGCGCGCATGCACTGCTCTGCGAGGCTTCATGTTAATGCTCTGTGTGGGTCTGACTCCTCCCACACATTGGATTGGCTTTTCCGTTTGTCTTTCAAGAATGAAAGCACGCAAATGGCAAAAGGTGGGTGCATGTCCCACCTCTTTTGAAACGTTCACTCCCACGGCGTTTTGCCTTCGGGAGCGAGCAGCCGAGCGCAGGGCAGCAGCTGCAGTGTTTTTATATAGCTCACACTCTGAACTAAATTCCGTCAATGAGCCTCAGATTTGATGCTTAGTCAAAGTAAGGCACAGTGAAGTAAGGATGATGGACATAGGGTCATTCAAGTAGGTCAAGTTTGGAAGCTTGAATTTTAATCCAGTTTCCTAGTCTTTTCCTCTTTTACCACCAAAGGTTCATAGTTTATGTTCAATTCTTTCACGATCTAAATTATTATAGTATGTTCAATATATTCATGTATGACGTGCTAATTCACTCTAAATATATTTGTGTAGTCTCTTCTTTAAAACCGTACTAAGTTAAGCATCACAGAAGACAGAAATATAATTTTATGTTCATATCTCATCCTACACCAGACTTTAAATAAAAGTAACGCGGGAGAGGGGTCAGCACCTCAATTGCTGCAAATTAATTAGAAAAACAAAGAGGAGAGTGACAGCCAGCAGAGGTTGTTCTTCAGCTACATGGCTTCAGGGGTGAACATGCAAATTGTAGATCAGATACAGACGCAGAGCTGAAAAGCACTATTTTGATTTCACCTGCTTTGCTGGGCTGCGTTTAATAACTGCTTTAGGGAGAGAAAGAGCAGTGCACATATTCTGACAACAGCTCTTCATGGGAGTACGACTTTCCCTGCTTTCTCCCATATGTGCGGTAGTTTCTCGTTCCAGGATGCTCTTTCTTCCACCACCCCAGCTTATAATTACATGTGCCCGCATGCACAACTTCACACTTTTACTTTTTTCTGCTGATAGTGAACAATATCGGCAAAAAACAATGGAAAAACTGGGAGGTCTGCATTCACATCGAAAAGGCGAGACCTATTGGCTAAGCCAATGCTTGTTTAGACATATCGGTTCTTGGTTCGTTAGCATCTTCCAGACAGTTTTCAGAGTCATTGCATCTTTTATACACTTCATGCTCTGAAGCGTTTCTGTAGGTCTTCCTCTTGTCCTGCTCCTGATGCCGGGACTGTGATTTGAATTTTTCTGCTACGCAATAGATGTCCCATTTCAAGAACGGATGGAACAGGCACTACCACATGTGCTGATGTGCCCTTAATGCATGGTGCATTGCTTCGGTGCACCTTTGCTTCTTGAACTGAATGAGCATGGGTTTTTATTATTTCTGCCTGTTTGGCTACACTGCGTGCAGCCGTATTTCGATGTCTGCAGTGCACTTTCAATTGTGCTTTGGACTTGTACCTAGGAGTGCAATTGGTTGAGCCTTCGGACATAAATATACTGGTGGACCCCTTAAAGGTCCATTTGTATTGCTGGCCACTGCATATTTCATTGCGTCTGACCACATTTTACAAGCCTTCCTGGTGTGCTTCTTCTCCTAGCGAATTGGATTTTGGCTCTGGTTCAGCTGATCTTCCATTGGCTGTGTTTACTCCCACAGCAGGTGCTGTCGCAGCTGGATGGGAACACATTTTCTCCATAAACCTGCTTCGAATTATGCCTTTGGGATCATCATCTGTATTTGTAGGGAACAGAGATGTTTTGCCTACCACTCCGAACTCATAAACATTTGGCTATTCCGTTATGTCGTAACTTTGAAATATGTAATCACACATAAAGAAGTAAGGGCTTTTAGAATCACAATTATTTTTAGAGAAGAAATGCAAAGTGCAGCAAAGTGCAATGTTTTGTAAAAACTGCCCTCACCCACAACGAGTTGTGGCATGCTTCATTATAGGGCTGCTACGACACCTCTGAGATGACCAACGCTGGAGGTGGAGCAATACGGTGGGGAATACAATACAAACACACAGAAAAGGAAAAGGGTCCCGGAAATGATAAGTGCAGATGGAAAGTCTAACACTAAGTAAGGGATATCCTCATAATAATTCTATTCCTGGATACATTTGTTAGGGTTAAAAGGTATCTCCCTACCAAAGGATGGTGGTGAGGTGAGTCTATTAAGCACCCTTCACCCATCCGTTCTGCGAAAAGGTCGACAAGTTTCTGCTGGATTGCGTGTCTCTCCCGGCTTTCGGGACTGCCGGTACCCTATGCTAAATCCCTTTCAATCTGTATACAAGTTGCATAATGAATTACTCCACCTGTTACTAGTAAGAGTGGTGGGTATCGTAATCATACTCCTGTTAGGATCTGTAATCTCTTTACAAGCAAACCGCCTGCCTTGGCCCCTCCTTACTTCATCAAGTGTGGTGCGCCTCCGCATAGCTGTCCCTCCTGTTGCTGTGTAGGTACCCGAACGCAGACCTCATGGTGCTGCTTAAGAGGCTCTGCTTCCTGTGACATGTGCCATGGAGGGTGAGTGGTGGCGTCATGATGCGTATGCATCTGTGCGCGCCACTGATGCTGGAACGGTGACCCTGTATGTCACTCTGGATGGTGGGCGATGACTGGTGGCGTCATGACGCGTATGTGACTGCATGAGTCACTGATGTTGGAACGCTGACCCTGTACGACGCTGTATATTGAGTCAATTCGAAAAGCGGTCATCACTGTGTGTAGAGCACCCAATAACCCCTTAAGAACCCTGGTATGGATCTATCTTGGTAAGAGATTGTAATCATTGCCAATGTGTAAAGACGTGTCAGGATGTATTAATATGTTTCCATTCGTGGCCAAGGACACGGGACCATTACGGAGTGGTGTGGCAGTCATGTTCAAATGCAGCAAAGTAGTGTTCAGCCGTGTTGGACAACAATGCACTATCCTACACGCGGCACGAAGCAAATACGTCTCTCACAGAATGACATTTTGAACCCATTAGAACTAATCCACTAATGATGAAACAAAGAATACTGAGTATGGGAAGCTGACACGAGGTACCCCGTAGCTCAGATCTGAGCTAATGGTGCTAACATGGCGTTATCAATCAGCTATCTGTATTTACTTTGATCTTATCAGTGAAGGCTCCAGTTGGGTTCTTGCACACTCATGGCCATTCCAAGGTGGTCCATGGAATATCATCATGGAGGCAACGTTCAAGACTGCACAACCTGTACACACATTTTTGTTCTCGTAGAAACAGGAACCTGTTGGGGTCCCTCGTGTTGAGTGCGATATAGGGTTTATCTGGTACTGTCCAGTACAGATCATTCACCGTGTGTTTCATTTCTGCATAATGAGTAGTGAACCGTGTCATTGTCCTTTCACACCTGATATTACTTCGATGTTCCATTTTCCTCACTTTCACTTTCTGTGATGTAATCCCCACATATATTAGGTTGCATGGACATCTGATCATATATATATATAAGATTCGTTGAATTACAATTTGTATATTTGTCTTGTTCTCATAGGAAGCTAAGCCCCATGTCTACACTCTTGGTGTTTGCAGTGAGCCTACAGACATCACAGTCGCCACGTCTGGTATGCCCTGTCACCGGAGAGGTATCCCACAGAGCTTGTTGCTCTTTCTGTATTACTGGACGAGGTCTTGAGGACTAGATGGTCACTGATGTTAGGTCTCCTACTAAAGGAGAACCGTGGTTTATCCAGTTTTAAGCCATTAGAATTGAGTATTCGCCAATTCTTAAGAATGATGCATTTCACATGTGTAGAGGCTGTATTAAATGTTGACACACAAATTGCGTTTTTGTTAGTAGGTGTTTCCACCTTTTCCAGGTGGGCCTCCCTATGGCAGTTCTGTGCTCTCTTCTGGGCCCTCCGACCGATTTTAGTGTGGTATTTCCTCCATTCCAGTTTCACTGCTAAATTTACCACCTCCTTCTTGAAATCCTCACGGTTGGAGCAATTTCTCCGCAAGTGCAAAAATTGCCCTACAGGGAGGTTCTCCCTGAAAGATTTCAGATGGAAACTCTCAAAAAGCAGGAGCCCATTTCTGTTGGTGGGCTTATGGAAAACCTATGTGGTCAGTTTGCCTCCATTAGGTATTATTTCCAGATCAAGGAATGGTAAGCATTCTTTAGTAATTGTGGAGGTGAAGTGTAAATAGTGATTCTGGCTGTTAAGCCATAGTAGAATGTTCTTCACTGATTGTTCATCGCTCTTCCAAATGAAGATGACGACATCTATAAAACGTCTCTGCATCCTAATGTTGGATGACCAAGGGCTTTCAGCAGTAAAAATGTATCTGGGTTCCAAGGTTGATACATGAAGACCTGCTAGGCTCGGCGCGAAGGCGCTGCCCATTGATGTCCCATGTGTTTGTAAGTAATAAGTCCCTTGGTACTCAAAAATGTTTTTAGTGAGCGCTATCTAAGCCAAGTGGATGATGAATGTTCTAGGGGTGCAATACAACCATTACTGAGCTTAGAGGATCTCCTTCACCACCCTGAGTGTTTTCCATTTGGGGTATATTGGTGTACAAGGATTCTATGTCCAAGCCCACCAGGAATTTCTCTTCTGGGTCAAAGTCCATATCTTTGAGTAGAATAAAGACATCGGTGGTCTCCTTCAAGTATGCCTCCCTGCTCTGTACTATAGGTTTGAAGAACAAATCTCAGAATTGCGACAGTGGTTCCAGTATGGATCCAATACATGCGACAATCGGCCTGCCAGGTGGTATTTGAAGCTTTGTGCACCTTGGGGAGCATGTAGAAGTATGATGCTATTGGGTCTTTCTGTGACAAGAAATTGCCTTCCTGCTCCGAGATCCAGTCATTGCTGGTGTCCTCCTCTATCGCAGTAGTGATCTCCTGTTTTAATTAAATTCTGAAGTAGGGTCTCTTGGGAGGACTCTGTAATTTCTTGCATCACTGAGTAGTCTAGTGCACTCCTGGTCATATGCTACTCTTGTTTGGATACTATGGCCCCTCCTTTATCTGCAGGCTTTATGACCATGTCTTGGTTATTCTTCAATTGGTCAAGTGCCTCTTCGTCTCCCTAGTGAGATTTCCGAATGGTTGCTTGTAAGTTTTGGCCAGCTCTTCCAGTTCATGTGTTACCGCTCTTCCAGAAGTGTCCCGGGAGGGGGGCCACGTGGCCCCCATCCCCATAATAACATTTATAAAAAAAAGTTTTAAAAAGGAAAGGCCGGCCCCGGGGGATGGGGTCCCCGGGGCCATAAATGGCCTGAGGAGGGGCCCACACAGCCCCCCTACAAATATATTTGAATAAAAAAGCTGTGGCCATGCCCCGGGGGATGGGGTCCCCGGGACCCAAAATGGCCTCGGGAGAGGGGCCACGCGGCCCCCTTCCATTTTTATCAAAAATAGGGGTCAGGTCCTGGGGGATGGGGTCCCCGGGGCCCATTAAATAAAATGAGGAAGGGGGGCCACACAGCCCCCCTTCTTAAAAATAATTAATTAAAAAAACACGCACTCATGCCTGAGGCTTTGCCCCCTCCCAGCTCTGTGGCGCGTTTTAAGTCGGGGAATTAATTCCCCTTCAATCCTGAGGGCCCCTAGGGGCCAACTAGCCCATCAGTTACCTCCAAAAAGCACCAGAGTCCTATGTTGCAGTGAGGTGGTCCAGGCCACTCCACTTTTTACACGTCTCTGCAACTCAGCTCCGTGGCTCTTACTGGAGGTGGTAGGCAGACAAAATATCGAATTTTTAATATTGACCTACAATAATATCGATGTTTTAATATCGAAGGGACAGAATATAGAAGGTAAGTAATATCGAATGTTTTAATATCGAAGGGACAGAATTGCGAAGGTAAGTAATATCGATTTTGTTAATATCGATGTAAGTAATATCGATGTTACTAATATCGATGTTAGTAATATCGATGTTACTAATATCCATTTTTATATGATTTTTATGTATATTATGTATTTAATATGTAATTTAAGTAAATTTGGTATTTTAGTATTGTAGCGGGTTTAATTATACTAAATTAATTATTAATTTTTAGGAATTATAAATTAATTTAATTAATTGGTAATTCATTTTAATTGGTAATACATTTTAATTAATTGATTAGTTGATAGCTATGTTTTGTAGCGGGTTGCCGGTTTATAGGGGAATAGGGTGGGAAGTAATTTAATTATACTAAATTATTTATTAATTTATAGGAAATATAAATTAATTTTAATTAATTCGTAATACATTTTTATTAATTGGTAAACATGTTTAATTAATTGATTAAACGATAATTATGTTCTGTATTGGGTTATGGGTTTATAGGGGGATAGGGTGGGAAGTAATTTAAATGTAATTGAGTAATTATTTATTTTCATTAATTGTTTTTGCTCATTATATTATTGTGAATTAATTATTAGTTGGTAATTAATTTGTATTAATTGATTAAATGATAATTTTGCTAATATTTTATTATTGTCGTCTGTTGTGCTTTTATAGGGTAATAGTGTGTAAAGTAATTGATATGTAATTCAGTAGTTATTACATTTATAGTTGTGTATTAATAATTAATTTATTGGATATTAATTATTCATTGGTAATTTATGTTTTTAATCATTATTTATTGGTATTTGTAAATAGTTTAGATATATTTAATAATTAATTTATTAACTATTTCTAAATATTAATTAATTTATAAGTATGTTATTTTTAACTTCTACGGTATCCAACACTTTCCCTACCGTTGCACTCTTTGGAGTGGGAATAGTAATTTTCACCCCTAAGCTATCCAACATTTTCCTTACTGTTGTTTTTTTTAGAGTTGTAATACTATTTTATTCCCTCTGTTATTTAATATTGTTTGTATTGTTTTAGTTAATGTAGTATTTAATTAATTTTAAAAATATTAAGAGTATATATATTTTTTTTAATTTGTTTTGCATAATTATGTAATTTTTATGTTAATGTTTTATGTGTATAGATGAATTTGTAATTTATAATATTTATAATTATTCATAAGTTATTAAAAGAATTATTACAATTGATTATTAAGTATCTATATTACATATTATATGTAAATGTGTAACGAATTTTTTAATTACATTTTTTATATTACTTAATTTTAAATATTATAAAATATTTTTACCTATGTTTATTATATTTGTAAGTATTATTTACTTTATTTTACATATTTTGTTTAATTAAAAAAACGATATTTAAAAAAAACGATATTTTTGACAACAATATTATTTTTCCGATATTTTTGTACTTACCATGTTGTAGATAGGATGTTGATATTGTTGACATCGATATTTTTGCTCCGATATTTTTGTAGGTCGATAGTTTGTCTTTCTATATTTTGTCAGACATTCACTGGAGGTACCTGGTGGGCTAGGTGGACCCCAGGGAACCTCAGGATTCTAGGGGACTTATTGCCCCAACTTAAAATGCACCTCGGGGCGCGTTTGCACAGTGGTGATGGGAGGGGGCGGGCCCGAGGTGACATGTGTGCAAACACGTCCTGTGGCGCGTTTTAAGTTGGTGAATTAATTCCCCTTCAATCCTGAGGGCCCCTGGCGCCAACTAGCCCATCAGGTACCTCCAAAAATTGCCAGAGGCCTGCATTGCAGAGAGGTGGTCTAGGCCACGCCCCTTTTTACACGTCTCCATGGCGCTTACTGGAGGTACCTGGTGGGCTAATTGGACCCCAGGGACCATCAGGATTCAAGGGGACTTAATCCCTCAACTTAAAACGCGCCACGGGCACGTTTGCACAGTGGTGAAGGGTCTTGAGGCCTCATCTGTGTGATGTCACAACTCAGAACACTGGGGAACTGTGGACAATTGGGGGCCGGTTTTGGACCTTTGGGAGTCATTTTTTTTAGTGGGGGCCAGTTTTGCAGCGGTACTGATAAATCAGCCTCTTGTAACAAAAGCGCACACAACAGCGGTGTTCCCGCCAGCACCCTCTTCTCCCTCCGGAGGCCGGTCAAACATAATTGCGAGATTTGCGATCCTAGTCTGGCCCTGCCTCGCAGGCATGTGGCGCGCTGCCAGGAACTGGGGAAGGCCCTACAGAACAACAAGCAGCTCTCACCATTTCAGCCCTTGAGGAGCTGTGAAAGAGATGCTTGTCAGTGTCTGAGAGGGGGCATTGCTGCACAGGAGGGGCCCTGCACCATGCAGGTTCAGGATCACCTTCAAATATTGGGATGCAAATAGGGTTGTCACCTTCCCAGGAGAAAAATCCAGGCCATTTGTTGCTGTTTTAGGAGTATGCAAAGGCCGGGACACACTACTAACTACCACTTTAAACATATAAATATAATGTTGCCGCTTATAGAGTGGAAATGTGGTTCTGGTTGTTAGGTCCCACTGTTCAGAATGTTCATGAGAAGCTATGGCTTCAAATGTACACAGCGACCAGGGCTTGAGGCATCGACAACTCAGAACCCTGGCCATAGCAACTAATATCACATCAGAACCTTCAGTGTTCAGAGAGATCAGGACAGGACAGGTGTAGTGCCAGGGCTCTCAGAGGCAATACGAAGGAGGATCCAAGTGGCCTTACGCCAGAAGACTTTGCAGATACACCCGGAACCACCCAGGACCTTCCTGATTATGAGGATGAAGGTAAGAGTCCGGAATGGCGTCAGAATAAAAGGATGCGGACCTGGGCTGTAAAGAAGGGCTGGTATCTCCCAGGCCCAAAGCACCTCTATGACACAAACTTGACATAAAAACCTCTGAACTTAAGAAAAGGGTATGACGTATTTGTAGAGGGCGAGTGATGACTACATGGTTTGTTCGAGTCGAGGTTCAATCCTTAATATTCACTGAGTAATAAACTATGCTTAAGTGGAAATGAACAGTCGACAAGGAACCTGCCAAGGTTAATACAAAGCCCATGTTTAGAGCTGTCTAGAACTTAACACTCAACCATATAAATACAAAATAAAAGTGTGACAGAGGTACAATACTGAACCTTTTATGACAAATACCACCTGCTCAAATATGGCTTTAGGCATGGGCAACGGCCCAGGGCCCCGCACTCAGGCCACCAATATGGGCGCCTTGCTCGGCCTTGCACCAATGCTCCAATGCTGCGAGGCCATGGGGAGGGGCACTTATCTCCTGGCCAGAAGCTGGGTTGGACTGGCCGTAGCGGGCACTGGTGTTTCCCATTTGTACCGGAATGGTGGGGGAAAGTTTTGGACCGGCGGGGGTCGCTTTTGTTAGTGGGGGCCGGGTTTGCTGCAGTGCTGCAAAAACAGCCCTTTGTAACAAAAATGCACGCAGTAGCGGTGTTCCCACCAGCACCCTGCCCTTCCCCGTGGAGGCTGGTCGAACTTAATGGCCAGGGCTGATCTGCGATCCCAGTCAGCCCTGCCTTGCAGGCATGTGGCGCGCTGCCAGGAACAGGGGAAGTCCCTTCGGAACAACAAACAGCTCTCACTATTTCAGCCCTTGATGAGCTTTGGAAGCGATGCTTGTCAGTGTCTGGGAGGGGCCGCTGCTGCACAGAAGGGGCCCTCCACCATGCAGGTTCAGGATCAGCTTCAAATATTGGGATGCAAATAGGGTTGTCACCTTCCTAGGAGAAAAATCCAGGCCATTTGTTGCTGTTTTAGGAGTATGCAAAGGCCGAGACACAATACTAACTACCACTTTAAACAAAAGCATCTATAATATTTGTAACACGTCGTTTCTGTTTTTTTTTACCTGAATTATTACTCAGGGATGGGTACAGCTCTAGAGCATGTTTAAATGTGTTTTCTGTTTATCTTTGAAGTTTTGGTTATGTACAGATAAGACCTAAAAATAACAGCTTTAGGTGACTTTGTACCAGCCGAGACATGAAAACGAACAGAACAGGACAGAAAACCAGCCAGGTGGTAACCCTTGATGCAAACAGCCTTGAATGAGGGATGGAAACCATGTTTTGTCATTTTGTAGAGCACAAATGCGACCCGAAAGTATTGGAGTGCTTAACATGAGAACCAGTTACATTATACAAGGACACCTTCTTGTCTTTTTTTAGGCACAGGGAGATTAAGTGATTTGCCCAGAATCACAGGCTCTTGAGCTGATGCCAAGACTGGACGCTGGTTGCCCAGGTATAAAGTCGGCACCTCTAGCTGTAATGCCACATCCTGGTTAGACGGAGGGTGGCAGGCGGATGCTACATGAAAACTCGGCTCTTTATGGACTTGTGGTTCTAACTGGACCTCAAGCTGAGCCAGAGCCAGGGAGTACGCCCTAGGTTACTATTTCTCACATTAAGCCTGTTTCAATGGGCTGCCGTATTGTCAGATCAGTGGATGAGGCACACGGAGAGTTTTATTTGCCCAGGATCAAACAGTTTGTTAAATTAGTAGACACAGGACGGCATTACACTGCTACTTGTTGCAAAGATTATATATTTATCACTGTACTGCATTTAGATGACACATACATATGACTGGGCACCACCCTTCTCTCAGGAATTATTCAGTATTTTTAAAAATCTCAGTGACTACCAGTTTTCACATTGAATCAAAGTACTCCAAATCTTGCCAAAAAGGGAGCAGCAGAGTAATAGGATGGGCCACTGGAATTATATGGTAGAGTACGGTCAAATTATGTGGCGGGATGAGTAAATTATGCACTGAAAAAAGGCATAATATGCAGCGTATTTCAGCACATTTTATGATATTATTGCTTCAATATTTGGTCATTTGTGCACTTACCACTGCCTGGGCATTTGTTGCACTTAATAAGTACCAGTTTAAAATTCAGTTGTAGCAATAAGCAACAGAAAGGTAACCAGTCCAGCTTTTCAAAGGATCTTCTGCTGCAAGGCAACACGTGTTGTTGTATTATTAGTAACATTTGAACTGTATAAGCTAGAAACAAAAATTGTTTTTGTTAAAACTGCAGATTATGCAGCAAATGATGAATTAAGTGATACATCCATAACTATGAGAAAAATGCAGCAGCCACTCAATTAGGATAATCCCAGTGGCCCTGGCAACAAATTCAGAAAAGTTATTGCCCAAGCTCACACGAATTGGCCAAATGGGATGCAAGGATTGGAAAACGCATCTTGTGGTTGCATTTCTCCAACTAGTCCACTAAACTACAACTGGGATCTCAGTGAGTCTGATGTATAGGCTAAGGGGATGCCTTTCCAAGGAAATTGCCACTTGGTTTCCGGCCATGCTCCGCTTTAGACATGGTGAATAGATGCCAAAAATCTTAGTTCCATGGTTAAAATGCACTAGTTCGTCCAGGTCCTGTGCAGTGGTTACTTACTGGACAGTATGCATGGTAGATACTGATTTACTACTGCTACTTTTCTAAACTTTTCACTCAACATTTGCATTTGCGAGCAGTGAAGGCTTCCTCCAATAGGTGGTAAAGGGATTAAAACTCAAACATAGCATGAAGAGTAATCACACTCTAGAAACTCAATCACTCGCTGGGTTAACTTTTAACATGACCTGTTTTTGAGGAGGGATTTATAATGAAACCCCCAAAATCTACTAAGTGAGTCTTAGTTCATCTGCTCCCAATAAACAGCTTCTGAAGCCTCTGCACACAAAATATGTCTCCAGTTGTGCAGTGTTTCTCCAAAGGCATACATACATTCTCCTGTGAAGTCCCTACTTGGCTCTTGCAGCGATGACTGGGGACCATGGCTGTGAGGCCCAGGGAAGGGAACTCTCCTTTCCCAGGTCTTGCAGCACCCAACCATGGATGTGAATTCAAGGGCAGTGGGGCAACATCTCAGACGCTTTGCAGCACTACATGATAGCTGTGAGGCCAGAGAATGGGACAACACTCCAATGAGTCTCACAGCTGTGGGTCATGGTGAGGTGGTCCATTGAAGGGACACCCGTCCCTGGAGTTGCAGTGCTACACTATTGTTGTGTGACCAATGGTACAGGGTTCCCCTATCCTGGGTCCCTTTTTCTGGGCATCGCAGCACTAGACCATGTTTGCAAGGCCCAGGGAAGTGGAGGTCCCTACCCGATGACTCGTAGCCATGTTGTAGCATTGCCAGGCCATGGACAGGGCACCTATCCCCTGGGCCTTGGTGTCATGCTTATGTTGCTGCAAGGCTCATGGGGTAGTGGGCTCTCCCCCTAATCCTCTCAGTGCTACACCATGTCTGAGAAGCCCAAGAGGTGGAAAAGAGCACCTCTTGTGGGCCCCTCCCCTAGACCCCATTGAAACTGTCTCCCAGCTCTGTACAATGGTTCTGTGTATAGGTCGATGTCAAGGTCCATGTCCTGTGATACAATTTCCTGTGATTTCACATTGCATGCAGTTAGAGGGGTTAACACATTCACTTTCAGCCATGCTGAAGCCATCCGCCAGCAGCTTCGCCATCAGTAGTGTAGCTGGTGCAGTGGCACTGGGCCCAGGGTTATTTAAGGCCCAATGTTCCCAATTATGGCTTTATTTTACTGTGCAGCCAGTGAGCAAGAGTGAAGGGGTGATTTTACTTTGCACCATCACCAATAGCACCTTCTCTGTGCTACTTGTCCCTCTTATATGGCCATTGCCACCAGGGATCATGGATGTTCTGGAACCAATGCACCCAAATTATGGCTGTGCTTTACTGACCAGCAACATTTTCTTGCATTAGGGCCCATGGCAACATTACTATGCCACTGGTCCCTTCAGTCATGCACCACACAGCCGTGATCCAGAGCTGCAAAAGCCAGGAAAGGTCCATCCTCCCCTAGACCTACCAGCCATGGTCCAGAACTGAGAGGCACGAGGGAGGAAGCCTGCTGCTTTGGGCCTTGCAGCTCTGGTCTATAGTTGCAAAGCCCAGGGCAAGAGGCCTCTCTGAAGAGCACAGATATCAATAGGGCAGCAAGCGCAGTGGGAGTGTGGCCTCATGGGGTTCTGGGTCCAATACGCCCAAATTATAGCTGCATTTTATTCTCCACAAAACAGTTTAAAAAAATTGATGGATGGATTGCCTGAATTAATTACAATCAATCAATCATTCCTTCAATGTGGGGTTTAAAGAGCTCAGCTACTCACCAAAGGGGTCTCAAGGCGCTGAGGGAAGGTGGGGGATTACATCAACTGGTCAATCCGGAGGCTGCATCCCACTCGATTATTTTGCCCACCATACTACCTCAGTTTGGGCTCAGTCATATGCAAATCAGTCTTGACCCTTCTCCAATGGGAACAGACCAGACCAAACTACCAGGCCAGGTCCACAATGAACCGGAACACAAGCAACTTAGGACAGGTGCCGCCCTAGTTAGGGATCATCAGCCAGGTATAACTTGGTTCCAGTAACATAGTGAACACAGTACCCACGTTAGTGTATACCCGTCCCTCTTAGGACAACTCACTAAAGTATCCAAAAAAGGGAAGGATAGAATGCTTTAATTTATCTCAGCCTTTGCTGAGGCTTAT